>NC_089229.1:101951988-102251988 GCF_963924675.1 Phocoena phocoena
CCTCTTGTGAAGAGCCTCTGTGAGAACTCCTACCCACAGTCCCAGAGCATCTCAGCACCTGACACACGGAACCATCCTAGCGTCACACACGTGGACACACACACACACCCGGAATTACCAGGGGACACACATCTAAATCCACCAGGCAATTTGGGAGCATTCCTCTTATCTGGAACGTACAGTAAAAACCTGTATTTTGTGGTGATATCTGTCTCTTTCTTCCTCTTAATGAGGGTTGATTTACCTTCTCTTTGTTCCAAAAGCAACACTCTACTTTGAGCCCGGTTATCACAGGAGGACCACATCTGAGCTGAGGGAGCAGTAAGCTGGTTCTTAGAAGCTACCTATTTTTAGTCTCTGGTCCTTCCTGACCTCTTCCCAAGGGAAGGCCCCTCCCTCTGCTCTCCGGCAAACAGCTCTGCCAGAGCACAGGACACTCATACCAAGCGGGAAGCAGGGGGCTGGAGAGCCCTGATGCTGCCCCTCCACACGTCAGGGAGGACATTTTTTAAATCACAAATAAAGTGGGAGCGTGACTCAGAAGACAAATACTGTACAAAAGTCGTTTGTCGTCCATCTAGGATGGGAGCACAGCTCTGTGCCACGCAGCTGGACTGGACATCTGTCCTGCATCTGTCAGGCACGGTAAGCTCACAGCCCACAGCACTGTTGGCAAGCCTGAACCAGCCAAGACGGCCACTTACCCCGCAGAGACCGAGGCCACCCACTGGCATGACCGCGACTCCCCAGACATGGCCAGCCTTCTGCCTTCACCAAGCAGGGAGTGCAGAGGAAAGAGGAAAACACTCGGACACCTGCCTCACTCTGAACTCCAAGATATGCCCTCCTTTCACGAGACTTCACAGTATTTTATACATGTAGCTGTTACAGAATCGCCAACCTGAACTGAAGAGTGAATTCTGCTAATTCCAGTTTTCCACTGACTTGTCATTGTAAAATTGTAAGTATAGAAAGAAGTCTCAATCCCCTCAAGAGTTAAACATTTTTTAACTTGACTTGTAACAAGGTTCAAACATAGTAGGTGAAATATGAATAGATCCAATGCATAAGACAAGGTAAACAGTCTATTTTAAACCAAGAGCAAAGAAAACGAGGAAAAGAATTTGAAAAAGAATATGTGTGTGTGTATAACCGAATCACTTTGCTGTACACGTGAAACTAACACATTGTTAATTAACTATACTTCAATTTGAAAAACGGGGGGAAAAAAACCCAAACAGGATGACTTTAAAAAAAGAGTAAAGGAAGTGACAGTCCAGCTGATAAAGTGAATGATTTTCATCTTCAAAGAGCTTGACATCTCTGAACTCACCCCCATATGTACACCCCGCCTTGCAGGGGGCACACCAGCAGACAGCAGAACACGACCCGGGCCTCTGCTTCAACACTAAGTACACGCACCGTATCACATCAGCTCCCAAAGCTGACCTCCGATGCCTGTACCACCCCGCTCCCATCCCACCACCTGCCCCAGAAGAAGAAATCATTTTATAACCTGGCAAGCCCCCCCTTCCCCTCCCGGCCCAAAGGAAGGGCAAGAGCTTGGGGGAGGACTCATCCACTGTGTTGCAACAACCTTGCTGACTTTCTAACTGCATTTCTGAGAGCTCCCAGGACAGTTCTTTAGGTCAGCTTCCACCATTTAGTAGTTCTGTGCATCTGTTTGCAGCAGCATAAACCTTGGGGCGGAGGGGGCAGTGGGGGCACAGTCTTCCAAGGCAGCTGCTCCCCTCACAGCCTCACACCTCAGCCTGGCAGCATTTGGTACCAGGCACCTCCCCGAGACTGGTGTTCCTGGGGATACTGAATACAGAAGGTAGGGACTTGTCCCCCAGAGCTTAGGGCACATCCCAGAAACCATGAGACCACAAGGGGGGCAGATGGAACATGACCCTTAGAAAGCTGTCCCTATTTCAGCCATGTTATAAAACAGTGGATGTCTCAAAAGCTAGCAAGAATCCAATTAAAGCACTTTAAAACTTCTAGCGATTTTTGAGTCCATGAATGCCTTCATTTTGTACCATCTGGCTACCACTTACTGAGCATTATGTGCGGAACACTGGTGCATGCTTTACCTACATTATCTCATTTTACCTTTAGAACAACATTGTAAGTATGTTGTCACCCTCATTTTAGAGATCAGACCATTAAATTAGGGTTTGAGAGAATAATCAAGGCCGCATACCCACAGTAGGTGAGGGAGCTGGGAGAACTTATCTACCGAGGGTGGGCTGGTTCCAACGCCTATGCCCCTTCCACAAATGTTGCCGCACTCGGTGCATTCAAACTTATTGTGCCTCCTCTTAACTTTCTTGCTCTTTTAGCAGTAAATTTTTATGTGCATGCACGTCACCTCTCTCATACAATTCCCTACATGCCGACAAATGTTTCAAATGAAGGGTGACTGCCAGTCAGCCCCCAGATGCTGACTAGTGCCTGCTCAGCGCCGAGACTGCATCAGGTACTGCCAAGAGATCAGAAAGGAAAGATAAATTTGTAAAGGGGAGGACAAAACACTGAGACTGTTAACTACTAACACTAGGTGATGAACAAACACGACAGGAGGCCCGAGAGCAGGTGCTCCTCTGCGTACACCCATCACCCGAGAGTCCTCTTAATGCAGATTCAGATGCCACAGGTCCGGGTGGCGACCTGGGAACAAGCTCCTAAGCAGCAAGGAGCCAAAGGATTTCAAAGGCCTACCTGGGCTGGGATGCTCTGGAGAAGGTAAAGGAGTGAATCAGAAACAGCCTTTACATTTAGAGGACTGAGTAGAATTGGAGAAGTTTGGGATACAGTGTTGGGAAGAGAGAAAACAGTATTTTAGATGGAGCGGAAATATTCAGGCAAAGGAGAAGCATGAAACACAGGTCATTCAGGGGTAGCTGTCTGTGTAAAAAGAAAGATAAAAATATTCCCAAACTGTATCACTACTTAGGTACCAAGAATTACGAGACTTAATTCTCTTGAAGAGCCCTGAGTGGCCTAAGAGTAAGTTCGAGGTAGGGAATAACTTCAGTGTGTTGGTCTAATAAAGGGCAACACCCGTGATAAACATCTTGCAGAAGGCAGCCCCAGCTACTCGGCTACTTGGTGCCCCTCCGAGGTTTAAGGCCATGAACTTGGGCGCACACCCAGCCATTAGCCAAAGAATGTTCATGAGATATTTTTAAATGCTTGCCATCCCGTAATGACCAGGAAAGGAAATCCCACTGTCAGCTCCACCCTATGTCGGCCTCCTAACACGGGTCTCCCAGAAGAAGGGCCAGAACAGTGGTCTCCAACTGTGCCATCTGGTGACGTGGCCCAACTTCCGGGCTGGGTCACTTCCTCTGCTGTCTCAGACCAAGTGGCTCTGCTGCTGCCCAGTAAGCTCCTCAGCAAACAGAAATGAAGGCCCAGATGCAGGAGGGGTCACCAGGATGCCCCGACAGCATGCACGCTCTGGGAAGGCAGGGCAGCGCGGCAGGAGCGCAGTGCACACCACAGGGACGGGGTCTGAACCAGGGCTCGTCTCATAGGCCACACAACTGCTCTCAATCCATTTGTACATTTACAAAATGGAAATCACAATGCAAGCCCTGCCTACCCTACTATTGCAAATCAATTTCAGCAATGTCTGTGAAATGCTTCCCAAGCTGTGAAGCACTATAAAAAACAATTCCTTACTCTTAAAGGGTCTGAGAGATAGAGAGGCCCTTTATGACACTCTCCCTTTCTTGTCAGCACCCCGCTGTCTATATCTGGTATTTAATATCCCTTTCACCAAAGGAAAAACTCAAAAGCACAAAGAAGAAACCACAGGCCTGTTCAAGGTCAAACACCAAATACGTGTGTTTGGAGGAGTGAAAGCCATGGCTCAAGGTTGCCACGAAGTTAAACATTTTTCTGTTATGGTAAAATAAGAGAGCAACTTCCTAATTTGCCCTAGAGGTTCAATGTTTTAACCCTTCCTAAAGGTGCCCTGCAGAGTCAAACCACTGGACTCACACTTGTGTGAACCAACCCGAGAGCCTAGGTGGAGCTGATTGAGGGTGGACAGGACTGCAGCACTGACCCAACAGCTCCTTGGACCACACCAGCTGTGCGAGCAAGGCTTCAGCTTCCTTTTCTGTAAAGACAGGCCAGGACTAGCTAAGTGATTAGACCTCCTGTAGGCAGCCAGTCCCCAACACCCAGAACAGGCAGAAGCTTCTCTGAAATAGTTAGGTGTTTGGCCCAGCACCTCCAAGACCCATGGACCTCCCTACAGACCCTTTAGACAATCGTGTGTTCTAATTCCCTTAATGCACCGCTAAGTCCCAGCATCCAGACTAGAAACCTCTGGAGTAAGTGACCAGCTCCGACATGCAAAGGCAGCCTCCTCAAATCTCCCACCACATTCTAACCTCCCAGCCTTTTAAAGTTTGCCACAATTCTAGAATTGAGAAGGCAGACCTAAGCCAACCTGGGTACATTTGGGGGAAGGGAGGGAGGAGTGGAAACAGAAAGAGGAAAACATCAAACAACCAATCAGTCACGCTGCAAAAACCCTGAGCTTTTATGATTTGTCGTTTGAGGAGAGGAGCTCACACAAGCTGGCACGTCCTGCTTGGCAGGTCCCCACTCAGAGCTGAGGCGCACGGTCCCAGCAGAGCACCTGACGAGCAGAAGGCAACCATCCGTGCGCGACGTGCATAAGGCCCGGAAGCCTCAGTTCAACCCCAACTCTGTCCCTTCCCCATCCACGTGGCTCTGCGGGAGTTTCTTAACCTGTTTCCTTTTCTGGCCTCAGAGGAGGCTGGAACATATGTAAAATCCCTCTCACAGTGCCAGACACACAGAAAATACTCAATAAAGCCTGGAGATGAGGATGATGCTGCTGGGAGTCTGCCTTCCAGCCTCACGTCGGGAAACTGAATTCGAAAACCTGCATCCAAGAGATCTCACAAATGCGCTATTCTTAGTGGAAAGTCACCTTGTGACATGTTCCCTCCTCTTTCCTATAGAAGGGAAGTCGCCTGTCTCCAGGCACCTGAACCTGATCTGAAGACAGACAAAAACATTCAGCTAACCTTCTCTTGTATCCGTAAGGCCAGAACCAGACTCCAGTAGAAAAAATTAAGAACGTGACCACCTAAAATAAACTGAACACAAGAACCTCTGAAACCAGCCCTCAAAAACAACTGAGGGGGGACTTCCCTGGTGGTCCAGTGGTTAAGAATCTGCCTTGCAATGCAGGGGATGCAGGTTCGATCCTTGGTTGGGGAACTAAGATCCCGCATGCCACAGGGCAACTAAGCCCATGCCCCACAACTACTGAGTTCGTGCTCTCTGAAGCCCGAGCGCCACAATTAGAGAGAAACCTGCGTGCTGCAACGAACAGCCCGTGCACTGCAATGAAAGATCCCGTGTGCCAGCATGCCTCAACTAAGACCTGATGCAGCCAAATAAATAAATTTAAAACAACAACAACAGCTAGGGGACGGGAGTGGGGGACACAAAGCAACTCCAGGTAAGCCAGGAACACCCTTCCCTGGGAAAGAAGGGAAATGACAGGCACAGCCAGGCCCCAGATATGGGTAACCTCCGGAGCCCCAGGCTTCCCATAAGGCGCTGTGTCTTAGCTGTCCCAATAACCAGTTGTGATGCTGGGAGCAGGGGACGGGAGGGATCAATATTCCAATAGCCAACAAACAAGAAACCCCTAGTTTTAGTGCTTGAGAAAAAGAAGAATCATTTAAGGAACACTCTGGGGAAGAAGTGTGGTGTTTATACAAAATATCACGTTAGGAAACTGACTGTGAAAGGTGGTGGGAAGTTACCCCCTGCTATAAAATAAGCTCCACAAGGGTAAGGATTTTTCTTTGTTTGGCTTGCTGCTATCGTCTCCAGCACCTAGAACCATGCTTGGAACACAGAGGCACTCAGATACTCGTTGAATGAACGAAATAAAGAGGAAGCAGCAGCTACGTGACGCAGTTAAGGGCATAGGCCGTGAGTCAAACAGAATCAGATTCAGATCATGGTTTTGTTACTCAAGTCTCAACCTCTCGGAGAGACAGACAATCAGAGCACTGGACGGGGACTGGGAGCTGCAGCCCCATTCCACCCTAACCCTAACCCCTAACCCCTAACCCTAACCCTAACCCTATCCCTAACCCTAACCCCATTCCACCCTAACCCTATCCCTAACCCCATTCCACCCTAACCCGCACTAGAGTGTGTCTGCTCCGCCCCCGCACCCTCTCTATCCCTGCATTCCTGTGGAAGACATGCCCACCCACCCCTCTCTACAGGGAGCCTTCCTTCTGTCCTGCTCAGGAGAGGGCGGCGTGACTATCAGTGCAGCCAGGGATTAGCAGGCAGACCAGCACTGGGAGAAGCTAGTGCAGCAGGAGAAACAGAAAGCATCTAAAAAGGCGCCCAGCTGAGAACCCACTAAAATCTAAGAGCCAAGACAGCCTCCTACGCTCGCTCACAGTGATTCCCACCGATCAGCATCCCATAATATGTTAGTTTGATTTTTACAAATTAACACTTTCTCAAGCTGCTGAGAACAACATTTTCTAAGATGAGCCCCACAATTCTCTTGACAGCTCAACGCAAATCTGCTACGCATCTCAATGTGTCAGGGACAATTTCCTAGACAACTTCAGCCAGGGGTAGGAGGTGGAAATACATCTCCTGCCCGAAAAGTCCCCAGCTGATGTCACAGAGCTGCTGAGGATTTCAACTGGAAAAGATCTGAGAGAACTCCAATTAACTCACTGAGCTGAGCATAGGATCCAGGTTTCCTGAGGACTTGGGTCCAGAGAATTTAGGAATTTCAGATTTTTAGTCATAAGCCAAAACCTTGGACCGTTAGGTGGTGTTTGTGAATGTGTACGTGCAAGGTGGAAGAAATAAGCAGGAAGACGGACTCCTGAGTGTGTCCTCTGTAACCCTGACCTCCTAGGAGACACAGCCGCAGAGGGACACACACATCAGCTTCTCACTGTACTGACATCGCACCCACTCCTCCGAGGACCTGCAATGGTGAGTGACACAGCGAAGCCAAGAAGGGTCGCACATCACGATCACAGCTTCTAAACAAAACAGGGTTCAGGGAGGGAAGGGGAGGAAGAGCCCCAAGATGTTAGAACAGCAACCTCCCAGGTGTGCCCAGGCCTGAGCTGCCACTGCTGCCAACTAAGACATCACCTCCAGAAATACATGCCCCTCTTACCTACCAGGCTGCCAACTGACTCCTGCAACTGGATTATCATTCAGCTGGAAGGAGAGACACAAGGACAACCAGTCAGTATCCGGAGAAAGAATCACTGTCCCTCCGGACGTGTGCAGGAAGCAGGGCACACTCATGTTAGACATGCCAGCTACAGCAAAGAGCTCAGACACACTCACGCACTGTAGCAAGACTTCTTTCTTAGCAACAGAACCCCAACTTGATCAGGGCCAGCAATGGTACAAAACCAAACTTCCCAGCCTCCCTTGAAGCTAGCTGTGACTATCTTTTCTAAGTGCTGGCTAATGAGATATAAGCAGAGGTGTGTGAGCCTTCCAGAAAGACTCCCTTAAGGGAGTTGTCTTACATGGGAGAGCAACTTTTTGTCTTTCTCTTCATTTCTTCTGTTTTGTGTTTTTCTTGGAAACAGAAATATGATGGCTGGGGCTCCAGCAGCCATGTCTGACCACCAGGTAACCTAAAGGATGGAAATCATGTGCCAGGGCAGTGGAGTTAGGTCAGTTAAACTCTCACCTGTCAACCCATGGAGTGGACCACATGCTGCAGCTAATAGGGCCAGAACTTCTATCTTTTTAGACAGAAGGAGGCAACGTCCTGATGACCATGGAAATGGCTACTGGCTGAACCTCCCACCTCTAGGCCTCTTTACATAATGGAGAAAAGCTTCTTTCATGTTTAAGCCATATTTTGCAATTCCCAGCAGTTTTAAAACTAACCCTAACGGATACACTAACCTTTATTTACTAAGGGACGCTCTGAAGGAGACAGAACTGTGCACAGTCTTGCATGGAGAACAGGACAGACTCCAACGGGGCCGCTTACACAGAACGGCTTTGGCTGGACTTTCCTAAGTGGTAAGCCCTGCTACTAAAAAAGAGCAGAGCTTTGCTCGGAGTTAAGAGGAAGGAAGGTTCATCCCCAAGCAACTAAATATTCCACGTTACCCATAACTCAACTCTCAGGATAAACCAACCCAGGGAGGTGGCATGATTTGACCTCTTGGGTGATATTCACCTACAGATTTTCATCACCAATTAAAATTATGCAAATCCCATGACCCTCAACTTCTAACACTTTTAGGCCACCTCATCTACTACCACCTCCTGCAGAAAAGCCCCGCCAACACAGAGCCAGCAAACCTCTAACCCTTCTGTCCATTAACTCACCAACTAGCACAAACCCTTACTCGGGTTAGGTGCTCAGTCCACATGGTGTTATGTTCCCCAAAATGCAAACGCTTAACAGTCAGAGATAACAAGGGCTAGAGGCAGTTATAGAAGAAGGAAAGTGTCCTCCCTGCAAAGGTGCCTCCCCTGCTGGCCCAACCTCACCCTCTTCTCCTGTTAAAGCTGGAGCAGATGCACTCCTCTGCCCCAAAGCCAAGGTCAAGTTAAACTGTCCATCCGTGGAGAGGACCATACCACCAACATGCTGCGACCAGCAGGGCCAGAAGGGACCATGAGAAGGGGGCTTAGGTGGTGGCAGCCCTGGCCTTAGGGCCCATTTTGTACCATGTGTGATATACAATGACTGCCTACCCTTTGGAGAAGGGAGGAGAGGGCAGGATGGTTTTTGCAAGTCAATATTAGGTAGGTTAAGGAAATAAATTCCTCCCGGTAGGGACAGAATCCTTCTAGAACAGAAAAACAAACATAAATCAATAAAGGGAGGGAAAACCCTGGAAAGAGTATAGAAAAAAGAAAACTAACTTCATGTAAGACGGACCTTAAAAGGAAAGTTTACAGGAAATGGACTCATTTGACATGAAAATGAAAAAACTCAGGACACCTTCCCTGCCTTCAATATCCACTAGCATTCTGGTGTCTAGAAGCGTACTTTGTATGCCAAAGAGCGTTTACTATTTGTTGGCTGATTAGCAAAAGGCAGCTGGCAATCCTCTCTGAGCCTCACAGGAAAAGATGAAAAGCAGATGTGCACAACAGCAGCAGACCGGCTCTAGGAAAGTGGTCCTCATGTCCAGGGTGGAGATGGTCCAGGCAGCTCGCGGCACCCCCGCCCTACCCTGTGCAGCATGGTCAGTTCCATCCTTACTCCTACAGAGGCTTATCGGCCCTCCTTCCCTGCCTTTCCACTACTCTGTCTGTCGTTACTTCATCATTTGCTTCTCACTAGGCAGTGAGCCCACTGTGCGGGGCGGGGGGATGCATGTCTTATTCAGTGTGTGTGTGTCTGCACACTGTAGGCCCCAGAGCCTGGTTCCTAGAACATAATGGATGCAGAATAAATGGATGAGAATGAAGCCAACAAGTATATGCTGTTCACTCCCCACGTGCCTAGCACGGGGGATCAGAGTGAATAAGACAAACACTCCTGTTCTCAAGGAGCTTTCACTCTAGTGGGGGAGACAGCATGCAAGCAAACACCCACATATTAGAGGGAAACACGCGCTGTGGAGGAAAAACGCAGTGTGGGAGAAGAACGGGAGGTGCTGGCTGGGGAGGGTGGCTGCTGTCACCCAGACTGGTCTGGGATCACCTGCAAGGGAAGAGCACGCAAGACTGGAGGTGGGATAGTGCCGCCAGGGGACAACAGACTGTGTGGGACCTTGCAGGCCACTGTGAGGACCACTGGCTGCTGACAATACATCTAGTGGTGCAAGGGTGGAAGCAGGGAAACCAGTTTGGTGGTTACTGCAAATATCCAGGGGATGGATGACCGTGACTTGGCTAAAGCGGTATCACTGTAGGTTGTGGTCAGATTCCGGATCAGAATACAAAAGTGGAGTTCACAGAATTTGCTAATGGATAAAATATGAGGTATGAGAATAAGAGAGCCCGAGGAGCTGAAAAGATAAATAAAGAACAAATACATAAACCTCCTTCCTGCTGGGTCCCACTGGTGGCCCACGCACAGACGAAGTAACCCCTTGGCCATCTCACTGTGCAGGAGCGTCACACCTGGCAAAGCTGGTCCCCTGGCAGAGGCCCTCCCCCATGCTCGAGAGCTGACCCTGGATCCAGCCTCTCACCCCACCCCCACTTTGCTTCCTATACTCTTGGCCCTGTGACCCTTCGCTAAGTAGATGGGCACATGGTTCACACCCACAGAATCTGCTCCTTTATCAACCACGAACAGGTCCAGAACAGCTCAGTGGAGCTCCTGATAAAGAGAAGGTCTACATCCTTAGCACGTTCCCCAACTGCTAGAGTCTCTTCCCCACACTTTGTGCCACTTAAGGAGGCAGTATCACCTCCAACACAGAGGAGGCGGCCCAGACCTGGGGGTGGAGGTGGGAGAATGGAGACAAGAAGGGGAAAACAAGAGAGCAGCCGCTGCACCCCAAATGCCCCCTCAGGCTGTGCCTGTCCTCAGCCATTCAAGAGCATCTCCTGTTCAAGGGAAGGCCTCCATCCCCACCCACACGTGCCGTCACCACCATCACCAAATCACCCATCTAGACCTACTCCTCTCCTCTTCCACTCCACTTTCCAAAGAGCAAAAGGGTACTTGGCATTTCCATGAGATTCACCTTTAAAAATATACTGTTTGGGGTTTCTTTTCCTAGCCAAATCCATACAACCTTGTCCTGAACATTCAGCCTGAGACAGACAATAAGACAGACAGAAAAAAGAATTCAAAATGGGGCAACGGTAGGGAAGTGCTTCTTACTGATTATTTTCTAGGCCAATGACTGTAAGATCATGGTAAGCGTGTCAATCAAGTGTTTGCTGACTGCTCACAAAGTGGCCAACATACAACGACCCCTGGAAGAGACATGCAGACAAGACAGCATTCCCACCCTCAAGAAGCGTACAATCCAATTAAGGAGGAAAGTACCGCAGGCATGAGAGCAAACGAGCAAATGCTTCCTATACTGCGTGGCCAGGCTATCGGAGTAAGGATGGTTAGGATTCGGGGGAGCAGAGAAGAGACAGAGGAGGCACACACAAGGCCAGAGGCAGCACTCAGCAGAGCGCACACAGGGGACTGGGAGCGTGGTGACAACTGCCTGTGGGCTTTCAGAGCCAGGTATAACAGCTGATGGGGGCCTTGCAGGCAGCAGCTCAAGCTTCGCAGCAGGATGGCTCAGCCACAGCCAGAAGGGTGGTACCAAGGAGAATGGAACTGCAGCCAGGCAATGTCCAGGAGGCCTGGACAGTCACTTGGGCATAAAATGAAGGGGGAAGAGACTAGAACTATAGCAATGGGAACTGTAATCTAAAAAGGGAAAGTCCTTACAATACTGAGCACCAATTATGGCAGGTGTAGTTTTAGACATAGAAGATAAGCGATTTCCAAAGACATTCTGAAGAAAGAAATAACAAAGCAGATTAGCTATAGAGGGTATACAAACCAACTGCTGACTTTATTTATTACCTGCATTCTGTTCAAGGGTGGAAAGGTTAATAAATACTTTATATCCCAATCAGTGGCTTAACTTTATCTACAACTTTCCTAGACACAGAATGCTTAAAGGAAGACTCTGTCAGGGACACACACACGTGAGATGAAATGACAGCCATCTTTAGTCCTTCACGGAATTATTTTGCTTCCCTGTGTTTTACATAAATATGGATGAAAAGATCTGAAAATTCCTAACTATCTCCCAAGCACTAAAGCAAGACCGCTGTTAACACGCAACGGGCCTACATCGCCATTCCTTACCCTGCCACG
This sequence comes from Phocoena phocoena, assembly GCF_963924675.1. Classification (NCBI taxonomy): domain Eukaryota; kingdom Metazoa; phylum Chordata; class Mammalia; order Artiodactyla; family Phocoenidae; genus Phocoena; species Phocoena phocoena. Next base: position 101,963,870 of record NC_089229.1, read on the forward strand.
GCCAAGCACACCTTCCTTCTGCGGGAGCCTAAGGAGGTGATGACAACGGGCAGGGGCTCGAAGTACCTCTGACCCCCCGGGCACTGAGGAAGGCTTTTCACTCATCTGAGCCCTCTCTCACCCTCTAAGTGCCCGATAAGCCCCAGGGGTCACGACAAACCTAGCACACAGGCTCTGCTGAAGACACGGCCACATGTACTGGAAGCCATGAAAGCTTCTTCTGCCATCTCCCACCCTAACCCACACTCCAAAATGCCACACACTGAGCAGCAGCCTCCCAGGGAAGATGCTCCTGGCTTCAGACAACTGAGCAGCCAGCTGAGGGTCAGGTACCTAGGGGTGTATTTAAGGATGTGGCCCCTCTCCGCTGCATTTAGAACAAAGGGCAATTCTGAGCCCCTCAGACTCTTCAGTGCAATGGCAATGACGACCAAGGTGCTCACAGAGACGCCCTTCTATGCGTCCCCAAGGCAAAGGCAGGTTGGTTTCCTAAGCCCAAGCCACAGGACATTGTAAGTGGAGTATATTCAAAGCAGTACACTAGTGAGCTGGAATCCCGTGTCCTCACAAGGATGAAGGAGGAGCCAGTCATTACCCAAAACCCGCCTCTCCTCCTCAGCCCCAGTGCGAGAACCAAGGAGGGCAAAGCTGGAGCAAGCCCAGTCTGCTGTATCACTCTGCCTGCTCCGACCGGCTGTCCTCCTGCACATCCTTCTGATGCACTTTGATCTTGCACGGGTGAGGCCAAATATGCACAAGCCCAGTCTTCTGGTGAGTCACAAAGGAACTGCTAATGGAGGATACTGCTCCAGGTAAGACACCACTGCCCTCAAACGACGCTTCTTCTGTTTGAGCATCTGCCCACGGGGCTAAGGCATGCATCTGGGTCTTGTCCACCATCTCTGCACGTGGCACATGTCCATACTTATTACCAACCGTAACGGGGGGCAGGGGAGTCAAAGGGATTAGCTCCACAAGACTTTGACCCTGCCTGAGATGAAAGTCTTAAAACCAGACTCACACCTCTGCCAGCTGTCACCCACCTCAACACTGTCACAGCCTACACCAGAATCCTACAGACACCCAGGTTGTGTGGCCAGGGAATTGGATCCACAAATCAACTGTCCCTTTAAAGATCCGCAGCAACTTAAAAGCAGCTGGTTTCTGGTATGAACCAGTCCTCAGAAAGCAACTCTCACTTCATCTACAAAGGATAAGGTCCAACAATTTGAGTTTTGTTTAAAAAAAATAAAATAAAAGGAAAGAATTGCTCCACACAGATAAATTCAAGACTCAGACACAACTGCTGGTTCAAGAACAGGGCTTGAGGGCTTTTCAAAGCAGCCAGAAGGCTGCTGAGTGTGACTGTCCTGCTATAAAGCTAAACATGGCTGGTTGAGGTCTGGGTCGAGGGGAAGGGAAACAGTCCTGAACAGAAAGGTCCCGCCTGAAGGGGCACAAAGCAGGCGCAGAGCTCACTGTGGGGCCTCTGCACTGCCCACGCCCAGGGCAGATCCAGCAGAGCTGACCTTGCCCGTACAGGCAGGTGTCTCCTGCCCTGCCCTGCAGTAGCAAGTCCTCGGACAGAGGCAACTGTGCGGCCAGAGGAAATCCAGACTTCACCTCTCTCCTTTCCCTCCCTCCCTCTTTGTTTAAAAGAGAAGGGGAGGGATTTCCCTTCCCTAGTGGTCCAGTGGGTAAGACTCCGCGCTCCCAATGCAGGGGGCCTGGGTTCCACCCCTGGGCCGGCAACTGGATCCCAAATGCCGCAACCAAGACTCTGCATGCGGCAGCTAAGAATCTCACATGCTGCAACGAAGATCCCGTGTACCGCAAATAAGACCCGGAGGAGCCTAAATAAATAAATATTAAAAAAAGAGAGAAGGGGAGTATTTCTGTGCCTAAGAAGTGTTGCAACCGCAAGAGTCCTATATCAAAAAACAATGACTGAGGACTTCCCTGGTGTCCTCAGAATCTGCCCTGCCAATGCAGGGGACACAGGTTCGAGCCCTGGTCTGGGAGGATCCCACATGCCGCAGAGCAAATAAGCCTGTGTGCCACAACTACTGAGCCTGTGCTCTAGAGCCCGTGAGCCAGAACTACTGAGCTCACGAGCCACAACTACTGAAGCCCACGCACCTAGAGCCCATGCTCCTCAACAAGAGAGGCCACCGCAATGAGAAGCCCACACATCACAACAAAGAGCAGCCCCTGCTCGCTGCAACTAGCAAAAGCCCACGCACAGCAACGAAGACCCAACGCAGCCAAAAATAAAAGATATAAATAAATAAATTTATTTAAAAAAATAAAACAACAATGACTGAGACACTGCTTTGGGAAAGATCTCCAGTATTCTCCTCACTTGCTGCAAGTAATAAATCCTTCCGTCTCCCCCCCCGGAAAAGAAAGAAAAGAAAAGAAAACAATGGCTGACTTTTTAAAGCATTTCAGTAATACCTGGGATCTCTAAAAGATCCTGAAATTGGCACAAGATGGTTATAATTTCAGTGCTTAAGAGAAGCTCTGAAGTCACATCATTTCCACATAGCGATCAGAGGTAGTTTCTTACCATATAGTTGGGAGGCTTTATTTTTTGGTCTCCTGCCTCAAAGAAAGTCCCTACTCCAAACCAAGTACTGTGACGGTAGTAATAATGATACTATCAAAAACATCAGCTGCAATTTATTCATCACATTACCACATGCCGGGCATGTTTAAGAGCCAGCTACCTATCTTTCCTCATTTAATTCTCCTTGTGAGGTAGGTACAATTTTTAGGCTGATTTTATAGATAAGAAAATGGAGACACAGAAAAGTTAAGTAACTTGCCCAAAGTCACACAGTGAATGATACAGCTGGCACTTAACCCCAGGAAGTCTGGAACCATTAGATTAAACAGCCTCTGTACTTACATCTGCTAGATCTTCATCCTGAAACAACCCTGAGTCATCATAGGGTTACCTGCAAATTACAGATGGGGGAAAAAAAGAATGAAGAAAGGTCAGATTAATTCGTCCAGCTAGTAAGCTATAGGGACAGACAGGGTCAGGAATCGGATCCAGGTCTCTGACCTCCAAGTTCTACACTCTTCACTTCTCCATACTCCAGGGCGGCTTGATCAGCCAACAAGGGACCTCTGTACAGATGGCTGTTCCCAGAACCAGAAGAGGGGACACTAGGTCCCAAGGGCATACAGGCAGGGAAGAATTAAGAACCATCATGCCATGAGGAATCTGCCATCTGCTGCCCACTTCGTCGTGGCTCTTAAACAGGATTTACCCTGTCATGTCCTGCTCAAAAACCTTCAGACTTATTATCCCTCATAGTGTCTCCTGTGTGATTTCAAGTCCCTCTGGCTTGAGTTACCCGATCTCATCTCCCACTTTCCCCAAGAAACCCAGCCCTCCTTCCAGTTTGGCAACCCCACTCCACCCCACGCCAGGGCACATCCCTCTCACTCGGACATGGCTCACGTGGTTCCCAGCACCTGAATCCGCTCGTGCTCATCTCCCTGCCATGTTTCAGAGCCCCTCGCCTCCCCCAGCCCTTCCTGAGTGCCTCCGCCTCTGGGCGCCTTCGCAGTTCCAAACAATTTCATACTTACTCACATCCAAGCAGTATTGTTTGCCATTGTTTCTGTTTCCCAACGGAAAATTCCTTAGGGGAACAACCATGCAGGATCTCAGGAGGCACAGACACCAGAAGGCTTCCGAGCACAGGCTTAGGAGTCAGACAGAGATTGGATCCTGACTGCCACGCGCTCAGCCGTCCAATTCCTAGTTGGCACACCTGTAAAATGGAGGTGAAAATAGTACCTACTTCACAGGGTATTTCTAAGAAGTAAATGAGAGAATGCATCTCTATAGCGTTTTCCACAATGCCTGGCAAAAATGCTCAATAAATAATTAATTCAATGATAACATACCGGGCCACAGCCCTGCCTAACGTCTGCTGACTGTGCAGCTGGAGCACAACAAACAGCTGCAATTAAGTGATGGAAGACTACTGAAGGTTGAGGACTACCTGTAAAAACTAGACAAAAGAAGAAAAGCAAGAGGGAGCTCAAGGAAGTAGAATAATAGAGTGGAACGGGGAAAACAGGATCTAAGGACTAAACCAAATCTGAAAACACTTCCTGGGCACTGACTATGTGCAAGCACACCAAGGGGCACAGAGGGCGTGTAAGACAAAGGTCCCACACTCACGGGGCTTAGGATCCAGCTAAGCACTTAAGACAACACACAAAATAACTAAAAACACAAAAAAGTACATAACCGCGAAATGAATGGTACAGCCAGGGGTTTCCAGCTTTTTTCAGTTACAACTCCTTTTTACCTACAACTATTTCTTTTTTGATCATTATGTGATATACGGCATTCCTTATAATACCTTGTTGATTGAAAAAAATGCCTAACAATAAAAAAAATCTACTATGAGTTCAACATTTTCCAATGAATTTGTATTTTGTTAATCACAACAGCATCTACGTGCACTGCAGAAAAAGCAGAACATATATATTCGCGATGTCATTAACTCAAGCTATGACGTTTGATGAATCTACTCAATAGATCCACAAGACTGGCCAATGGGCAGTACACACACACACACACACACACACACACACACACACACACACACACTCTGCCCAAAGCATGGGGAGTCACTGGCAGAGAATCCTACTGACAATAGTAGTTCAGAAGCGAGTAGAGACTAGATGACAAAGTTCTAACAGATTCAACTCAATAAACACTTAGCTAACTTAATTACAACAAACAGTTAACTATTATAACGAAAGAGATCTTGGAGGACGGGTGGGATGAAGCTGGGCGGAGGGAAGGGGGAACGTGACCAGCGAGCGCGTGCTCAAACCCGAGCCTGGAGCCTCCTCTGCAGGCACGCTGGCGGGAGGAGGGGACCGTGACCTGGGCACAAACTCAACCCACCGTCCGGAAGGGACACAGCTGCTCAAAAGACAAGTACTGCAGATGCCAGGAGCTCCTGTGTGAAGAGCACGGGCTCCAGAGTCCACAGATCTGGACTTGAATCTGAGACCCACCCACCACTGGGCCTCAGTCAGTGAAGGCAGGCTTCTGAAGCCCCATCTCCGTGCTGTAAAACAGAGACCAATACTATTTGCCTCATAGGGAGATAAGGATTTTGAGGTGAGGCTAAAATAAGTAACCATGGTGAAGTGAGCCCGCGGTGTCCCAGAGAGCAGATAATGCCGCGGTGCCCACGACCATACCACAGGGAGTGCCAAGGTAAGACTGAGTGCAGCGCTCCTCAAACAGATTTGACCACAAAGCAGTTTTAAGTTAAAATTTACAGAAGGAATCAGTAAAGGAGCGCAAGAGGTATGAGGCACACTTAGATTAGCATGGGACGACAAATAAGAAAACACCTAAGGATCCAAACTATGAATTCAACATTTTAGATACATCTTTAAATTATTTTATTTATTATGTATTTTATTAATCACAAATCAAATCAAAAGGGCTCATGGGTAAATGAACTGTTGCAAAAATGACTAGTTTTTAAAAGGTTTATAAATAAAATCCTCCCCCCTACCAAAAACTTGAGTAAAATTCAATCATCTTATTAAGAACATCTTTTGCTTTTCTCCAGACCCCTTTTAACAGTCCGTGGAGCACAGTTCAGGAAGCACTACCTCAGAGTGGGGTGCGGTGCTGAAATAGAGGACAAGATAAATAGGAACAAGGAAGACACAACAAATAAAATATTATTCTACACTTCTGTGAACAATGATAAATTGTATGGCTTAGACAGCAGGACTTGGTACCTCTTCTCACCACCCCCAATTTAAGGACCATGAAAACACCTGTTGTATGCCAGGAATGCTACAGGCATTAGGGGATAGGACTTCTCAGGATAGAGGAGGGGAGGAAAAGGCAGTGAAGGGAAAATTATCAAATTCTGCTTCTGAATTTGGCCTTTTTTTTAATTTGGATTTTTTTTAATGTATGTATGTTATTACTATAGAAATCAGATGCTTTTTCAGAAGTAAAAACTAAAGCTTGAAAACAAGGAAGACAACGTGCCACTGTAGTGAACGGACACAGTTCTGATTGCAGAGGGTCTTTATCTGTCCCCCAACGGAAGCTCCGACCAGTGTGGCCTGGGGTAGAGAATGGAGACCCCCGTGTGGGCTCCACGTCGGCAAACTGCTCCTCAAGGACTCAGAACTCCAACTCCATCCGACAATGAGCAGGAGAGCCGCCCCTCTCCTGGAAGGCAGCTGGAGATGCCATGGAACTGGGGCGCGGTCACACAGCCGCTCTGCACACCAAGGCCAGTCCCTCAGAGTGGCGTTTCTGTGCAGTCCGGGCCCCTGTGCCAGGAGGGCGGGAGAGGCGGCCCAGGGACTTTCCGTCTGCGAATTCTGGAGCCCAAGCAGCCACGGAAGGCAAACCCAGGGCAGAGAAGAGGACCAAAGGAAAGTATGATTAATAATTACACTCTGAGTTTACACAGCACTTCTTTCTTCCCTGATGAGTTTGAAGCATTTTGGAGACATTACTTCACCAGGGCCTTCAGGTTCTTTATTTAAGACAGTCTCCAGCACACAGGAAAGCTGAATATTAAGTCCACTTTAAAATATTAGGGAGAGCACACATACCCACACCAATCTGCCCGAGGGGAATCGGCAGAGTGATGAGACTCCAAGCTCCCGTTCGCCTCGCTGTTCTGGCCAGTAGCATAAGGTTGCTTCTCAAAAATGATTCTGAGAGTTTAGGAAAAACTGAGTGTCCCACAGGTCCCAAAATAAGCGTCTAGAATTACACAGAACAGAATAATAGTCCTGCCTCACCCACAGCACAGATCAAGGGCCCAAGTTGCCTTAAATCATTTCTAAGACAAGCCAAAAAAGGAATAAAGGAGAGAGGGAAATGGAAGGATGAAAGAGGAAAGGAAAAAAGCTCATGTGTTGTGCTGAGATCAAAGTAGTTTCCATTTGTATCTCAAGAGAGGGGCACTGGCCGGTTCCATAGGCCTGTCTACTGCAAGCCAACCAGAGCACTATAATCTATAGGATAAATCTCTAGTCATTTTACATTTCTTTCTTGTCTCTCAAAAAAAATACATCTGTTTCTCTAAGAATACTCAGTCATTTAGCATTTACTGTGAGTCTATCAAACACCAGGCATCACGCTGGGTCTGAGTACAGAAGTGAACAAAATGTCTCCTATACTGGATGGAAATGCAGTGGTGGACACAACCACCAGGACAAAAATGTCAACACACAAACAGAAAAACAAGTTCATACTTACATACCGTGAAGAGGTCTGAGGGGGAGAGAAGAGCAGAAGGTAAGAGGAAATAACACAAGGGACCCTTGGCTGGGGTGGTCAGGAAGGCAGCAGGAGCGAAGTGTTGTCTTGCCTGAGGTGGAGGGTGGAGCTGAGGGAAGGCGGGAGCTTCCTGCAGGGGCAGGAGGAGGCACAGGTGCAAGGCCATCAGGTGAGAACAGACGTGGGCCTTCCAGGAACTCTGGGTTTAAAGGTCACTGGGAGAGGAAGAAGAGGACAGCAGGGCAGGCAAGGCCACATCATGGAAAGCCAGGCTTGGCATCTTAAGGAAAGTGGATTTAAGGACCTTGCTTCTTCCTGTGTCCCTCATAGCTCTCGGCCCAATGCCTTCCTCGTGGCAGACACCAAGAGAACACACGCTTCATTCAAATATAAACCACTGACCATTTAACAAGCAATGCAATGACTTAAAACCTTGGCCCTCAAGAATCTTACAGAAAAAAACAAAAAAAACAGACCATCCCTCCACCCCAAATGACAAATGTTCTTGAGCCAACAAGAAAAATATCCTGAGACAGTATCTAATTAAATGCCAAATGAAATGTTCAAGTTGTATGTCGTTCCCTGGAAGGGGGTAATTTTAGGCCATAGTAGTGATGACAGGTTTCCCAGAGAGGGTAGGACTGCAAGTGGAAACTGAAGTTCAGGGAGAATTTAGCTCAGCCACCTGGGAGGATGCTCCAGGCCCACAGAACAGGGTAAGCTCAAGTGCACAAGCAGAAACGAGCAAGGCCTGTTTGAGAGAAATACACACAAAGGGACAGCTGGGCCCATCCTGGACACCCACACAGCAGTCCAGCCCAGAAGCCTCTCCAGGCCGGTTGGCCCAGCCTCAGGGCCTTGCAGGGGACAACAGGAAGGTACCCACCGGTCAGGCCCTGGCCCGTCTCCTGCCTGGCACACTCTGGGTGAGCGGCCTGGAAAGGAGTGTGAGTGAGACTGTCTGCCCCAGGAGGAGACAGACAGGCAGAGGGCTACAGATCTCACTCACTGGGATAAAAAATTAAATGCCAAGAAGGAGGGTGAGAAGAGGAAAAATCCAAGTTGTTGTAGAATTACGCAACTGAAATTCCATGCATAAGCCAGGAAATGCAAAGGTCACAGTTCCCACAGCAACTGTAACCTGAGCCGCCGGCTGTGTAGTCTTTGGCTCCGCTGGGCCCAAGGGGAAGCACCCTACTGTGCTGGGTCTGCCGCTCAGGGCCCCAGGCCCGGCCCCTGAAGTGCCAGGCAGTCCTGGACCGTGCTGCTCCGAGCTCACCTGCGTGGCCACACCAGGCTGCAGTTCCGGATTCTTTTAGGCAGAGCTCCACCCTGACCCTGTGCCCACTAACTTGGGTCTTTAATCTTAACTCTTCTTCAGGTTGAGTGACCTTGAGGGGGAGGGGAAAGTGCACAGGGGAGGGGCTGCTATCCCCTCTTCTCTACATCTGTGGCATCCCACACATGCAAAGCCTCACCAACAGGGAAAAACAGCGGGGCCGGGCGGCAAGGGAATGTTGGGCTTTAAAGGACACCATCAAAAAAAGGGAAAAGACAACCCACAGGGACCTCCCTGGTGGTCCAGTGGTAGAGAATCCACCTTGCGACGCAGGGGACAGGGGTTTGATCCCTGGTCGGGGAGCTAGGATCCCACGTGCTGCGCGGCGGCTGGGCCCGCACCTCAACTGGTGTGCTCACGGGCCGCAAACTACAGAGCCCACACACCCTGGAGCCTGCGCGCCATGACTAGAGAGAGAAACCCCGCATGCCATGACTAGAGAGAAGCCCGTGCCCCAACAAAGGATCCCCGGGTGCCTCAACGAAGGTCCCGCATGCCGCCACTAAGAACCTACGCAGCTAAAAAAAAAAAAAAAAAAAAGAGATAACCCATAGAATGGGAGAAGATTTCTGCAAATTATTCACCCGATAAGGGCCTTGTCTCTAGAGAATATGTAACTGAGCACATGTTCCTTCCCCAGAGGGACGGGGACACAGGCAGGTCACCCAAGGCCCTGCACCCATCCTGAAGCTGCCTGTATTATGATAGTGGAGGATGGGGCCCGAGCCCCCTTCCACCCTCACCCCGCAGGCTGGGGTCTCAGTTAAGGCTGTGGGTACCTGCCTGTGGGTGGAAGGAAGACCAATAGGCACCTGGTGATCATGGGCCTTTTTAAAAGATGAGGCCCCTGAGGTTCTCCTCCTCCTCACTGTTCAATCATCACAACAGAAAAGACTCACTCCCCAAAAAGTTTATGTTCTGGAAATCTTACCTCCCTTCAGGCAACATCTTATGTGAGTAGCTGATATTACGGGCTCTGGGCAAAGGATGACTTTCCTGTTACTTTGGCTGCCAAACTGGCCATAGACAAGGAAAGCATGAGGTGGTCAAGTGTAGGCAGCTGTCTGACCTGAGCACGGCCCTCCATGATGTGATAAAACTGCCCTGCATGACGTCACGAGAAGTAAATGGACTAAGGCATGTAAGAGCCACACCGCAGGCCTAACACGCAGGAGCCCAACAAGCGGAGTCACTAGATTGCTGCTATTTCTTCTCACACCCAACCTGACGACCCACTTCACTTATAAGAGCTGGGTGCAAATTAACGACAGCAACAAGAACAGCAGCAATTATTGCAGCTGACATTTAATATGGGCTCACTCTGTGACGAAGTCTACGCAAGATTTCACTTCGTCCTCACGATAAGCCTGTGATATAGATATTATTATCCACATTCTTGGGTCAAGAAACAGGACAGTCACGTACTCAAGGTCACGCAGTTCTAAGTGGTAGAAGATGGAAGTAAACCCAGACAATCTGGCTCTGGAGCCCTCACATTTAACCACATCACAGCCGTCTTCAGGTGTCTGTCCCACCAAGAGCAAATCAGGTAAAGATGTTCCAAAAACATCCCAAGGGTGACTTCCGTGACAGAACTTCCAGTCTTGGGTTGACCTAGTGATCACAAAACCATGTGGAGGGTTCTGAGTTCTGCAAAAGAGAAAGGCCAGAAGCAATCCAAGATGCCACCATCACCCACTGTCACCCACTGATCACAGGTAGCTCTGTTCAAAGTGGGGACGCGCGACTATGCTTCATTTCGCAAGTACACTTGCTAAAAAGGCATTCTGATACCTCACGGGTAACAGTGAACAAGCCTGGGAATTTTCAAACTGTCTTACACCCTACTTGACTCCCACTCTATTTCATAAACCCCACAACTGTCCTGCATTTGCACAGACAGGACTTCTCACCTTCCCCACTGTCCTTACCCAGGTCTCCTCTCCCTCACATGTCTGTTCCTATGCTCCACACACCCTCTAGGCCCCAGCTACATGGTTTATACCCACTTGTTCAGATTACATACAAAGAAAAAAATCAACACATTCATTTACCCCAACTTAGAAATGGAAATACCCGATAAAGAAAGGGATACAGAACAAATGAGGCACTGAAAAACCACGTTTGCAAGTAATCCCAAGTATGTCCCCCCAAGGATACCCCAGCATCCCCATGACTAGTGGGAATGCGACCTTGGACAGAGACAGCCCACCTCCTGACCTGGCTCCCTTCTCAAGGGGACATACTACCCTACTTACTGCTATGCAGGCGGTAGGAAGGGAGCAAATGAGACAGCCAACAGAACACTATTACTTAAGTCAGATGTCTTACTGCTTTTTAGACTTGTCTGAACAGCATAGGGAGAGGGTAGACTGCTGAAGTATCTTGCAGGGGTCAGGGCAGGAGGTAGTTCACGTTTTTCATTGTGGTAACTTATCTCCATAACCCAGATACACTTCTAATTATTAAATTCCATGCCTATACTAGAGTAAATAGAGCTGAAAATCTCACTAGATAACACAAGAGAATTAAGACTACAATGGGAAGTGACACTGCTTCATTTTCCTGACTTACGCTTAAATACAACCTCAGTATACCATGTCCAACCTCCAGCTATTCCCAGAAGCCTGGCCCCCAATCAGTGTGTTTAATAGTCATCAGCGGGCTTCCATGGTGGCGCAGTGGTTGAGAGTCCGCCTGCCGATGCAGGGGACACGGGTTCGTGCCCCAGTCCGGGAAGATCCCACATGCCGCGGAGCGGCTGGGCCCGTGAGCCGTGGCCGCTGAGCCTGCGCGTCCGGAGCCTGTGCTCCGCAATGGGAGAGGCCACCACCGTGAGAGGCCCGCGTACCGCAAAAAATAAATAAATAAATAAATAAATAAGAGTCATCAGCTTATGGCTGTTTTTACCAGCAACATAGTGAGTAAAATGCTATAGAGTCTATATGCCTTAGTCTCTGCTTTCATAAGATTTTAAGTTTCTAAAAAGCTAAAACAAAGTCACCAACATAAGGTCTAAGTATTAAAGGTTATGAAACTGACTACAGACTATTCAACTGTAGAGACTTGTTAAATATAACAGAAACACCTGAAAGCATAGAAATTTGTCATGTAAATCTGGATTTACTCAAGAACAGAGGGCAAATTTGACCTGTCAAAACTAACAATTTTTATACTTTGAAAAATACAGAACACTGTCAAGAAAGTGAAAGGAGAGCCTACAGAGTGGGATATTTGCAAATCATATATCGGATAAGGAACTCATTTACAGAATATATAAAGAACTCTTACAGCCTGATAATTAAAAAAGTAACCCAAATTTTTAAATGGGCAAAGGATTTTAATAGATATTTCTCCAAATAAGATATACAAATGGTCAATAAGCACACAAAAAGATGCTCAACATCATTAACCACTACGAAAATGCTAATCAAAACCACAGTGAGATACCCCTTCACACCCACGAGGACAGCTAGAACCATAAGGAGAATAGCAAGTGGTAGCGAGGATGTGAAGAAGCCGGGAGCCTCATACCGTGCAGGTGGGAATGTAAGATAGCGCAGCCACTTTGGAAAACAGTTCTGCAGCTCCTCAGAATGCTAAACAGAGGTATCACAAGACCCAGCAATTCTACTCCTAGGCATGCATATATACAAGAGAAATGAAAACACACGTCCACACAGAAACTTGTACACGAATGTTCATCGTGACATTATTCGAGGTAGCAAAAAGCCGAATGTCTATCAACTGGTGAATGGATAAGGAAAATGTAGTAGATCCATAAAATGGAGTATTATTTGGCCATAAAAGGGAATGAAATTCTGATACAGGCTACAACATGGATGAACTCTGAAACATTATGCTGAGTGAAAAAACTCTAGTCACAGAAAACCACAGACTATATGATTCCATTTATATGAAATGTCCAGAATAACAAATCTATAGAGACAGAAAGTAGACTCGTGGTTGCCTATGGCTAGTGGGAGAGGGACTGGATAGAAGTGGAGAGTTACTGCTATGGGTACAGAGTTTCTTTGGGGGATGATAAAAATGTTCTAAAATTAATTGTGGTGACGGTTGTACAATGCTGCGGATATACTTAAACCCAGTTAATTTTACACTTAATGAACTGTATGGTATGTGAATTATATAATAAAACTGTTTAGAGCAGTAACCATGTCTTTTTTGTCACTGTATTCTCGTAAGTAACACAGGGACTGGCACACAGTAGGTACTCAACAAATGTTGATAAAATAAAGAGAACAGAGGTGCTGAGTCTTTCCACCAAAGATTTCATTAAAGGAATTCCCCCACTGCACTCAGGGACTTCTGTGAGCCTGTCCGAGCCCAGAGGAGACAGGGAGCCCTCTCCAGCCCCTTCTCCCAGCCCAGCACGCCCCCTAAACATCAGGGTGATATAGTCTCTGTCTGCAGTCTCTTCTAAACCTGAATTCTAGGATGCTTTGCTGGTGGATATAAAAAAAACAACAAGGGTCTTCCCTGGTGGCACAGTGGTTAAGAATCCACCTGCCAATGCAGGGGACATGGGTTGGAGCCCTGGTCGGGGAGCTAAGATCCCACATGGCGAGGGGCAACTAAGACTGTGCACCACAACTACTGAGCCCACGCGCTCCGGAGCCTGTGCACCACAACTAGAGAGAAGCCCGCGCTGCAACAGAAAAGATCCCGCGCGATGCAACTAAGACCCAACGCAGCCAAAAACAAATGATAAATATTAAAGAGGTATAGCATATAATAGTAATAAAATATGTAGTAGTAGTAAATATATAGTAGTAAGTAATAGAGTATAAAATATATAATGCTCTTTACTGTAAATTCCATATAGTCAATTGACTCTCGGACAAACCTGTCATAGATTTTTTTTGTCTAACTCATATCTATGGCCAATCCATGGACTCAACTGATAAAGTGAATGTCAGTTTTCATTTACCTTAAGGAGTGAAACAAAATTGGACAAAAAAAGATTTATTTTGGGACTTCCCTGGCGGTCCAGTGGTTAGGGCTCCACACATCCTCTGCAGGGGCCTCGGGTTCAATCCCTGGTCGGGGAACTAGGATCCCACATGCTGCGAAGCATAGGCAAAAAAAAAAAAAAGAACATGTATATCAAACATGATATAAGCAGCTTCTTTGCTGAATTGGACCCTAGTTTTTCAAATACTAAAAGAAGTATTTCCTCAAATTTTTGTGCTATTCACAAAGTACTGGATATGGACACAAAACACTTTAAGTTTAAACTGCAAATGTTAACATTTTTTCATCACTTTCTTAGACAGTGAACAAAACAACAAATCAAGCCCTGATGTGTAGTGTTTGTTGGTTTCTGTGGTGTAAATACTCCCACCATGGCCAAATTCAAGCTATGTACATCTCTGAACACAGAGCTGGGAGGAAATGTACTGTAGTTCACAATTATACAGTATTTCCACCATATGGGGCAAGAGACCTGAGAGCATAGTTCATGCTAAAATAATGAGGAAGTAATGAATTTTGAGTATTTGTTACCTTTGCTTTCAATACAATTTATTTAACTATAAGTTTATAATTTTTTAAATATTTATTTATTTATTTGGCTGTGCTGGATCTTAGTTGCAGCATGCAGGATCTTTAGCTGTGGCATGAGGGAACTTTAGTTGCGGCATGAGGGATCTTTAGTTGTGGCATGAGGGATCTAGTCCCTTGATTAGGGATCGAACCCAGGCCCCCTGCACTGGGAGCACAGAGTCTTAACCACTGGACCACCAGGGAAGTCCCTAGAATTAATTTTTAATAATAGCTGTATTTAACAACCAACTTGCAAAATTCCTGAAAATTTAACCACAAGGTATGAACAGGCTCTGGCAGGCCATGGTTCACTCCTACACTCCCAGTGTTTAGTACACAAAACATGATCATGCATGTTTGTAGAAACAAAATATAACCCTATAGTTACTTCACCCCTAACACTCCAGAGGGATTCAAGACTTTCCTATAACAAGATTTTTAGAGCTGGGAATTTTTAAAGCCAGAGAGACTAGAACAATCTTCCCTGTAACACATTTCTTTTACAAAGGGCAGGGGGCGGGTCTTTTAATACTTAGTATAAGCTCAAATCTAAGACACCTTCTTTGATATATTCTCCCTGAGGTATTTCTTCCACAAAACACTCAGGCACTGGGAAGCTAATTTTAAACCCTTGACAGTCTGATCTGGTTTAGCACCCTGGGTGGCATTATTCACAGGGCGTTCCTTAAAGCTTGCTTAAAGTTCTGGCTCCTGCACTGGAAAATACAGAGCCCCACAAGCACCCACCACTCCCGCTCCCGGCTCCTGGAGCTCAGTTTGGGTGCTCTCCCTCCCTCCCTCCCAATTCTGTCTCTGGTCTGCACTCCTCTCCTTGGTTCCCTGTGGATCCTGCCCAGCCGCCTTCCCAAGTGTGGTTTTGGTCCTTGGCTTCCCACCATCCTTTACTACCACCTGCCTTTGTCACTAATGACTCCTAGGTCTATGTGAGACTTAACCCTAACCCTAACCCTAACCTGAATGCTCGTCTTTACTGACTAGCTTCATGACAAAGACTGAAGTACTGCTCCTCTAAGAAGGCAGCAGAGGGACTTCCCTGGTGGTTCAGTGGTTAAGACTTCGCCTTCCAATGCAGGGGGTGCGAGTTCGATCCCTGGTTGGGGAGCTAAGGCCCCACATACCTGGCGGCCATAAAACAGAAGCAATATTGTCACAAATTCAATGAAGACTTTTAAAATGGTCCACATCAAAAAAAAAAAATCTTAAAAAGAAAGAAAAAAAAAAAAAAAAGAATGCAGCAGATACTCTATCCCCATTGGCCAGGAGTTGGTGGGCCTTTATCTTCCTTAGACTGTAATATGAATAAAAGCAGAGAGAGACGTTTCATTTTCCCAAGTATAAACTAAAGCTGAATTTGTTTCTTCAGTTATGCGTGCTGCTCTCCTAGCCAGAAAGCAGCGCAGTTACTCCCTGCCCCTCCCTGTCCCCGATCCCAAGACTCCACTAAACATCTCCTGGGTCTGTATCCCTCCCACTTCTGGTCACAGTTTGCCCTCATCACCCTCCAGTGGAAATTATTCCAAACTGCCCGCCCACAGGACCCCTGGACTTCAGCCCATCTTCCCCAAGTACTTTCATACCATGCCACTTCCCAATTTTAGAACCTGAGGTTCCCTGTCAAAATCTAAGAGAATATCCCTGTTCCTAGGAAAAAAACACTCAATTATTGAGGGGTCAATGTCCCTAGTTTATTCAAAGAGAAGGAAAAAATATGAAAAAGCAAATGGGGCAAAACGAAAACAATGTGTGTTTCTGGAACAAGAGCTCCCTGTACTATTCTTGCCTCTTCTGAAATTATATCAAAATAAAGTTACAAGAAAACAAAAAAACTAAACCCTCATCTTAGTGTCAAAGTTTGATAATAAACAACTCCTTCTCATGGTCACATCTCTGACACACTGTTTTTGTCCCTCTCTCTACACCTAGACTCAGGATTTCCCCTGCTCCTCCCTGCTTCCTTCACTGACTCACTTCTTCCAGGGCTGCTGAGGAAGGAAAAGAACTAACATTTACTGACCATGTGCTACCAGCCAGGCGATATCACGCTTGGCATTTCGTGTATTTTATTTCATCAAATTCTACTGAGGACCATAAGAGGGAGGTGACAGGCGAGGCCTGGAGAGATTAAGACACTGGTCCAGGATTCCACAGCCACTAAAGGCAGAGCTGGAATGTGAACCCAGGTCGGCAGGGCAAGAATGATAAAGCAAATGGGGCAAAGTGTAAATAATTAATAAAACCTAATTAGCAAATTTAGGGAATGGTTCAAGGGAGCTCCCAGTACTGCTCTTACCACTTATCTGTAAGTCTGAAACTACATCCAAAGTTACCCAAAAGAGGGCTTCCCTGGTGGCACAGCAGTTAAAAATCCACCTGCCAGTGCAGGGGACCCGGGTTCGAGCCCTGGTCCGGGAAGATCCCACATGCCACAGAGTAACTAAGCCTGTACGTCACAACTACTGAGCCCACGTGCCACAACTACTGAAGCCCGAGCGCCTAGAGCCCGTGCTCCGCAACAAGAGAAGCCACAGCGATGAGAAGCCCACACACCGCAACGAAGACCCAATGCAGCCATAAACAAATAAGTAAATAATTTTTTTAAAAAAGTTATCCAAAAGACAAACTTTTCTTGTGCCCCGACAAACAGGTGGGCCCACTGACCCAGCTACAGCAGCCACCTCCTGCCTAAAGCACCTGAAGGCCAAGGCAGCAAAGATATGTGTGAGACAATCGGGAGAATTCATGGTGCTGACAGTCTGGGAGCCCCTAAGGAATCAGTATCTCTGGATTTTTTCTCCAGAATCAAGTCATATCCTTGGCCCACGTAAAACAAGACCAGTTTTACCAAACCTGGGAAGGCACCAAACCTGAAACTTGGGTGTCCCCTGGTCTCTTCCCTCTCCTTATCTCCTCTATCTAATCAGTGTCTTCTTTCCAAAGCGCCCCTGGCATCAACTCCCTGCCTCTCTATCTCCATCGCAGACATCCTGTTCTAGTCTCTTGTCATTCACACCTGAATTATTACCATGACCTGTGGGCCAAATCCAACCGGCAAGTGAAGAAGGGTTTTTATATTTTTTTAATGGTTGGGGAAAAAAATCGACAGATGACTATTTCGTGACATGGAAGAATTAGATGAAACTCAGATTTGGGGGGTGGCGGATAAAAGCTTTATTGGCGCACAGCCGCGCCCACTCACTGACCAATTACCTGCTTTCCTACTACAACAGCAGTTGGGTGGTTGCATCAGAGACCATATGGCCCGTTGAAACTTAAAATACTTATTTTCTGGCCCTTTACAGAGAAAATTTGCCAACTCCTCCCATAGCTGGTCTTGCCTGACTCTCATCTCTCCCCACTCCATAAGATTAACTGACACAAAATATTACTTCCGTGCTGTTGCTCTGTGTTCAAACACCTCTGATGAACTCTCCCTTGCTTATATACTTCACACTGTAACCTGGCATCCATCAGACCAGGTGAACAACCTTGCTTTTAGCAAGAAAAGCCCAAAAAGCCATGCCTTTGTTCATGCTACCTTCTGCCTTTGTCATACGGAGTGAAGTCAGACACAGAAAGACAAATATCCTGTGATATTGCTTACATGTGGAATCTAAAAAAAGGGTACAAATGAACTTATTTACAAGACACAAGTAGAGTCACAGATGTAGAAGACAAACTTACAGTTACCGGGGATAAGGGGGGTAGGGATAAATTGGGAGACTGGGATTGACATACACACACTACTACATGTAAAACAGATAACTAATAAGAACCTACTGCATAGCACAGGGAACTCTACTCAATACTCTGTAATGGCCTACACGGGAAAAGAATCCAAAAAAAGAGTGGAGATATATATATATATATAACTGATTCACTTTGCTGTACACCTGAAACTAACATATTATAAATCAACTATACTCCAATAAAAATTTAAAAAGAAAGAAGGAAAGAAAGAATAGAAAGCTAGCTCTTCTTGCCTTCAACTGCTAAGCTCACTGCTAACTTGCCTGCCAAGACGCTGGGAAACGCTGGGAAAGGAACACTTCCTGGTTTCCTCTCCTCTGCTTCCACAGCACCCTATACTTACCCTCATCACAGCCCCTACCACACTACACTGAAATCATCTATTGGTGTGTCTGTCTCCCCAGCTACAGTAAGATTCCAGAGGGCAAGGAACACGTCTCACTCATTTCCCAACACCCAGACCCAATGTGGCTCCACGGTCCATGAACACTGAGCTCAACTCCAACCCCACCAGGCTGGCCTCCTCACCGAGGCCCTGGTGCGGGTGCGCCAGCTCACTCTCTCTCCAGGCACCCCTTCACCTCGCCTAGACAGCCCCACCAATGAGCTGGGACACAGCCTATGCAGGCCCACGAGTCAGCGGACTAGGGTCCAAACCCCAAGCTCCTCTCACTCATGTGCCCTTGGACGAGACACTTGGGTGTCCGCCCTCATCTGCAAAGCAGGGGTGCCAGAGCAGCACCTGGACTGCAGGGCTGACAGTGCATGTAAAGCATCTAAACCAGCGCTGTGCATGTAATAAAGACTCGAATGGTAAGTTATTGTCCTTGTTCTCCCCAAAGACTGGAGTCACCATGTCTGTGCCATTTGGCACTTCACTGCTTTTCTTCTTCCTTTACCCAACCGTCTTGTCATTCATGTTGTATCTTCTGAAGCAGGGACAAGGTCAAATACCTCTAGGAACCTGGGCCCTGCCCTAATACCCAGTACAGGGCAACATGCGGAGAAGGGGCCCAACAGATGATAAACTAATGAACCAATTATTCCAGGAAGTCCAAAGAGTTGCTAGTAAGAAAAACAATGCAGAGCCAGGGATGAGGCAGAGAGTAATGAGACAGAGAGCAGCAGTTGGGGGGTATGTTTTGGGGGTGCTTTCACATTGGTAAGCATGGAGCCACACATGCTCCCCAGAGACTGTCCCTTCAGTCAATAACAGTACCAGCTAACACTCAGGGTGTTCACTGCTGCTTATCAAGTGCCGGCAGGATTCTAAATGCTCACAGCCACACCAAGCACATAGGACTGTCATGCTATTGTACAGATGGAGAGACTGAGGCCCAGGGAGGTTAAATAACATATACAAGGTCACACACCCTAGTAAATGATGTAGAAGTCTAGTTCCAGAGTTCATGCTCCTTACCACTACACATTTTGGGGAGTGTGTGTGTGTGTGTGTGTGTGTGTGTGTGTGTGTGTGTGAGAGAGAGAGAGAGAGAGAGAGAGAGAGAGAGAGAGAGCGCGCGCGAGGCGGTGTTGTTTCACTTGGGGACCTTACTGAGGACTACAGCCCGGGAGACAGCCTCTCTGACAGCTCTGAGGAGCTGCTCCAAAGAGGAGAGGGAAGAGCCAGGGTATATATGAACTTTTTTGCTGGGAGAAACATGTAGTCAAGCATAAAAGGAGGAGTTATCGATTTTACTGCTTTTCTGTGTATGGGAAGATGCAAGAATCTGGGGTCATTGAAATTCTTCCCGAGATATGCATCTTAACTGTCTAGGGGCCGGCACATCCAAAGCACAGAATGGTTGTTTTCTCCGTCCTGAATTCCTCTCAGGCTGCACTGTCAGTGGGCAACTGCAGTGGCTAATGGCTTGATCCTTGTAGAACTGGAATGGCAGGCAAGATTTTTTTCTTTACAGTGACATGGAACCCGGGAAAATGTCATTCCTTCTTTCTTTCCTCTCCCTCTGGACTTCTTTCTCAGGTAAGATTATTCAGGCAACCCCTGAAACCTGGGCATGGAGAAGCGGGGCTTGAAGATTGCAAAGACCAGGTATGAACCAGGAAAACAGAGACTCACTCCCACGTTTTGGGTTTTAATCTAATTTGGCTCCACTCTTCACCAGCTAAGAGATCTCAGGCAAGCAACCTAACGTCACTGAGCCTCATGTTTCCCAGCCTGTTAAGTGAGCATCATATATGTAACCTCCCAAGATTGTTGTAAGGATTAAAGGAGACTGTCATGTCATGACAGTGTACTGATAAGGCATACTCCGGATAAATTAGCTGCCTTTCCACCTTTCCCACACCTTAATATAAGTAAGGCTTTCAGCCAAATCCCTTGCCCTCCTTTACTGTCCTACCAGGGAACAATCTATACTCCACCCTGGCTCTTCCTGCCTGGTGCATATGCCCAAGCACCTGGGCCTCATAAAAGCCTGCAGAAGCAGCTTGGAAACAAGCACGAGAGGGGAGCAACTGCACCATGGTCCAGACGGCTCCTGGGGTGCAAATGAATGTTGCATGCAGAGAGGCTGGCCAGCCAGGCACTGCCAGACCTGACTGATAGCCAGGACAGCGCTTGGAAGCCCGTAGAGGCTGGGGTTAGTACCATCTGCGGCTCTGAGGCTGCATCTGTGTAGGGCATGGAGAGGGCAAGGCAGGTAAAAGTGACAGGCAGCTACTTCCACCAAAGGTGGAAGATCAGACTGCCTGTATACAGAAAAGCAAAATTCTGAATTCCTTGAGAAGGAATTCTGTTGCAAAATTCCTTTACTGTGAAGAATTAAATTTAAAGCCAAGAAGTACAGATACACACAATTATATTTTGGAGGTCAATCCACATTTTCATACAGCAACTTTGCTTGAAGCAAGGATATTTTTAAGCTGATGAACCCTTCTCTGAGGTCACTGGTCATGGACATAGAGAATGTTTCATTAGCAACATGTGAAAGGGTCCTAAATGTTATTACCAAATGGAGTCAACTCAACCAATACAGCAGGGAGCAGAGGGGAAGATGCTTAACCACTGCCAAGAGATGTAAGTCATTTCTGTTTGAGTGGACTTGATCATAGTGATCCAAAGGTCTTCTAAAATAAAAGATTAAAACACAAGCAAAAACTGTATCTCACTGAGCATATCCAGCAAGAAGTCCCATTAGGCCTTTCCCACAATAGATCAGTTTCCAAATACAGCACATGACAAAGAGATACTGAAGGAAGGAGGAGTGGGAGGGCTGGCAGGCACCAGCACAAGGCGACCACAGAGTTCCCAGGTCCCTGTAGGCACAGTGTCAGGGTCCTAGAGTTAGAAAGGAACCTCAGAGGTAACATGGTCCAATCTAATTCCCAAAGCATCGGTTAAGCGCCTCCCTGCTCACGACTGCTCCCACTGTTAGAGCACCTGGGAAACGGTACTCCAGCAGCCCAGAGCACTGGCACCTCCAAGGCAAGCAGCACAAGCCACAGATGGCAGTGGTGCTGGGCCAAAGGGCAGCCTTCAGGAAGGAGAGGTGGCCCCAGCCTTTCCTACAGCCAAGGTGCTGGGCTGCTCCTCAGAGAGCAGCTGCAAACAGATCCGCTGTTTGCAAATATACAAACATTCCTGAAACAATAGCCACGGGGATAAATTCTAGAAATTCTCAATCTTATGTGTACGAAATTAACAAAACCAAATGGACAAAAAAATATTTTGCCCGTTAGTATAAATTTTCTTACCACTCCATGTTCAGGGCTCCCCTGGCCAGTGGAGCCACTAATCACAACACATTATGGTTTTCTCCATCTGTGCTTTCCCCACTTGCAGGCGGACAGCGTCTTATTGTCTGGCACGTGCCTTACATATAGCAGCTGCTCAATAAACATGTGCTAAGAGGAAGCCCCAGCATGAAAGTCAAAGCTCTTAGGTTCCAGCCCCTCTGTCCCCGGGCTCCCTGAGGGTGGTCGAGGTCCGAGGAGTCTCTGGGCCCTGCTCAGCCCACTGAGGCACATAGCGTCCAGTGAGTCCTGGGGCGCAGGCACACTGCCATCTCTCCCATTTCTCTCCCTGCCCCATACTGCCTTTTTCTTCCTTGCTTCCTCTTCTTTTTGCTCCCTCAACATGTCACCTTACAGCGAGGTGATCAGACGCACAGGATTTGGAGTCATCCAGCCTCAGCAACTTATTTAAGGTTACGGACCTTAGCCTCTCTGCAATAGTTTCCCTGGTGTGAAGCCGGAGACAGAAGTGGTGCGTGCACATAAGGCTCTGGGCTGTGTCTGGCCCACCGTAGCACTCGGTGATGGCTACTCCTATATAATTACCCAGGGTACCTACTTGTCTAAGGATGCTTAAAAATGCCAAAGGCAGAAGGTTGATTTGTTTTCCCTATGTCTGCAAGTCTGGTTTTGACAAAAGCCTATCTGCTTTGGAAACAAACTGAAACATGACCATGTCACTAGTTAAAATACTTCCTTTTCCTTTTTCACAGGGAAACAAATGACTCTGACCAGTCATGACCAAACTGGGTAAAAGGTTCTGTTCCAAACAGTGGTTAGGATCTAACACTACCTCGTTTAGAAAAGAATAAATAAATTAAATAAAAATTATCCATAAAGTAGTTGAGCTAGGGCAATGACAGGGTTTGTGCGAGCTCTAGGTTTTGGGAATCAGAAACCCAGGCCAGGCAAAAAAGTAGAGGAGGGAAGGGGAAGGGTTTCCTCAGCTTTTCAGACAGCAGACCTGTAATCAACCCTCTTTCCAGATCCCATGGCCCAGCCACTAGGTCCCCGAAGACTACACTGTCCTAAGTGTCCCTTCTGGGAAGCCCACCTGTGTTCCCCTCTGAATGCTTCAGAATTACCTCCTCTGACCCTGCCCCCTTTTTAAAGGAATATGCGAGTTAACCTAAACGCATCTCTCCTGTAGCATTTCAAACAGATAACTCAAAAGTGAAGAGAGAGACAATGTGAAACAGTGCAGGGAAGGTTGGAAGAGAAGAAGGGCTGACCCCCATGACAGAGGTAAGTCAGCTGCCCTTGACTGGTCCGTGAGAGCACAACTCCAGAACCGAATGCCTTAGTCTGAATGACGCCTAAGTCCACCTTTTCTAACGGGACAATCACTGACCTCTCTGTGTGCAGGAAACAGGGGCCATCGCAGCACCGACCCGCTCGGACGGCCAGGAGGACTGAGTGCGGTCACCATGCACCCACTCAGAACAGGCCCGGCACACAGCTAACGATGTGGACGCGGGACTGCAGACGCCACCATCGGGATGCTACTCTCCCCACTTCTCTTCCTCTGCTACTCACAGACCCAGCGCTGGCAATCACAAGGCAGCCTGGTCGTGGGGGTGGGTGCTGTGAGGAAAGCAGCCAGGAAGGTAGCCGGGACTTTTGTAAGCCGGCTTTTTGTAGGCCGGGGACAACCTGCATGGAGGTTTGTTGGTATAATCCGGGGGGCGGCCAGGGCTGGAGGAAGTATTGCCTGCCCTTGGTCTTCCCTCTGGGCTGCTCTGCCCCTCTCTCTCCCAAGCTCCAGCACAGACACAGGGACTCAGGCCTCCTCCATACTTTGCTTAAATCAGCAAGTAGGAGACGCAGGGCAGGAGACAGGGCAAAGCTGGGACCAACCAAAGTTTCACTCCGCCTTTCACGTAGTTATTTGCTTTAACAGTAAGGAAAAAATCAATAAAAGCTACTAGTTAACCACTTGACGGAGTACTGTTCCTCTCCTTCCAGAGTTAACCAGACTGGACCCTTCACTAGGTCACTAGGTCAACGGTTAAACAGGCCTGTGTAGACCCGCCTAATGCAGAAAGACCACTCTCCCGGTGTTCATCCACACACCCATACGAGCGTGTCCGTCCTCCGGCACAGACACTGTGGAGGCACCGCTCCCGCCAGGGACCTGACCCCTTAGCAGAAGCTTCTGCCCTTTGTCTTCCACCTTTCACCAGGGTACAAACCAACAGTCCTACTTCTTCTCCCTTCTTTAATCTGACTGTCACCACTTTCTTTTTTTTTTTTTTAACTTGTGGCAATTTTCTCTTCTGTGTGAAACTTGACACTGACAAAAAGTCAGTGAACTGCAGGGTTTAGGGGGATAGTTTTCCTATCCTCCCTCCCCACTTCCTTGATAACAAGGACCATACACCTCAAGACAGCTAAAGCCCACACCAAGAAAACAGCAAGTCATATGCAGCTGAGCCCCAGGGCGCAGGGATGTTGTTCTGTCCCCTGGTGCGTATCACGCACCTCAGAGCCCACCTCAGAGCCCGATGCCTCCACCACCACACCCCATTCCACAGGTTCAGGGCTGAATTCTGAAAAGTGGAACCAAAGGTGACAGAAAGGGTGGCTGGAGGAAGGGGAAGTCCACAGAGAGTTTAGGTGAATTTCCCAACAATATCCCCACCATTCCCACAATGTACCGCATTATTTGTGGAAGTTAAAGACCAAAGAAGAATCAGATTTTCAACTCTGCCATCTAAAGCAGAAACTGAGAGCCTTATTTACTGCACAGATTCTAGCCCAAGTGCCATGCCTCCAGGTTTACAATTTCAACCTGCCGCTTAAGTTAAAAAGCCTGTGTACTAAAGGTGTCCCCTGGGTTAGAATATCACAAATTTCCTCCCTCCACAAACCATTTCAATTCTCTCTATCCCTATTCTCCCCATCTGGCCTCATTAAATATTTCACACTCTCCAGGTAAAGATCGTTTTCAGCTCTATTTTTCCTAAACTAATGATCTGTCTAAAGAATGCTTCTGGTCTAAGAAAAGCCCAGAATCTTTTCTACTATTCTACTTCAATGAAAAATAAAGCCCCCAGGGACCTCCCTGGTAGCACAGTGGTTAAGAGTCCGCCTGCCAATGCAGGGGACAGGGTTCGAGCCCTTGGTCCGGGAAGATCCCACATGCCGCAGAGCAACTAAGCCCGTGCACCACAACTACTGAGCCTGCGCTCTAGAGCCCGTGACTCACAACTGCTGAGCCCACATGCCACAACTACTGAAGTCCTCGCGCCTAGAGCCCGTGCTCCGCAACAAGAGAAGCCACCGCAATGAGAAGCCCATGCACCGCCACGAAGAGTAGTCCCCGCTCACCGCAACGAGAGAAAGCCCGTGCAGCAACAAAGACCCAACGCAGTCAAAAATAAATAAATAAATTTATTTAAAACAAAAAAAGAAAGAAAGAAAACTAAAGCCCCTGTAAAACCACAGCCCATCAGATCCAGAGAAGCAGCAGCAACAGGTGTCAGAGACTCTGCCGTCTGCTCCCCAGTCTCCACTAAAGCATGCAGGTTAGGAGCACACACTTCAGAATCAGCCCAGCTTTGAGTGCCAGCCCTGCTTTCTGTCACTGCCTTGACCTGGGTCTCACCAAACCCTAGTTCATGTAAAACCAGGGAAAATAAACGTCCCACCTTGTACACTGTCGTGGGGAAGAAATGAGGTGATGGCATAGGCTCCCACACATAAGCACCCAACAAATGCTAACTATTCTTAGCTATCTAGTAATCTAAAAAGCACAATGGTCTGGTGTCTTTAAGCTTTCCAGGTTCCAAAAAAAGAGGGTTTTTTTCCCCTACAAACGAATCAGTGAAATGCCACATGGAAGCAACCTAAGTGTCCATCGACAGATGAATGGATAAAGAAAATGTGGCACACATATACAATGGAATATGACTCAGCCATAAAAAGAAATGAAATTGAGTTATTTGTAGTGAGGTGGGTGGACCTAGAGTCTGTCCTACAGAGTGAAGTAAGTCAGAAAGAGAAAAACAAATACCATATGCTAACACATATATATGGAATCTAAAAAAAAAAAAAAAAAAGGTTCTGAAGAATCTAGGGGCAGGACAGGAACAAAGAACACCGGGAGGGGGAAGGGTAAGCTAGGATGAAGTGAGAGAGTGGCATGGACTTATATACACTACCAAACATAAAATAGATAGCTAGTGGGAAGCAGCAGCATAGCACAGGGAGATCAGCTCCGTGCTTTGTGACCACCTAGAGGGGTGGGGTAGGGAGGGTGGGAGGGAGACGCAAGAGGGAGGGGATATGGGGATATACGTATATACGTATAGCTGATTCATTTTGTTATAAAGCAGAAACTAACACACCACTGTAAAGCAATTATACTCCAATAAAGATGTTAAAAAAAAAAAGAAAGAAATTCCATAAGAAGGAAAACTCAGTTGAAGCCCAATTCAGGCACAACTCACTACTTAGAACAAATCACATCACCTCCATTTCTTCATCTATAAGGTAGGAAAAACACACTGCACTAAACTTGATGACCTCAGAGACAAAAACAAATCCATGATCACAGGCGATGAAAAAGCTTTCACTTCTTCAAAGAAAAGCAATAAATAAATCCAGAGTACGATTATTATTAAAATGTGACTCCCAATATTATGGGACATACATAAACCATGGTGCTACTTACTCTTTCAAGAACATTGGGTTTGACAGCCTTTTAATCTGGTCGCACGGAGCCTGGTACAAGCAGGAGGGGGTACATGTAAACCCCAGTTCAGAGGCAGAGCCCACAAATCTAGGACTGTGCCCTGCCTGCTGGTCAGGTGTCACTC
Source organism: Phocoena phocoena (assembly GCF_963924675.1). NCBI lineage: Eukaryota > Metazoa > Chordata > Mammalia > Artiodactyla > Phocoenidae > Phocoena > Phocoena phocoena. The sequence goes on from NC_089229.1 coordinate 101,990,427, forward strand.
ACTCTGGGCCATTTCTTACATCCGATGCCAGGAGAAATCAGGAAGAGTTTATGGTTGTGCCCGGACAGGCTAAACCAACGACAACCAAAATCCTTACCCACAGGACTTCTCAACAGACCCAAGAAAGGGTCCACTCTGACCATTTATTCACCTGTGTGAGCAGCGTAAGACCTCTTCCATGGTGTACACCATCCCTTCTGAAAAAATGCACACGTGAGCTGGAAGGAAGAGCTCAATTTTTTCTTGTTTGATATTTACTTCTAGATCTGGAGGTTTGAGTTTCATTTTTAACGTACCATAAAAATTTTGGTGTGAGAGCTAGGGGTTGGGATGGGAAGAGTGGGGAGGTTGGGGGACTAGTCCTAACTTAAGAAGCGAGTACGCAAACAAGACTGCATCTGATTTCATCATCCATGGGTCTCCCAAAACCAGACAAGAAAGAAGAAAATCATTCGTGGTTATTAAACATCTACTGTGTGTCAGGCATTGCACTAAATACTTGGTATACATTACTCCAAAGCCCATTTTCTTCCCAACACCTAGAACACCAGGAAACAGCAGTCACCTGGACCATCCCAGGTGGGGAAAAAACCCTCACAACCAAGCAGTCAAGTTCCAGACATTTCAAAGGTTAGTGCTGTGAACACAAAAAGGAGGCTTAGCTAGGAACCAGGTCCAAGTTCCTAAAGATTCTTTGCAAGAGGAACATCTAAACCCTGTTTTTCCTATAATTCTCGAATTAACTCATGGTATTTAACATACTATCCAAAAAGTTTAAAAAATTTTTAAACCTGGAGCACAAGAAGCATTCACTGTAGGGCCACAACAGCCTGAGTCAAGTTTCTGACCAAGTCCGTTTGAAGATCAAATAAGAAATTTATACTAGCCTCTTTTTTATCCCTTAGGCCGCACCAAGTGGCACGCGGGATCTAGCTCCCCGAGCAGGGACCGCACCCCCGGCATTGGGAGCGCGGAGTCTTACCCACGGGACCGCCAGGGAGGTCCCTGTGCTATCCTCTTGAGCGACCCTTACAGATGTGCTTACAGGACAACCACCGAAACACGGAACTGGCATGCGTGGCCAGGTGGTGACGCACACAGCCCTCCTGCTGGCCCCGCAACTGAAGGGCACGGTCCTGCTCACTACAACACCCGCCTCATCCGCACCCTGGGGTGCGATCCAAACGACGGTCTCCCCGGCAAACTGTCACACGGGTGGGACTTGCAAAGTTTACACGCCATCTCTCCATCCACAACCCAGAAGATGAGAAGGTGGTAAGCCTTGAAGAAACACTGCTCCCAAGACACCTCCACCTCTCGGCACTAAGCCTTGATGTCGGCCGTAACTGCTGCCTGCGGTGAAGAGCCGCCACCTTAGACCTCACACGCGGAGTGTAGGGCTGGAGACGCTTTCCCTGAACTGAGTGTGGAGGGGAATCGGGAGACGAGGGCGGTCCGTGCGCCTTAGGGGACGGGGTGCACACGGGGGACGGGGGGACACGGGGGGACACAGGCGGACAGGGGCACACGGGAGACGGGGGAACACGAGGGGATGGGGACACGGGGGAATGGGGTCACGGGGGGATGGGAGACACAGGGGATGGGGGGCATGGGGGACAAGGGGGACAGGGGCACATAGGGGACGGGGGGACACGGGGGGACAGGGGCACAGGGGGGATGGAGGAACACGGGGGGGATGGGGAGATGGGGAACACGGGTGGATGGGGGACACGGGGGGATGGGGGGCACGGAGAGACGAGGGGACGAGGAGAAGGGGAATGGGGGACATGGGAGGACCTGGAGGAAAGGAGGGACAAGGGGGACACAGGATGGGGGACACGTGGGGACCTGAGGGGACGGGGGCCACGGGAAAAACGAGTGGTCAAGGCCCCGCCGCGCCCGCGCTCCCCGGCGCGGCTTCTCAGCGGCGCGTCCGCTCGCGGACTCGCGGGCGGCCTGCGGGTCTCCTCGTGCCCGGCCTCGGACAGCGCCCACGGCAAGCGCGCCGAGCCTCCCGCCCGCCTCCCGCCGCCCTGGACCCGGGCCCGCCGTCTGCTCCGGGGCCGCGGCGGCCAGAGGGAGGCGCCCGGCCCGCACGGGTCCCGGCCCGGTCCAGAGCCCGTCTCACCTCCGCCGCATGCCTCAGTGCGCCGGCGTCCTGGCAGCAGCCCGCAGTCCCGCACCTCGGCCCCTCGGCCCTACGGTCGCGGCGTCCGGCGCCCCAGCCCCGCGGCGACCCCGCTACAGCCAGTGCCTCACCCCACGGCCGCTCCTCAGCGCTCGCCGTCCCGCGCGGGCTGCACCGCGGCGGCTGCTGAGGTAGCAGCGCTGCCGCCGGGCGGGGCGGGCACATGTGAGGGCGGGGCTGCAGCCCCCGGGGCGCGACCACCGGACCCCGGCCTCGGGGCGCCGACATCACCGCGCCTCCGGAACCCGCTCTGCCTCCTATCTCCAGGGACGTCGTCGCTGCCCGTAGGCTCAGACTTTGCCAGAAGCTCATAGTTCTATGCAGAAGGTAAGGAAAGGAGCTGCCGCCACACCCTTCCTCCTCTCCACCCCTTCCCCGCGGGTCCAGTGGTACATTCCTCAAAGCCCGCCCCGAGGGTCCAGGGAGAAGCTGATTGGTTGATAACCTTAGAAGGGGGCGAGGAACCGCGCGAAATGGCCAATGGAAAAGGACGGTGGGCACATCAAAGCAGGCCAGATGGGGAGGAGAGAGGGTGCGATTAAAGGGCACGTATTCGTTGCGCTCAGTAGCCGCCGCACAACACAACTGGAATTTTCTTTCCGATCCCGTCAAGAAGGGAAACAAAGAGACTGGGGATCCTCAAGTTTCGGGATTAGAGAGCGAAAAGAAAATATGGAGAGAACTGAAGCAGATATCTGTGTGTGCCTTTCGGTAGGTTACTCCATCTTGGCCTCAGTTATCTAATCCAATGAGGATATTGGACTAGAATTGATCTCTGATGGTCCTTCTCATACTTTGCGAGCCTATGAGCCTTTGCATGGGATTAGCAATATTTACATATGTGCTTCAAATTGGGGCATCTTCCTAAAGAGCTTTGCTTGAAAATGAGTAGACTTTCTTTCAACCAAAGTTGAAAGTTGACACCAGTTCCTTGATATAGACGGTATTAACCTCACCTTTTGTCAAGACAAAGTCAATATCCTTTCTGGGTCCCCTTCTTAAAGCAGAGCATTCTTCTTCTATGTGGAGAACCACATTCTCCCCGATAATTTATACTCTTCCAAGAGTCACCTCCTCCTCTTCTCTCTTCCTCCATGTAATCAGACAAAGCTTCAATTAATAATTCATTCGCCTGTTGAACTGTCCAGAATCCCTGGCTTCAGCAACAAGTCTTGCTGGTCAGGCGTCATCAGAGTTGCCAAAGTGCTGGTCACTACCTCAGGTCTGCAGCAGCCATTCAACTCTGCAAGGCCCGTGAGGCTCTCAGTCTCACTGCCTGTCAAATTCAAGACTTCAACATGTCCTGTAAGGGTCCCACCTGCTCTGTTTTAGAGCTTTACACCGGCAGCAGGCCTACATTTTGGTGCCAAGCCTAAGGCCAACTCCACCTTCCTTTTTCAGAACTTTTCAAACTCCCATCAGCTGCTCACCCTGCACCCACTCAACCCTCTTCCAAATTGTATCAGGTGTTTGGGGCACCCTTAGTAGCTCCGCTCCCCAGCCAGACAACTCATCTTCCAACTATTATGCAAAGAGTTCTAGAAAGTCCAGTTCCTCCATGAAGCCTTCCCAGACGGATGAACAGAAACTGCTGGCTTATAGAGTTCCCACTTCTACTTTGTGCTCCCCAAACCCTGATTTTCCGCCCTACTATGCAATTCTTATTGCCATATATGCCTCCCTCCTTCACGGACAGGAGCAACAGCGGCAGCTGCTTACATTCATTAAATGCTTACCATGTGCTGGGTACTGTTTGGAAGTGCTTTCATTTCAGCCTCAGGCAGGCGTGGAGAGCTGACTTGCCCAAGTGCACGAAGTGGGGGTCTAACTCCAGTGCCTACCTTCACAGTCCCCACGATGCAACGCTATCTCCTATTTCTTCAGAACCAACTGCGTTCTGTACAAAAGATAATGTGATACACCTACATCGTGTTCTACATTGATCTCTATACCTATATCATTTCAGCCTCAAAACAATCACATCAGGACGGTTAGGAGGAGTTCGTTACAGCCGAAGCTGCGTGTAGGCTGATGCATTTGGCTGCTGTAACAACACTGGTGAACAAGGCCTCTGGTTTTCCAAGTTGAGGATATTCCCCCTGCAACACCTGCTCCCTGAGTGAACACAGCCTTTTTATATGTAACAAGTAGAGAGCCATTATAAGCAAAAAGGGAACAAATACAAAATAGCAAACTGTGGGACCAGGAGCCTGGTACAGCCAGTGCTCACAGTGGGCAAAGCCAGCCAAGAAGCTCGGACGGTGAGAAGCACCGTGCCTTTCACGTCACTGGTTTATTGGTTGTACTTCGTCAATGAGATCACGTCTTTGACACATCTGGCAAATTCAATAGCAGAGGGCAACAAAAACTGCCCCCAACTGATTCTGCCTGGAGACAGAATCAGCCCCACGCCCATGAGGAAGGGGCTTCTACATACAGGGTTGCTGCCCCCAATTCGGGGAACTTTCTAATTTGCCATTTAGTGAAACACCCTGTTCCACTGACAGTCGTGATGCGGCCCTAAAACACAAGCTGGGCTAATGATGTCATTCGTTTCAAGCTGCTGAAATGCCCCCCAGGGGTGGACATGCCAGCCAAATGGCCTGGGAGCCAGTGAACTTTTAATATTGACCGAGAAGACTGAGCACGGCCATCCTGAAGCCAAGTATTTCCAAGTCGCTCTCTCTGCCTGGCCCAGTCCTAGTCCATCCAGTTAATTTTCACTCCCATAGCTCTCCTGTCTTTCCTCATCCCAGAGAGCACAAGCATTTCTTGGGCACCTACTGAGAGCAAACAACTGTCAGGTTGTGTGAGGTTGTCCTGATGGATCGCCCATGAAGCCTGTACCTAACTGGCGGGATGAGTGTGGAAAACATCAGACCCCCTTGGTACGGAGTGGATCGGATCAGCTCCTCAGAGGCGTGTGCCAGGATTCCATCCGCAGCTAAACATGCAAGCTCATGTCGGAATGCCCCTGCCCTAGAGCAGGACGAGCACAGGACTGAGTTCTGGGAGAGGGCGTGCATGCTCGGGAGGAAGGTGGAGGGACAGAGGATACCCAGAAATAACTGGACACGAACCAAACAGTAGGGAGGAGGATGCCAGTCCATAATCTGGCCATTGGAAGCACTGTGGTGTGGTCTTCCTTTTAAGAAAAAGAAAATTTCTGATTTCCAAAGTAAAGCATGCACATCATTTAGAATTTTTTAATAGAGAAAAGTACAAAAATAAATAAAATAAAATTTAGCCATTCCTCTTACTGGCATATCACTGTTACAATTTTGTTTTGATTTTTTGGTTTTTTTTTTTTTTTTTTTTTTTTTGCGGTACGCGGGCCTCTCACCGTTGTGGCCTCTCCCATCGCGGAGCACAGGCTCCGGACGCGCAGGCTCAGCGGCCATGGCTCACGGGCCCAGCTGCTCTGCGGCATGTGGGGTCTTCCTGGACCGGGGCACGAACCCGTGTCCCCTGCATCGGCAGGAGGACTCTCAACCACTGCGCCACCAGGGAAGCCCCGGTTGTTTTTTTTTTAATAATTTTTTTAATTTAAATTTATTTATTTATTTATTTTTGGCTGCACTGGGTCTTCATTGCTGCACGCAGGCTTTTCTCTAGTTGCGGCGTGCGGGGGCTACTCTTGGTTGCGGTGCGCAGACTTCTCATTGCGGTGGCTTCTCTTGTTGCAGAGCACAGGCTCTAGGGCGCGCAGGCTCAGTAGTTATGGTTCGCGGGCTCTAGAGCGCAGGCTCAGTAGTTGTGGCATGCAGGCTCAGTAGTTGTGGCGCACGGGCTTACTTGCTCTGCTCGTGTGGATCTTCCCAGACCAGGGCTCAAACCCGTGTCCCCTGTATTAGCAGGCAGATTCTTAACCACTGCGCCACCACGGAAGTCCCTTATAATTTTGATATTTGCTTTTTCCTATACTTTTTTGTGTGTACATGTGTATGTATCTTCTTTTTTTGTATGTATCTTTTTTTTTTTTTTTTTGGCAGTGCATTTACCCCACCAGGGATCTAACCCGTTCACTCTGCAGTCTTAACCACTGGACCGCCAGGGAAGTCCCCTTGTATGTATCTTTTTTAAAAACAAAATTTATCAGGGACTTCCCTGGCGGTCCAGTGGTTAAGACTGCAGGGGTCACAGGTTCGATCCTTGGCTGGGGAACTAGATCCTGTGTGCTGCAACTAAGACCCAGGACAGCCAAATAAATAAATAAAAATTGATCAGGGGCTTCCCTGGTGGCAGAGTGGTCAAGAATCCACCTGCCAGTTCAGGGGACACGGGTTCAAGCCCTGGTCCGGGAAGATCCCACATGCCACGGAGCAACTAAGCTCGTGTGCCACAACTACTGAGCCTGCGCTCTAGAGCCCGCAAGCCACAACTACTGAGCCTGCGTGCTACAACTACTGAAGCCCGCGCACCTCGAGCCCATGCTCCGCAACAAGAGAAGCCACCGCAATGAGAAGCCCGCGCACCGCAACAAAGAGTATCCCCCGCTCGCCACAACTAGAGAAAGCCTGCGCACAGCAACAAAGACCCAATGCAGCCAAAAAAAAAAAAAAAAAATTGATCGAACTGCTTTGCAATCTACTTTTCTCCTTAACAAGACCAGGAATTTTCCCATGCCACGTAGATTATTCTAAAACATGATTTTAAATGGCTGCATCCTACGGTTATACCTTAACTTACTTAACCAAGATTCTGTTTTTACTCATTAAGATTATTTCCAATTCTTCATTATTATATGTAACTTCAAGGATTATCCATATATGTAAATGTTTATATATTTTTATGATTATTTCCTAATAATTCTAGAAATAGAATTGCTTGGTCAAAATGCACATACATTTTTTAAAAGTCTCACATATATTGCCAAATGGCCTTTCAGGAAGTTTACACCAGCTACGTTCCCACCAGCAATGTGTGATGTGGCTATTTCTCTGAACCCTCACCAACCCTCGACATTTCTTTTGTAATCCTTGCCATTTGACAGATGAAAAACAATATCTTGTTGTTTTATCATAGTGTATTTTTAATCCATCAAGGTAATAAATATGTATCTTTCCTTCCAAGTCCCCTGGAACTTAACAGCAAAATGAGTGTTTCCTTTTTCCCCATTCAACCACTCCTCTCCCAAATCCCTGAGAACTGATATAGAAATCAGAGTAAAATCTGCTCAAATGACTAGACAAACCCAGGGCCATGTCACCTGAACCAGTAAAAGAAGGTAGTGGAACAGATGGCTCAAAACAGCACATACACCATAAATTACAACTGTGAAATGGGTAACAAATCCTTACACAGAAACTTTTTTAGCTATAAAAGGAGATCAGTCCTCTGAGTTATATTTAGCACTGCCTAATACGAAAATCTCATTTCTTCAACAACACCCAGTTCTGTGATGGGGCATCCTCCATACTGAGTGGCTAATCCACCCAATATTATTCTCAACTCCTGCCTAACTTCTTGTTCCTTGACTTTGTTTTTGTTTAGTGGTTGCCTCCACAGGATCTCCTCCTCTCTGGCCATCAGTAGCCTAATTTACCATTCCCAGTGTCGTTTGGTCAGGATTGAGCACAATCCCACTCTGGACTTGATGTGGGTTGCAGATAGCTCTGGAAGCTGCTGGCAGCCATTTTGGGCCATGAGGTAGAGCCTGCATCAGAAGGAGTAGAGTTGAGAAACAGAGAGAGAGCTAGGTCTGGTCAAATCTGTAAGCCCTGAATCAAGCCTCACAGGAAGCCAGTGTGTGAAACGATACATTCCCTCTTTCTTTTTCTTTTCTTTTTTTTTTTTTTTAAACTTAAACCAGCTTTGGTCAGCTTTCTGTCACAAGCAAAGAATGCTGAATGAAACACTGCCTGTGGATGGATTCCATGGTCCAATAGGAACTCAGTCCATTCAATCCAAGCATTCTAAACATCACACCCATTACTGCCACTAGTTCAGTTTATCATGACCCCAGGGGTGTTCTGATCCAAGGTAAGGCCAAGCTACGTGGAGACTGAAGGCCCCAGGATGCCTGGATGGGCTCAGAAGCCCACCCCATCCACCCGTAGCATGAGAGAGTCAAGAGGGAGGAACAGGGTGGTGTGGTACAATTGGATTCCTGGGCTACATCCATTGTCGTGTGGACCTACTGAAGACACAAAGGTCCGAAAAGCTCGGTGTCCTGCCCCTCTTCTATACTGTGGGCTGATGTGAAAGCAACCCAGTCTTCTGCAGAGGAGCTAAGAGGATCGTGGACTGGGAAGTCTCAGATCTGGAAGACATCCTGGGTTCTGGGGTTTATCTTTAGGCTAACAGGTAAAAAAATCAGAAATCTTCCAACTAAATCTTTCTAACTAATTCCTTGATTGGGTTGCAAGTTTCACCCTGCCAGGAGAAAGGAAATTTAAATGCAACTTGACAAAATTGCAAAGCTACTTCTGCATCAATTTTTCATAATACAATGACAAAACATTGAGAGGTGTCTCCCCTGACTCACTGGTATGTACGTTCTGTAGTACCCAGACAAGCAAGCGAAATCAAGCTGGGAGTCGATGGAAGATACCTCTAGTCACCAAAGCCACTGCAAAATAAAAGCTAGAATCACCACATCGTAATCATGACCAAAAGAGAGCTTCCTGGAGCCCTGTTGTAACGCGCAGGAAGACACTTCCCTAAGCGAAGCCACACCAAGTGCTGGAAAGCCTCTAGGAAACAGAAAATTTTGTGAACAGGGTTTTTCCGAACTTATATCTTCATATACAGCCACAACTAAGAAAAATTTACCAAAATAAATAAATAAATAGATATACGTATTCATGTATAGGCGTAATGTGTATAGAAATATATATATATTTCTCTGAACACAGGCCTTGGGGCTCCACCTACCCTCAGACAGGACTGAAGGCTACCCGGCCGCAGAACTAAAACAAACTCGCCTAGTGACTGGCCCCTTCCCCAGTGAGGAGGGAAAGAAGCTCTCTGTCCTTCCAGTCTGTCTTTCCTCTGGGGCTCAAACACATGCTCTTAAAAATAAAAACATCAGCTTCAATAGTGCATGAGGCAAAGGTCAAGCTCGGCCCAGCTGGGTTATATTTGAATATGACTTGTTTCACACAGCTCTGTTTTCAATTGTGAAAGAGAAAAGAATGAAAAGAAAGGAGTGGAGGGAGAGAGGAGACAGCACATGACACTGTACGTGTAGGAATCTGATAATAACAGACAGTGCTCTGATAAAGCCTCGGAATGGAGCTGACAAACCCGAGACCACTGGCACACAAGTCAGTGTTTTCAGGTTTAAGAGGAAAACACATCCAAGTGGATCTGTCTTTTATGGGAAAGGAAAAGATGTCAAATCTGCCTTTGCCTGGGGCCTAGTAAGGGCATATGCAGGATCCCAAATCCCCTTTGCTCCTATTTGAGATCATGGAACTTCTGTTTGATTTCGGCCTCTGATTCCTTCTCATTCAATCATCACGAGTGTCTGCGACGGACACAAGGCACTTGTCTGGGCACTGAGAGCATCCCAAGATCAACAGGACATGGGGTCTGCCCTCAAGGAGCTGACAGTGGGACAGGGAAAGTGAGACCTGCATAGAAAAGGGTCTTTGCCAGGTGGAAATTGCTATCTCGTGAGAGTGAGAAGGCTCCCATTCAAGAGGTCAGAGAGGGCTTCCCTGGTGGCGCAGTGGTTGAGAATCTGCCTGCCAATGCAGGGGACACGGATTCGAGCCCTGGTCCGGGAAGATCCCACATGCCGTGGAGCCACTAAGCCCGTGCGCCACAACTACTGAGCCTGCGCTCTAGAGCCCGCGAGCCACAACTCCTGAGCCCGTGCGCCACAACTACTGAGCCCGTGCGTCACAACTACTGAGGCCGTGAGCACTGAGCCCGCGAGCCACGACTACTGAAGCCCATGTGCCTAGAGCCTGTGCTCTGCAACAGGAGAAGCCACCGTAATGAGAAGCCCGCGCACCGCAACGAAGAGTAGCCCCTGCTCGCTGCAACTAGAGAAAGCCCGCGCGCAGCAACGAAGACCCAGTGCAGCCAAAAATAAATCAATCAATAAATTCATTTTAAAAAAAGAGGTCAGGGAAAGTTTTGTGGAGAAGGGGCTATTTGAGTGGGCCCTCAAAAGAGAGAGAGAGAGAGGTGTTCCAGGAGTTGAGCCTCTCTAACTCGTCCCGTTCCCACATGCAGAGAGCAAGCAGAGGTCCTCCTGAAGGACCACCTCCCTGCCCCAGGCAGAGGTAGGTTGAAGGGTTAGAAGGAAAGGGAATTTGAAAGGGTAAATATGAACATGCTGCCATCTCAGTGAAGAGAGGGATTGGGGGGGGGGCGGCGGCGGGGCTTTTAGATTATCTTAGTTTTGCTCATTTGTGCTCTTTCATTTCAGGAAAGAATGGACTGTGGAACCTACTTTTGTAATGAAAAATATGTACGATTTTAACACAATAGCCCAACCCACCACCACCAGCCTCTCCCCACCGCCCCACCCCACGGCAAAAAGAAAATGAAAAGAGAAAGGGAATGAGAAGAGCATCCATGTCTCCTCTCTATATACGGTCTCTTGCTTGGAAACCCAGCCTAGACACATCACCATGGCGCACCCTCAGACCCTAGTCACAGCAAAATCACAGAGGTAAAACCTATAAATAGTCTAGGCCCCTTGGGCCAGATGCCCCTAACCTTATCTAGAAGATAACTCCTGACCATGAAAATGAAAGCCCTGAGGCGACAGCGGGCACAGGGACAGCTGACTCCCCTCCCCTGCCTGCCTGTCGGGGCCTGGCCGGGACAGAGCCGCCCTAGGGGGTTGACGCCTCAGCCTGCCAGCCTGCAGGGGTGGGGTTGGGGTGGGGGTGGGTGGGGGTGGGTGGCAGGCCCACCTCCTGCAGGGGCACCTCAGGATTCACCGAAGGGCATTGTTCAAATGCCACCTCCCGGTGTGCCACAGCCTGACACATGGGGAGAGCGCTAGGCCCCGCGGTTTGGGGTCCACAGCTGCTGGCCTGAGGACTGCCACCAGCAAGAGCTCACGGGCTATTCCTTTGTGCCAGGTCCAGGGCTGGGGCACTTGACGCGCTAGCTCCGGGGGGACGGGGGCGTCTGGGGCTCTTGCCAGCCCGGCGTGCAGGCACTCTCGTGGGGTAACAGTACCCACAAGTTCTTTTGTGGGCGGGCATGTCACGAGGCACCCTGAGCCGGCCAGGCTGACTTCTCTCCCTGGGACTTGAGTGTTAAGCAGAAAGGCACAAGAACTGAAAACAACAGGGGCTGATTCATCCCGTCGCAAATACCCTGAAGAAGGAAACTGGTATCTAGCTCTCTGCTCGGGCTGATTCATCCCGTCGCAAATACCCTAAAGAAAGAAGGAAACTGGTATCTAGCTCTCTGCTCGGGCTGATTCATCCCGTCGCAAATACCCTAAAGAGGGAAACTGGTATCTAGCTCTCTGCTCTCTCGACCCCCTTAGCTGCCCTGGGTCTTATCCTTCCCGAGACCTGGCTGTTCACTTTTCTTTCCGTTGTGTGAGTCAATTCATATTCTTCCAGTAAATGTCCTCCATCCTTCCCCAAAGTTAGCCCTAGAGTCTACTTGCAATGTTGGCAACCAAAAACCCCCAAAAGGTATAAGTTCTAACCATCTTAATAACCTCATTTTGTCATTATTATCCCTATTTTAATATAAGGTAATTGAGCTTCAGAGAAGTTAAAAAAAACTTGCCCGAGGACACATAGCCAACGAGAGCCACACGAGCCCAAATCCCCACTTCCCTGGTTTCTGCAGAAAAACCCTGATCACATTAGTGTCTCTGAATTGCAGGAACCCTCTCCAGATGAGAAAAATGGAGAAAATGACACTCACTTCACAGAGCTGTTGAGAGTTTGATACTGGGCTTCTGAGTTGACCCAACGACGAGGTTTTCTCTCTGTGTCTCTCACACACTTTTGTTTATAGGGGTTTCCCCCATAACTCTGTCCCCTCCGGTGTCCTGGTGTGCTGTTCCTGGAAGGCCCATCAGAAAACGCAGACACCCTCAGGGAAGGGGCGTAAGGGACACATAAATATGCATAAAATCTAAACCTTCCACTGAATATGCCTTTGGGAGGAAGAGAACAAGAGTTTTCATTCCTCTTGAGGACGATGAAAACACAGAGACACTAAATGTTTATCTCGAGGTTACACAGAAAACCCAAAGGTAAGAGGGCCCCAGGAGTTATATGCCCGGCCAGTTGGTCTGAAAATTCCAGAGAACAGGTGTTCCAAGTTGCTGGTTTTGAACCCGCCCCTCACTTCCCCTCTTTCCCTACCCTCTTTCCCAACTCAAATAAATCATGTAAACAACCACATTAGGCAAATTTCTAACAAGGTTTCCCCAGACCCCTGTCCATTACACCCCTTATCTCTCCCTTCAGAGCTGTGACCTACTTAAAATATTCTTATAATTCTTTGAATGGCGGGAAAGTTCCCAAAGACGTGCTCCCCTATGATGGAAAAATTAAAGTTCCCTTATAATATACAGTTAAAGAGAAAGTGTTACTTCCACTAAGATTTCTGATGCTTCTTTAGAGATAAATTCAAGTTTTCCCAGGATTGAGATTGTGAATAGTATAACGAAAAGATCAGTGGGTCAACAGATATTCACAAACTACCTGCCTTAAGCAAGGAATTTACCAAAGTTGACACTGGCTTACAACGAGAGTGAAAAAATCCACACAGCATGAAGTTATTCAACATAATTTTGACTCGTGATTTTTCTGGTTTTTAGGGCCAAGAAAACGACAATCTACATTGTAATGTGATAATTTCTGGGATTGCTTTTCTTCTCCTGTACATTCATTTCTTCCAGTCTGACAGGTTTTATATACAACAGCAAATCAATTTTTAAAACAATAACCCATCATTTTAGCGACTTGAACATGGGAATTTATCTTCCACAGGCACACAGATTATTTAAAGTTACAAACATGGTGTGCTTGCTATTTTGTATTCTATTGTACATTTTATCATAAGTCTTTCCTTGTTTCCCTCTATGTCTCTGGATATAAGCTTCCGTTAGAATGCAAAATACTCCATTATATTGATGTACCACAAAATTTTTAAACTGTTCCTCTAATGTTGGACATTTCAGATATTTCTATTTTTTTCTATTACAAGTAACACAGTAGAGGATATCTTTCATGTATTTAGAATTTTAAAAATCTTTATTAAATAGCTTCACCGGGGAAAATTCCTGGGTATAGTACTTTTATGGCTTTTCCTATTATGTTGCATTTCCCCCAAATTTTACCAATTTACAATGCAACCCACAATAAAAAATGCAACTTACTGCACCCTCAGCAGCATCAGGTGTTACTTTTTAATTGTTACTCCCATTAGCAAGAGGTAAACAGTGTCACAGTGTTGCTGTATGTATACTTTTGATTACTGTCAATGAGGAACATTAGCTATGTATTTTTTTCTTATTTCCTTATCTGAGTAAATTTCTTGTTTTTTCTTTCTAAAATGCTGATCATGACCCACAAAATTGATTTCATGACCCACTGGTGAGTCATAATCCACTGTCTGAAAACATGTAAAATAGGGTTTTATTTTCCACTGCACTCTCTCTAGTATCCCCCAAATGAACTGATATACATAGAATGAGCCAGATCCACTGGACATTTCCCCCCAGTGGCCTGTGACGTAAACTGCCCTTTTTCAGGGACTAGATATTGCTGGTCATGGGTGGGCGGGCGGCAATAAGAACTAAGACATGGTTTCACTGTTTCCGGCCTGCCATCCAGGGGGCTGGCCGCCTTCGCAGGCTTGACCTGGCCTGGCCTACCCATGAGGTGTAGCAGCTCTGAGATGCCGTGTTGGGAAAGGGCGCTTGGGCCTGAGGTAGCAGAAGCAAGGAGCCGTCCTTCCCAGGGAACCAGCTGAAAGCAGCTCCAGTTCAGCTGAGAGGCGAGAGCAGCGGGTGAAGTGTGCCCACAGCCTGGCTTTGCCAAGCGGACATGGAGAAACCTGAAGGAGGCCCAGTCTGGGTAAGTGAAGGCATTGTCTCAGGAGGTCAGGTCACTCCAGGAAGAGACAAAATGTGTGGACGACGCAGGCACGGGGAAGGGGCTCCTCCAGGTCAGGTCAGCACCTGGGGGTGCTGCTGAGGGTGATTCCAGACAGCAGCGTGGGAGAGCCTCGGTCACCCTGGGGACACCGCCCAGCCAGGTGGCCCTGGCACATGAGTTTTGTGTCCCATGTCGGATGGTTGTATGACCTTTAAATAGCGTCTTAATTCTCTTGCCTATTGACGAGGTGAATGACCAAGCCTTGCCAAGGGTCTCAGAAGAGACAGTACTTTTATGCCTACCCATCAAGGAGGCCACAACCAATCGCTATTCAGCCAAAGTTATAATTATGATTTTTTTTTAATTTTCTTTTTTTGGCCGCACGGCGTGGCATGTGGGATCTAGTTCCCTGACCAGGGATGGAACCCGGGCCCCGCGCATTGGGAGCGCAGAGTCTTAACCACTGGACCACCAGGGAAGTTCCAACTCAGCCAGAATTAAAGCAAGCGCCTTAGGAGGCGCTGACTGGGGACGTTCTGACCCCAGGTTGGTACGTGACACTTTCTAGTGTGTTTAAATTTCTAGCACAGATTCTTGCCTCCCGCTGCATATTCGTGAGGTAACCTTAGAAGGCAGGTGTTGGAAGAACCTGTCCCAACAGGTGTGCCCCCTGTCGTCAGTAGTAGCTGCAGAGAGGAGCTGACCCTGGCCCCTGGATCTTCAGGAAACCCCTCAAACTTAGGAGGAGTTCAAGGCATGCTGAAGGGTTTCAGGCCTGCAAAGGAGATAACATTTCTAATTCTTAGGTGTTCTTAGGTTGCTTCTCCCTTCTTCAGGGTGACCACCGCATTCCTAACCCTTCTTCTTTCTAAGTGTCCATTCTCCTCGAAGCGGGTGGGAGATTTGCACGTGACTCTGCTAACTACTAACGTGAAGTCCGTCACCTACAGGAGGACACAGCTCTCACCCTACAGACTTGCACAAGCATGCATCTCCTCTCCCCCTTTCCCTGGGGAAAGGTTCTAGACATTCCTGACAGATATACACCCTGCCCTACCATTGGAGAGAATAAGCGATTACCAGATTCACCCGGAAGAGCGTCATCCTGATTGATTAGAATGGGGGGTTGCAAATTTAGCGCATTAGAATCACAGAGGAGCTTAATCCCAATGCTTAGGCTGTATCTCAGACCTATTCAGCCAGAATCTCTGGAGATGGGGCCCAGACTTCAGTATTTGATTTTAATTTATTTATTAATTGAAGTATAACTGACCTACAACACTGTTAGCTCCTGGTGCACCACATAGGGATTTGATATTTCTGTACATGACAAAATGATCACAGCTAGGCACCAGTACTTTTTAAGCTCCCCGGGGGTTCCAACACCAAAGCAGGGTTGAGAACCCCTGAATAGTACTGCAGGGGCCCAGGGGTTCAGCGTTGTATTTATCTTTCGTTTCACAAGATTTCACCCTTCCCTTGAGAGGAATCTTTATAACAGTGAAACCTCTAAATAGTTGATCACAGTAACAGACCAACAAGAAAGACTTTTTCTTGGGGGTGGGGGAGGAAATGGGGAGGGATGGGCAGACAAGGAGAGGACTTATATACAGAGAGTATTTTACCATGGAATCATAATCATCGGATTCTAAACAAAGCCAGTCCCCTGAAAGGCATTCGGCCCTTGCCTCGCTTCAGGAAGGGCTGAACTTCACACCCTTTGTCAGAGCTCTCCAAGAGAAGCACCTGCGCGGCGGCCCCCGCGGCCTCTGGTGCGGTCACACGCGCCACGTCCATCTCTGGCCTCGGGCTGCGCCGCGGCCTCCGCTGGAGGGAAGGAGACTCCCCGGGGGAACGGTCGCCTCGCTGAGGAGGTGATGGAGGCACGCGCTTCCTTGGGCTCGCCAGCAAGGACGCGGCTTGGCCCAGGACAGCTGGCGGCCGCCGTTTGCCCCGGGGAAGGTACTTCTCTGATTGCGGGATAGGAACATAAAGCGAACTGGATGGAAGCGGCTGGGAATCTGAGCCCCGCGGCCTCTCGGATAGGTTTGGGGTGCACCCGCACGGTGGGGCGTTGTCTGAAATGGAGGCACCGAGACGGCGCCGCTGCGGTTAGGAGAGCGGCGCGTTTAAAAGGAGACGAAATCATAATTCCAAGGACCCAAATATGTCCGAAAGGAAAAGCCTTCGCGGCCACATGCAATTTAACGGTGTGATTTTTAAAAGGCATCAATCCAGACACCGCATGACCTTGTGGTTCGGAGATCTGCTCCCCGAGGAGGACTGGGTGGTACTCACGGGCGGGCCCTCCTGGCAGGCGGTCCTCGGCGCACGTGCAGGTGCAGGTACTCCGGCCGCTCGCGAGCTGAGCACAGCCGCGCCGACCCCGAGGCCCCTTCCACCCGCCCGGCTCCCGAGCCGGAGGTGCGCGTCCGGCGGCGGGCGGGCGGAGAAGGCCGGGTCCTGCCGCAGCCTCCTCCGCGCTCGGCTCCGCGGTCGCTATGGAAACCAGGCGCGGCCCCAGAGGTGACACAGCGACGCGCCCCGGGCCCTCCCGGCATCTGCGCGGCCCAGCGAGCTCTGGGATGTGGGCTTCCCGGGCGGCACCGTCAGAATGTCCTCTCCGGCCTCAACCAGACCCTCCCCTCCTCCCCTCCCCCTCCTCCCGGCCTCTTCCCTCGCCCCCTCCAGGCCCACCTCGGTCCGCAAGTCAGGGTGGAAATGCCGGCCCTTCCCGGGCCCCTTCCAGGCGGGGACTTCGGGTGCTGAGCTGCCAGAGGCCTGCGCCTCTGCTGGGGTCGGGACCCCTCCCCTCACTCCTCACGAGCCCTGGATTGCCCAGGAAAGCAACCTGCCAAGCCCTAAGGAGGTCAGACGGAAGGCCGGATAGATCGGAATAAATTCCTATAAGCCTTTGCTTATTATAATCGGAGCAGAAAGAAGCCTTAGCGATGATTTCGTCTTCAAGCATCATTGGCTTCAGTACGACACCCATCAAGCTGTGTGGTCGACAGCAGACCGGCTCCAGCCAGCACCCTCAGGGGAGGGCTGACGACTCTCAGAGAAGCGGCGCCTGCTTGTCTCTGCTCGTGTCCCCTTAATCCCCCCGTCCCCTTGAGTCGCGTCCCTCTCCTTTCCGTAGCCATTAATGCGAGGGGCAAAGCTCCAGGATCACGGTGTGGCTCAGAGGTGGTCCCGCTTGTCACCCGCAGTCCCTCCTTCATCTCACCACTCTGCATCCATGTCTGTTCTACCTAAATCTGCAGGTGTTTTGCTCCAATTCCAAAATAAGGGAAGGAAACACATTTTTTTGGAACTCTGACAATATGCCTAGCATATTTATGGGTTATTTCATTTAATCCTGTGTCAACCTGTGAGATTTTACATCACTGTCTTATAAAGTAAGAACATAAAAACACAAAGAAGTTACTTACCTATGCAAGGCTACACAGCTAGATAAACGGTAAAGCTGGAACTCCCACCTAGCTCTATTTGACACCATAGCTGAAGACACAAGGCTGTCTGGGGTTGGCCCAGGTGGATATGAGGGAAAACTTCCTAGGATGTCCAGAATCACTAAAAATTTCTCCCACCTCTCATTTACTGATTTTATTTCCAATGTATTTTTTTAAAGAAATAAAGTGTCTATTTTAGAAGCCTTGAAATATATAGAAACATAAAGGAATAAAAATCATCTGTAATCCTACCACTCAAAATCATGATTAATATTCCTATTTCCTTCTAGTCTTTTTTCTATCTTTAAACTAAGTTAAAACTGCCATAGATTGTATATTTGTGTCCCCCCAAATCCATATTTTG
The DNA here is from genome assembly GCF_963924675.1 of Phocoena phocoena. Taxonomy (NCBI): domain Eukaryota; kingdom Metazoa; phylum Chordata; class Mammalia; order Artiodactyla; family Phocoenidae; genus Phocoena; species Phocoena phocoena. The sequence goes on from NC_089229.1 coordinate 102,008,475, forward strand.
GAATCTAATCCCCAGCTGATGGGATTTGAAGATGGGGGCCTTTGGCAGGTTATTAGATCATAAGGGCTGGGTCTTCATGAATGGGATTAGTGCCATGAATGGTAAAGGAGACACCGAGAGCTCCCTTGCCCCTTCTGCCATGTGAGGACACAGTGAGAAGGTGGATGTCTATGAATCCTCACCAGACACTGGATCTGCTGGTGTCTTGATCTTGGACTTCCCAGCCTTCAAAACTGTGAGAAATAAATTTCTGTTGTTTGTAAGTCACCCAGTCTGTGATGTTCTGTTATACCAGCCTGAATGGACTAAAACAAAGAATATATGTATAACTGTATCCTACTTTTCATTTAAAATAGCCTTGTGTAAATTTCCCCCCTCCGTTAAGTTTCTTTAAAAACACTACTTTTAATGCTATACAATATTTCATCATATGAATGTATCATCATTTCTTTATTGAATATTTGAGTTATTTCCAATTCTTATTGATTGCATATAACTGTAATAAATTTTTTTCTACATAAAACTTGCCTATACTGACATTTCTAGAACTGAGTTCTAGAAGTGGAATATTGGATCAAAGATATGAACTTTTAAAATTCATATTGACATTATTGGGACTTCCCTGGTGGTCCAGTGGTTAAGACTTCACGCTCCCAATGCAGGGGCCCGGGTTCGATCCCCTGGTCAGGGAACTAGATCCTGCGGGCCACAACTAAACATCCTGTGTGACACAACAAAGACCTGGTGCAGCCAGATAGTTAAATAAATAAATTTTTTTAAATTAAGAAGAATAAAATTCATACTGACATTAGTGACATCCCCACCAGAGTGGTACAATTGTTACAACTGGTGAGCCTACATGGGCACACCATTATCGCCCAAATCCATGGTCTATATTATGGTTCACTCTTGTTGCCCATTCCATAGATTTGGACAAATTTACAGTGACAGGTATCCATCATAATGGTATCATATAGAATATTTTCACTGTCCTAAAAATCCTAAAAGCTCCACTTGATGGGATTTGGAGATGGGAAACTTAAATACGCATTGAAGTTTTCTCATGTCTTTTTATGACTTGGTAGCTCACTTCCTTCTAGCACTGAATAATATTCTGTTGTTTGGATGTATCTATTCACCTACTGAAAGACATCTGGGTGGCTCCCAAGTTTTGACAATTATGAATACCGTTGCTATAAACATTTGTGTGTGGGTTTTTGTGTGGTCATCAGTTTTCAACTGCTTTGGGTAAATACCAAATATGGCTGCTGGATCGTATGGTAAGAATATACTTAGTTTTGTAAGAAACCACCAAACTGTCTTGCAAAGTGGCCGCACCATTTTGCGTTCCCGGACCCCAGCAACGACTGAAGTTCCTACGGCTCTGCAGCCTCACAAGCAGTTGGTGTTGTCAGCGTTCCAGATTTTGGCCATTGTGTAGTGGTATTGGGTTTTTTTTTTTTTTTTTTTTAATATTTATTTATTTATTTGCTTGTGCAGGCCTTAGTTGCTGCTCACCAGCTCCTTAGTTGTGGCACATGGGCTCCTTAGTTGTGGCATGTGAACTCTTAGTTGTGGCATGCATGCGGGATCTGGTTCCCCAACCAGGGATTGAACCCTGGCCCACTGCATTGGGAGCTCGGAGTCTTAACCACTGTGCCACCAAGGAAGTCCTGTGTAGTGGTATTCTTTTAACTTGCATTTTCCTGATGACATAGGATGTGGAGAAGGGGATCTATTGCCTTTGACTGTTTTGTTTTGGTTTTTTTTGGCCACGGCTTGCATGGGATCCTGGTTCCTCGACCAGGGATCAAACCCAGGCCTTGGCAGTGTAAGCTTGGAATCCTAACCACTGGACTGCCAGGGAATTCCCGCCTTTGACTATTTTTAAATGTACCTTGCAAACCCAGATCAGGCCAAAAAGTTTCTGCTCTTGAATAAAGGGTCAAAGTGTGCTGCAGAATTGATAGGAATGAACACAACATGGCAATGGAGCTTCCGTAAACTCTCTTACTGGGTTATGTTACAGTGGATATCTAAATATAAAGACATAATATTTATTTATTTATTGTACTTTTTTTTTTTTGGCTGCGTTGGGTCTTCGTTGCTGCGCACGGGCTTTCTCTAGTTGCAGCGAGCAGCAGCTACTCTTCGTTGTGGTGCGCGGGCTTCTCACTGCGGTGGCTTCTCTTGTTGCAGAGCACAGGCTCTAGGCACATGGGCTTCAGTAGTCGTGGCTCGCGGGCTCTAGAGCGCAGGCTCAGTAGCTGTGGCACACGGGCTTAGCTGCTCCGCGGCATGTGGGATCTTCCCGGACCAGGGCTCGAACCCGTGTCCCCTGCACTGGCGGGTGGATTCTTAACCACTGTGCCACCAGGGAAGCCCAAGACGTAATATCTACCACTGATTTCACTAAAGGTAGTATAAGACTAATAGTTCGCCAAGTAGTTTATATGTATATGCATATATAACATACAGAATTTAGGAACTAAATTTACTACAATTAAATTGACAAAACATCAATATAATTTTGCAGCTTTTCTCTTCCACGGACTAAAGCTATACAAACGTAGAATGTCTATTTATGAGTGAAGGCATCTACCATATTGTTTTCCGAGTTTGATTTCTATAAACAGTGCCTGGGGATTACACTGAAATCCATGTATTTGAACGCAGAACATATATTAGTCAGGGTCCTCAGAATTGGCTCACACAGTTATGGAGACTGAGAGGCCCTTGGACCTGACATCTGTAGGCCAGAGAAGCAGGGCAGCTTGTGGTGTAATTCAGTCTGAGTCCAAAGGCCTGAGAAGCAGGAGCTCCCCTCTCTGAGGGCAGGAGAGGAAGGATGTCCCAGCTTAGCAAGAGAAAGAGAACTTGCCTTCCTCTGCCCGCGGTGGATTGGATGACCCACCACATTGGGGAGCTGATTTTCTTTACTCAGTCTCCTCATTCAAAGGCTAAACCCTTCCACAAACACGCATAGACACACCCAGAAATGACGTTTTACCAGCTGTCTGGACATCTCTTAGCCCAGTCAAGTTGACACATAAAATTAACCACCACAATTGACTTGAGCAATTTATGCCATAGGTGAAGGAATTTACTCTGTTCTTTTTTCCCTTCCCAGTCTTTCAGCAGCTGGCCATTTGGATTTTTATAAGATATACTGAAACTCCTTGGGAACTAGGAAGTCATTCCCTGCCCCCCTCATCATACAAGTGAGGAAACAGAGGCTGAAAGAGGTTAAATGACTAGCTCAAGGCCACACAGAATTTTATTAGTAATCTTCAAGTCTGAAGACAGGCCGACGAAATTCGCAGATGACTGAAAGTTAGAAGGAAGCCGATAGAAATGGACTGAAATCTATTTCTAATCTAGAGATGACGGATAAACATTAAGAACGGTCTGCCTGGGATGATAGGCTAAAGCCAGTAAGTAGAGAATTAGCATTAATAAACGCAATGGCCCTCACTTCTGGTTGAAACATTGTAAGCAGATAGGGTAGGGGTTCCCCAGAGAAAGAGAACGAGGCACGGCTTTCTAGACCTAAGGGAAGCCATTTTTGGCCTAAGCCATTCTGTGATCTGAGCCTGGCCACAATGCTTGCCCTTCAGCAGGTCTCAGTAATCAATGCTCTTAAGGGAAGGGAGGGGACACAGGGACAAAGGAAAAGCAGTCAAGAAACAACAGTTCAGTGAGAAACAGTCCTAGCTCCCCATAGAGGGATGCACGCCACAATCTGATACAGTCTGTGGACTGTCCTGCAGGAACTCAGGCCCCTACGCGGGGGAGGACGGAGTGACGACGCTGACCCTCGTGACTGCAGTCAACTAAAGCCTGGACTCTGTTGACCTTTGCCCAGTTCTATGCTGAATTCTCCTCTGCTCAAGCCCCTTCATGAACACACATGTACCCTTAGCTTAAAACTTCCCCAATTCTGCTGTCCAAGGAGACACAGCTCTGGGAAGGATCCCCGCTGTTCCCTTACCGGCTGCAGGTAATGATCCTTCCTTCCCCCGCTTTTTGCCTTGGGTGGGTCTTCAGGCTCGATGCCCAGTTTTTCAGGTAACATCAACTGCACAGTACAGGCCCAACCTGGCTAACGCTCACTGCATCAGAATACAGAGGAGGTACATCGTCAAGCTTGGGTCCGGTGAAGGCCCCGAGTGGGGAGCAGCTGCTAAAACAGCACTGCAGCCTCAGGAGCCTCAGGAAGGGGCAGAGTGCTAGGGACTGGCCCGGGGTTCTTGGTGCTGCCCAGGTCAGTTTGTGCCGTTCGTGAGGTACCACGTGCCAAGCAGGCTCTTGACAGCTGGAGTCCACCCACCGGAAGATGGTGAGGGCCTGAGCTCTGCCCCAAAGGAGGAAGGGCCCCAGCAGCTGTGCCTGTGTAGCTTGCAGACTTCTGAAGGGCATATCACTGCCTTCAAATCTCTGAGGGGCTGTCAAACAAAGGGAAGGTATGTGGCTGGTTTTGTGTCACTCACAGGGCAGAAGTAAGGTCATTAGGGATGCAGGTCAATGGGAGACGGATTTCTACTCAGTCTAAGAATTTTCCAACATTGCTGACTCACGACAGGATGGTCTAAACGTGACCTCAGGGAAATGCTGGGCCCACGGGTCAGAGGTCTTGGTGCAGGGAGACCTACTTTGGGGGAAGAGTTGACTCCATGACTTCTAAATTCCTTTCAACTCAAAGATTCTGTGACTCTTCAAGGTTTATTTTTCTTACCGCTATTTCACTCCGGTAGATAATGTTTTAGTGCTTTTGACCTTTGACTTCCAAAACAATGCAGAATGTTTTCTACTATTAGAATGCATTTTTTTAAAAACAAACAAAAACTTTAAAGAAAAATTGAATCCGGAAGTACCCCTGGGAAAAAGGGAGTTGCTACGGAATGTGGGCGCTAAAGTAAAATCGAAGCTTGCTCACAGTGTGGGCAAATAGAGGCATGTGTGATGTCATAGATTCTCACTGTTCCGGGAAGGGGACACCCACACCCCACCCGCTTCGACTCCCCAAGGGGACTGTAAGACCCACAATGACAGGAGCAAGTCTTCCCTTCATTTCACCTCCGGTAACACCCATAAGAACATTTTATACAGAGGAGGTGCTTAGTGTGCTCTGAATGCTTTGACTTTTCCTTTTTGCTGCGCCACGTGGCTTGCAGGATCTCAGTTCCCCACCCAGGGACTGAACCCGGGGCACGGCAGGGAAAGCCTGGCATCCTAACCACTAGGCCACCAGCGAACTCCCTTTTAGGTTCGTTTGTCTATTTTGTTTGTTTGTTTGTCTTTGGTTTTTTGACTTAAAGATGAAATCGGATACTTTTTCCCTGGGGTCTGGTGGAAGCCGCGTCCCGGTTAGGCGCTCGGCCGTAGCTGTGAACCTGCGTTATCCTGCTCCGGGGGGTGCGGCGGGGGCTGAGCCGGCCCACACTGGGCCCCAGGCGGCCGCGGTGGCCCCCAGGGGTCCCTCCTCATGTTTGCAGGGCGGGTCTCCGTCGTCGGTGTGCCTGTGCTGCAGAGCACAGCCGCTCCGGACCCTGGCTTGCTTCCCTCTGTAGCTGGCCGAAGCAACCATAACCGACGTTTATATCCCACGTGTTCAGAACCCGAGCACTGCGTTAGGTGTCCACCACCTGCTCTTTAAGCAGCTACCCCTCAGCTCTGCTTCCCAGGTGAGGAAATGGAAGCAGACAGGCTCCGGGACTCGCTCAAGGTCACAAGTCCCTGTGAGCCTAGCACTGCAGCCCCAGGTGTGTGCTCCTCGCCACCAGCTCCCCGCCCCCCCGCCAGTGTCTGTACGACCTAAGTCACCCAGAGACCGAGGTCCAAAGCGAGCTCTTCTTGGTGGAAAGACTCCAGGTGGTAAGTGTCCTCTGCCTCCCTCTTTCCACGCTCCTCTCTTCCCTGGAGGGAGGCGGCCCTGTGTTTCCTTCTCCCGCGGTTTCCTGGGAGGGCTGCTCCCCAGCTCCGCCCCCAGCTCCTCTTGGCTGGGGCTTTGGAACGAGACACAAGACTGAGTACCTGTGCTTGGAGGGGTTCCAGCCTGTTTTTGTGCCACTCAGCAATTCCCTCTCCGTTTTCCTGAAAATGCCAGAGGGTCTATATTTTATTTTTAAAATCAACGGGAATTTTCATATACTTCGCTGTGGGTGCTTATCAGCATGCCCCTGTCCCTTCACCTCCATCCCCGGCCCCAGGCTGGTACTGCAGAGCCTGGGGGCCTGGGTCACTGCTCCGGGGCAGATGCTACAGGAATCACTCTCCCGCCTGTGACCTGCAGGCAGAAGCTTAAGAGGAACTTTCTGACTCCATCTCAGGTCCAGTCGAGCCGGGTCAGGACCAAGCCCTGCCTGGGGCTTCCAGGCCTGGGTTGGGCAGGGCAGGTCTATGCCGGGCATCTCCTGCTTCTGCTTCTGTAAGACTCAGCTAAGCCCAAGGGCAAGAAGACACAGAGGGTGTGCCCACGGGAACTTCACCCTCCTTTACACCTTCCCACACAGCCAGGCGTCGGCCCCTTTCTTCCGCTCCAACCAGCCTAGTCACTGGCACCAAACGCACTGTCTGGAGTTGTGTGGATCCCACCACACCCGCCGTGAATGTTCTCTGTCGTAGGAGGCTCCCAGGCTTGAAGCAACAAATGAGCAAGTCAGTAGTCTCCTCCACCTGGACACAACGCACCCGCGTGCCTGGGGACAGCCAGGCTCCTCCGTGGACTTAGTCAAATCTGCCGAGACAAAGGCCAGATGGAGGCCAGACTTAAGGGGGTCACGCATAGAGCATCTGGATCTTTCACTCCTGATCTGCCCTGTTACAGGGTGGCAGGAAGCACAAAGACAAATGAGCACCTAGGATACTTCAAAAAATGTCTTTAGACCTAATATAAGAAGGTCTGGGTTTGAGTTCCAGCCAAACCCTCTACTGATTGCATGGCCTTGAGCAAATTTCGTTATCTGTCAAATGGGAACAGAAACATCAGTTTCCTTCACACAGGAGCGTGTGACGATCAAATAACGATACAATGAAAACACTTTGTAAACAGTAATGTGCTATGAAACTGTACAGGGTTGTGATAAAGTGCTATTTATTGCAGTTAACAATACTAGTTTCAGCAGTTTGTTCCTCTACTCAATTTTTGACCAGAACTGTGTAAACAGTAAAAGTGGAGAGCTTTGATTTTCTCTCACTTTCTAGTCCACTGCCTGCCCCAGGCAGGCAGGCAGGTGCCTGGTGCGGGCTGGGATGGGGAGGGGCGGTGCAGCCCTACACAAGGTGTGGAGGAAGCACTACCTATGTGCTCATCATAGTCAGGGGCTAGATCCCAACGGAATTCAGGGTGGGCTGGAGCGGGCCAGCCCGGTCACAGCAGTAAGACCGCCCCAGGCAGAGCTGACCATCTGACAGAGGATGCTGGCCCGCTGACAAGCCTCCCTGTGAGGTGGGGCTTCCTGTCCTGGGCTGCTCAGAAAATGCTGGTCACCTCTACTCTGGACCTCGACTGCAGGGACCTTGAAAGCAAGCCCCTTGGCAGATGTGCTCGCGTACCCACAGCCCCCAGGGTTTCTGTGCATACTCCTGAGCAGGCAGCGCTGGCTCACAGAAAAGAAGCCTATATTTTTGGTATCAGAAACTTCATCCTTCACGAATCCCGGCACTTCTGTGTCTGGGACAAGGGTTCCAGCAGTATGGATGCTGCTGTTGCTGTTACCGAACAAAGTTCACGTGCCCAATGCACGGCGAAGCCAAAAAAACCGAAACATCGGAGTTTGGAGCTGAGAGAGGTTTACTGCAGGGCCGAGCAAGGAGAACGGGTTTTTGTGCTCAAAAACCCCGAACTCCTAGATGGTTTAGAGGGAGAAGTGTTTATAGGTGAAATTTGGGGTGAGGGCTGCAGGATACATGACTATCTTCTGATTGGTCGGCGGTGAGGTAGCAGGGCGGGGCTCCAGGAATCGGGCTCAGCCTGAAGTTACCATCCTCCACCTGGGTGGGGGCCTTAGTTCTGCAGAAGAGCTCAGAGACATTGTTATGTGTATCCCTTGAGGAGGAACCAGGACACTGCCCCAAGGCTGCACTATTGTTCCTCGACTGCTCTTCCCCAGTCTCTGCATCCCCTCCCTTCCCTGATTAGCAACTGTTTGAAATGAATCTGCCGTTTGGAACGCAGGGAAGGTCAAGGAGGCTGAAGGAAGCCTATTTCCTACAAACAAGAAGCATGGGACACAGAAAGGATCTGTACCCGAGCCCCTGCTCGGATTCATTGCCAACGCCAACCTCTAAGAAGGATACTTAAGGGAAAAACTGCAGACAGCTCCAAGGAGAACGGTGCAGAGGGTTCAGACCATTCCCAAACTGCCCTATCTATCCTTAGAAAACTAAACGCAAGGACAGAACCCAGGGTCTTGGGTCCCAAGTTAATATTCACCTGTTCCTAGAGGTGATTTTGTGGACTAAGAAAACAAAACCAAAACCAAAGTGGATCCTTGTCAATGATTTTCCAGAGAGGATTATCCAGAAGGCTTAGTGCTGTGACTAGAGAACTTAAGACACAAGATTCTGCTCTTACTGAGGATCCAAAATAAGAAAAATAAACTCTCAGTTGATAATTTTTTGGCTTAAGTAAGGGGTTACAACTGGCCACAGCCGCGTTGGTCAGCAGTGTGCTCGTTTCACTGTTTTGCTGATGCCCGCGCAGTGTCCTAGTGGACCCTTCACAGGACTGAGAACCAGTGAAGCAGGGCCTCCACCGGGGTGTTTCGTGAGAGAGCTGGGTCTATAATCCAGTACCAGGAGGCGAGGTGCATGCACAGGAGAGAGTGAACCCGACCCATGAGCAGCAGATGGCCGGTGGGGGTGAGTGATGGGGACAAGACCGGGCGAGATCTGCAGGGGAGAGCTGCTCCGGGTCGGAAGTTGTGGGGGTGGGGGGGGGAAGGGACTGACCCATGCCTGGAACTGGGGGTGGTGGAGAGGCACGTTCGGGGGCAGGGGGAGCAAGCCAAGACTCGGGGGCTGTAAATGTCCAGGTGTGTTCAGCAAGCAATGCGCAGGCTGAGGCAGAGAATTTGAGTTGGAGTGAAATGGCAGTTCTTGAATGAAGGTGAGCAGGGATCCTGTCTCTGCGTCCAAAACCCATTGAATCAAAAGTCTTCTCATTAAAAGAAGGGTCTTTGGGGTGACCAGAAGCGTGGGCTCCCTGTGGCTTAGCACCCCTGGTAGCCCCTCTCCTGTTTCCGCTGGGCCACCTGTAGGGCTCCCCACTGCTCCCTCCTTCTCAGCCACATCACGTCTCAGCTAGTGCCATGGGAGAAATCAATCTCAGAAGTGGATTCACACTGAGATGTAAGTGTCTAATAGTTTGACTGTAGAACGATTTATTGGAGGGGACTTCAGAAATCCTTTGGTTCAACCGCTGTCTTACAGATGAGAAGACTACAGGCTACAGAGAGGAAGTGACCCACCTGACTTCCGGAATCAGGGACAGAGACCTGGGAACTAAAACCCAAGTGTCCCGACTCCCAGGTGGCAGGAACAGAGTCTCCCCCACGGGGACAGCTCAACACTTGTCTAACTGTAAAAGCCAGGGACTTCCGGCGGCATTCTCTGTCAACTGCCATCCAATCAATCATGAGGTCCTGTTTCTTTTACCTCCAAAATGTCTCCAACGTGCCCACTTTTTTTCAACTCTTCTGGTACAAGCCACCATCATCCCTCTGCTTGGACCCAGTAGACACCTAATCGAAGTCCTTACTCCCTCTTGAGTTCATCCTGTAGGAAGAGTGCTGTGTGTTTTCCTCTTTTTTATTGTGGTAAAATATGCATAGTCCACAACTTACCATTTTAACCATTAATTTTATTGTGGTAAAAAATACATAACATAAAATTTACCATCTTAACCATTTTTTTCTTTCTTCTTTTTTTTTTTGGCCACACTACATGGCTTGTGGGATCTTACTTCCCCAACCAGGGATCGAACCCAGGCCCTCGGCCATGAAAGCATGGAGCCCAGATCTCCATACCCACGAACCACATCTCCCCACCTCCTCCTCCCCAGCCCCTGGCAAGCGCCATTCTTTCCGTTTCTAAGAATCTGACTGCTTTACACACCTCATGTTAAGTGGAATCATGCAGGGTTTGTCTTTTTGTGACAGGCTTATTTCACTTAGCATAATATCCTCAGGGTTCATCAAGTTGCAAAATATATGACAGAATTTCCTTCTTTTTTAAGTCTGAATAATAGTGCATTGTATGCACAGTCCACATATTCTTTTTCCCCCCAGTTTTATTGAAATATAATTGACATACAGCACTGTATAAGTTTAAGGTATACAGCATAATGATTTGACTGGCATACATTGTGAAATGATGACCACGGTTTGTTTAGTTAACATCCATCATCTCATATAGATACAAGATTAAAAACATCCCCCCAAAAGGAAAGGAAAAATTTCCCTTGTGATGAGAACTCTCAGGGTTTTACTCTCTTATCAACTTTCCTGTGTACCACACAGCAGTGTTGACTATGGTCATCGCATCCCTAGGACTTATTTATCTTGTAACTGGAAGTTTGTACCTTTTGACCACTTTCGTACAATCCCCATCCCCACCCCCTGCACATGGTAACCACAAATCTGATTTCTTTTTCTATGAGTATGAGTTTAGTGGGTTTTTTTTCCTTTCCTTTTCTTTTTTAGATTCCACATATAAGTGAGATCCTACAGTTTTCGTCTTTTTCTGTCTTTTTCACTTAACATAATGCCTTCAAAGTCCATCCATGTTGTTGTAAATGGCACGATTTCCTCCTGTTTTGGGCTGACTGATATTCCATTATATCACATTTTCTTCATCCATTCCTCCATTGATGGACATTTAGGTTACTTCCACCTCTTAGCTATTGTGAATAATGTTGCAATGAACACGGGTGTGCAAATACCTCTTTGAGATCCTGTTTTCAATTCCTTTGGGGTTTTGGGTTTTTGTTGTTGTTGTTGTTGTTGTTTTTGGCCTTGTTGCACGGTTTGTGGGATCTTAGGTCGCCAACCAGGGATTGAACCCTGGGCCCTTGGCAGTGAAAGTGTGGAGTCCTAACCACTGGACCGGCAGAGAATTCCCTCTGTTCCTTTGGATATATACCCAGAAGTGGGACCGCTGGATCGCATGGTAATTCTATTTTTAATGTTTTGAGGAATCTTTATACTATTTTTTGCAGAGGCTGCACCATTTAATATTCTCACTGACAGTGCACAAGGGTTCCTATTTGTCCACATCCTCACCAACACTTATTTTGGTTTGTTTTGTTGTTGTTGTTGTTTTGATAGTGGCCATCTCAATAGATGTGAAGTGATATCTATTAATAGATGTGTGGTTTTGATTTGTATTTCCCTGATGATTAGTGATGTTGAGTATCTTTCATTTGCTTGTGGGCCATTTGTATGTTTTCTCTGGGGAAATGTTTATTCAAATCCTTTGCCAAATTTTAAATTGGATTGTTGTTGTTGTTGAGTTGTAGGAGTTCTTTATATATTCTGAACATTAGCTCCTTATCAGATACGTGGTTTGCAAATTTTTTCTCCTACTCCTTAGGTTGCCTTTTCACTCTATTGATTGTTTCTTTCATTGCATGGACGTTTTTAAGTTTGATATAGTCCCATTTGTCTAGTTTTTATTTTGCTGCCTGTGCTTTTGGTGTCATATCGAAGAAATCACTGCCAAGTCCAGTGTTGTGAGGCTTTTTCCCTATGTTTTCTTCTAAGGGTTTTATAGTTTTTGGTCTTATGGTTAGATTTTTAAATCCATTTTGAGTTAATTTTTGTATATAGTGTATGGTATGGGTCCAATTTCAATCTTTTGTGTGTGGATGCTTGGTTTTTCCAACACATTTGTTGAAGAAACCATGCTTTTCCTATTGTGTATTCTTGGCATCCTTGCTGATGATCATTTGACCACATATGCACAGGTATATTTCTATGCTCTCTATTCTGTTCCATTGGTCTATGACTCGCTTTATGTCAGTACCATACTATTTTGATAATTGTAGCTTTGTAACATAGTTTGAAATCAGGATGTGTGATCCCTACACCTTTGTTTTCCTTTCTCAAGATTGCTTTTCAGAGTCTTTTGAGATCATTTAAACAATTTTTAAGTGTACAATTCAGTGGCATTAAGTACATTTAACATGTATGCAACCATCAACACTATGCATTTTCAGAATTTTTCATCATTTCAAACTGAAACTCTGTACTCGTTAAACAATAACTCCCAATTTCCTGTCTCCCCACACCCCCAGCCCCACCCCCTGCTAACCAACAGTCTACTTTCTGTCTCTATGAATTTGCCTATTCTAGGTACCTCATATAAGTGGAATCATATAACGTGTGTCAGCTTATTTTACTTAGCATAGTGTTTTCAAGGTTCACTCATGTAACATGTTTCAGAATTCCTTCCTTTTTAAGGCTGAATATTAGTCCACTGTATGAATATACCACATTTTGTTTATCCATTTATCTGTTATGTACAAGAGTGATATTTTATAAACACAAATCATCATTCCTCTGCACCTTAAGATGCTTCCTAATGCTCGGTGGATAAAGTACAAGATCCTTCCGGCCCTACCTGATGGGACCTCTGCTGGCCTCAGCAGTCTTATCTCTGCCATTCTCCCCACACCAGCTTTCATTTACTGCCTCAAAAAGCCTCACACTTCCCTGCCTCAGACTTCCATGCACATTGTCTTCCCTCTGTGTGAGATACACTTCCTCCCCTCCACTCACCGCACCCTTTGCGGGGCGGACTCCTACTCAGCCCTCAGATCTCAGCTGAGCTGTCCCTCCTCCGGAAGCCTTCCCTGACCTCTCTGAGAAGGCTGCCTTGTGGCATCTGCATGCCAGGGGCACTGACCACAGTGGTAGTTAATTAGTTCATATCCATATTCTTTGCTCATATGTGAGAATTCATTCTTTTTTCTCCATACCATTGAAAGAGTTATTACTCCTTCAGCAGGGAGTGATGGGTGGAGAAAAGAAGGCATTTGGAACAATGGTGATTGCAGTGTACATGAGCTCCCGTCTGGGAATGAAGCCCCTGCAGCAGAAGCTGTCACTGGAAACCCCATCTGCTGTCTCAGCCACAGCTTGTGGAGTTCGGGTCCAACACCCCCTCCCGCTGCACCCCTTCACCCATCTCTCCTTTCACCCATGCTGCTGGGGGCTCTTTGTTTCCCGCCCACTAGCCACTTCCAATACAGGTTCTGGCTCGCACCTTCAACATGTTCAAGTCAAACTTTCAAGAAAGTATCTTTATAGCTCCATCCCAAACTGTGAGCCACTATTTTTAGAAATGTGTACTGTCTCATTCCTCTCTCAGCCTTAAAAGAGGACTGTGACCTTAGCTCAGAGGAAGCTCGATAGTTCAAATCAGTCCTCGTCAGGAAATATTTATTTAGCTTCTACTGTATGCTAGACATGGTGCTGGGCTCTGGGGGTACAAAAATAAACCAAAAATGGAAGTCTTTGCTTTGAGGCAGTCGAGTGATGGAAATGCACACATACACAGATACTTTCAATCTAATATGATTAAGGCTATGCTATAGGCCCTGGGTCCAGGCTGGGAGTAAAGGAGCACTTCCTGGATGAGAAAGCCTCGAGCTGCCTTGAAGGGTAAGTAAATGTAATCAAGGTGAAGAAAGCTGGGAAGGGCACTCCAGAGGCTCTGAGCTGTCAAACAGCACAGTGAGCATGAGGGCTGGCTGCAAGCAGTGTGACTGCAGAACCCAAGGAATCAGTGACCAGTGGGAGGGAAGCCCGAAGAACCAGGAAGGAGGAGCCTGGCTGGAGGACCTTGAGGCCAAGCGAAGGAGCATAAACTCATCCTGTGGGAGGACGGTGAGCCACCATAGGTTGTAAGCAGTGTCACGACATGGTCAGGTTTGAGTTTTAGACAGATCTGGCTATAGGGGGAATGAACTTTATGACAGGCTGCTAAGTGAGGAAAGTAAGACGCACAATAGTGCATGTAACATATGTCGACTTTACATAACGCACAACCTTAAAGGTTGAGAATCCTGTTTTATTTGGCAGACAAAACTGAGGACTTAAGCCCAGGATGCAGCATCTCAGGTAACTCTGACAGGCTGCTCCAAAGAGGCAAGCGGGGAGCCAGGATATATAGGAGTTTTTACAACAAAGACCAGGTGGTCGGAACATCAAAAGATTACTGCTAATTAAAGAAAACCAGAATTCGCAAGTTAAAGGAATTGAGCGCTTTTCTATGTGTGGGCTCATTGAAATCGTTCCTCTGATCTGCACCTCAGCCCTCTGGGGCCAGGATCCTGTGCTTTCTCATCCTGAGTCTTCTCAGGGGGCACCGTCGGGGAGGCTGTAATGTGATGGCTTCGTGGCTGCAACATCCTTTGTTTACTGATATGGCAGGCAATATTTTTCACTCACGTATACTACCACTTGTGCTCATAAAACTTTATCCAGACATATAAGTACATGCACTTGGACATGCATAGATTATCTCTGTGAGGATATTCAAGAAGCATTCGTTGTCTTGGGTAGGAGAGCTGGGTGGCTGGAGACAGAGATGAAAAGCAGACTTTCTGGTTTTCAATGCGCACACTTTTATCTTTTTATTACTTATTAAGAATGAATTTAGGCTTGCTTGGGAGTGGTCTGTAAAGATGGTGACATAGGAGCCTCCTGAACTCCCTCCTCCCGTGGATGCGCAAAATGAACAGCTACACACGGAGCAATTCCCTCTGACAGTAACTTAAGAACCAGCCGTTGACCCCCACCCTTCAGGGGGGCAAGAAAATATCCCCATCGAAAGGAGCAGGAAAGGCTGAAACACACTCTCACGGCAAATCCCACCCCCTAGAGCAGTGCCATGCAATCGGAAGCAAACCCGAACTCCCAGCTCCTCCTTGAGGAATGAAGAGCTTGGACCCCACATCTAGCACCCCAGCTTTTAAGACTTACACCTGAGGAATGGGCCCCCAAAACATCTAGCTCCAATAGCCAATGGGGCTTGTGTCCATGGGACCCACAAGCCTATAGCAAACAGAGAAGCGTTTATCAAGGGCTCAGTGCAGAGGGAGCTGGCAAAACTTGCCCATCTCCCAGCCTTTGCCTGAATGGGGCCCATCTGCATGCCTCAAAGCTGCTGCCCGTGGGTCAGGCTTCTAATCTGGCATGCATCTAGGGGTTGAGTGCAATCCCCCCCAGAGATTGGGGAAGCCAGCAGACACGCCCCCTACCCTCTTTCTCCTGGCCGGACAAAATCAGCGTATCCCTGGAAGGAGCCTGGACACACGTCTGGGGCCCCAGCTTCTGTGACTGCTGTGGGGGGAGGGTGGGACCCCATATAATCTGGCTCTGATAGCCAATGGGGCTTGCATTTAGCAGCTCCATGGTACCGTGCAAGCAAAGAAGTTCTTAATGAGCTCAGAAGCACACCACCCATGGCTATACGTCGGGGCCCACCTGAGAGGGAACAGGCAAAGATGCCCATTTCCCAGTTTCTCCCTGTAATGGCCTAGCTCCACACTTTCCCAGCTGCTACATGACAGTCTGGCTTCCAACCAGCCTACATCTGGGTGCTGACCGTGATCATCCCCTTTGAGACTCTGATGGTCTTGGGAGTGTGAATGAAAAACGCTGCCCGGCCTGCGCCTGCCCTATCAGTAAACAAAGGATGTTGCTGCTGTCAAGCCACTGCAGCCACCCCCACGGTGCCCCCGAGGGGACTCAGGATGGGAAAGCACAGGATCCTGGCCCCAGATGGCTGAGGTGCTGCAGCCACCCCCCCACGGTGCCCCCGAGGGGACTCAGGATGGGAAAGCACAGGATCCTGGCCCCAGAGGGCTGAGGTGCAGATCAGAGGAACGATTTCAATGAGCCCAGACTCTTGCCTCTTCCCACACATAGAAAAGCGCTCAATTCCTTAACTTGAGATTTCTGGTTTTCTTTAATTAACAGTAATCTTTCGATGTTTCAACCACCTGGTCTTTGTTGCAAAAACCCCTATATATCCTGGTTCCTCCCTGACCTCTTCAGATCAGTCCCTCAGAGCTATTCTGAAAGGCTGCCTCCCAGGCTTGAAGTCCTCAGAAAGTCCACCAAATAAAACATAATTCTCAACTTTTAGGCTGTGCATTTTTTCCGGTGGACAGGAGACACTAAGAACAAAGGATGTGGCTTGGACAACCACAGAGGTTTGAGAAACTGGCAGGAGCACCAGCCCGGCTGATTTATGAGGTCCATCTCCCCCACGAAACTACTGTTCCCAAACTGGGAGAAGTGGCCATTCTATTTAATGCACAGAAACCAACACAGAGAGTCAAGGAAAATGAAGAAACAGAGGAGAACATGTTCCAAACAAAAGAACAAGATAAAACTCTAGTAACAGATCTCAATGAAACAGAGATAAGTGACCTACCTGATACAGAGCTCAAAATAACAATCATAAAAATGCTCGCAGAGGAACAGAACAACGCATGAACAAAATGAGTATTTCCACAGAGATAGAAAATATTTTTAAAACACCAAACAAATCACAGAGCTGAAGAATACAAGAACAGGCTAGATCAGTTGGAAGAAAGGATCTGCAAACTAGAAGACAAGGCAGTGGAATTCATCCAATCAGAGGAGCAAAAAGAAAAA
Organism: Phocoena phocoena; assembly: GCF_963924675.1. NCBI lineage: Eukaryota > Metazoa > Chordata > Mammalia > Artiodactyla > Phocoenidae > Phocoena > Phocoena phocoena. Next base: position 102,025,145 of record NC_089229.1, read on the forward strand.
AGAATGAAAAACTGTGAAGGTAGCTTAAGGGACTTATGGGAAACCATAAAGTGGGCCAAAACAAGCATTACAGAGGTCTCAGAAGCAAAAGAGAGAGATAAAGGGGCAAAAAGCTTATGGGGGGGGGAAGATAAACTGGGATTGAAATTGACCTATCACACTACTACTACTATATATATAAAATAGATAAGTAATAAGGACCTACTGCACAGCACAGGGAACTCTACCCAATACTCTATAATGGCCTATATGGAGAAGAATATAAAAAAGTAGTGGATATATGTATATGTATAACTGATTCACTTTGCTGTATACTTGAAACTAACCCAACATTGTAAATCAACTATACTCCAATAAAAATTAAAAATAAATAAAATAAAATTGCTAGAGTAATTTAAAAACAAAACAGACAAAAAACAAAAAGCTTATTCAAAGGTTTTCAACTGACTTCGCCCAGATCCATCAGAGGAATCCCTATCTACAGCAACTGCAGCCTTACAAAATGTATTTCTTAAATAATAAGACTTGAAAGTCAAAATTACACCTTGATCTGTGGGCTACACGATGAATGCTGTGTTAGGAGGCAGGAAAACAACATTCATCTCGTAGTACACCTCCATCAGAGCTCCTGGGTGACCAGGTGCGTTGTCAATGAGAAGTAATATTGAGAGGAATCTCTTTTTCTGAGCAGTAGGTCTCAAGAGAGGGTTTAAAATATTCAGTAAACCTTGGTGTAAACAGAAGTGTTTACAGGCTTTGTTTTCCCATTTGTAGAGCACAGGCAGAGTAGATTTAGCATAATTCTTAGGGGCCCTAGGATTTTCAGATGGTAAGTGAGCATTGGCTTCAACTTCAAGTCACCAGCCACAATAGCCCCAACAAGAGGGTCTGCCTATACTTTGAGGTTTTGAAGCCAAGCATTGACTTCTCCTCTCTAGCTATAAAAGTCCTGGATGGCATCTTCTTCCAAGAGAAGGCTGCTTTGTCTACATTGAAAATCTGTTGTTTAGTGTAGCCACCTTCATGAATTCTTTTGGCTAGATCTTCTGGATAACTTGCTGCAGCTTCTACATCAGCACTTGCTGCTTTCCCTTGCATTTTTATGTTATGGAGGCAGCTTCTTTCCTTAAACCTCGTGGACCAACCTCTGCCAGCTTCAGACTTTTCTTCTGCAGCTTCCTCACGTGTCTCATACAAGTAAAGAGCGTTAGAGCCTGGCTCTGGATTAGGCTTTGATTTAGGGAATGCTGTGGCTGGTTCAATCTTCTATCCAGACACTAAAACTCTCTCCGTAGCAGCAGATATCATATCGGCTGTTCCCCTTTCTCATCATCCTGTGTTCACCGGGGCAGCACTTTAATTTCCTCCAGAACTTTCCCTTTGCCTTCACAGCTTTGCTGACTGTTTGGCACAAGAGGTACAGCTTTTGGCCCATCTCGGTTCTCGACCTGCCTTCCTCACTAAGCTTCATCATTTTTAGCTTTTGATTTAAAGTGAGAGATGTAGAGAAAAAGAAGAGAAAAAATAAAAAAATAAAAATAAATAAATAAATAAAAATAAAGTGAGAGACGTGTGGCCCTTCCTTTCACTTGAACACTTAGAGGCCATTGCAGGGTTCTTAATTGGCCTAATTTCAATACTGTTGTGTTCCGGGGAATAGGAAGGCCCAAGGAGAGGAAAGGATGTCAGGAAATGGCCAGTCGGTGGAGCAGTCAGAACACCCACAACATTTATCGATTAATTCACAGTCTCACATGGGTGCGGTTTACGGTGCCCCAAACAATTACAATAGTAACATCAAAGATCACAGATACCACAAAATAGAATAATAATGAAAAAGTTTGAAATATTGTGAGAAGTACCAAAATGTGACACAGAGACACCAAGTGAGCAAATGCTGTTGGAGAAACAGAGCCAACAGACTTGCTCAACAAAGGGTTGCCACAAACCTTTCATTTGTATAAAACACAACATCTGTAAAGTACAATAAAGTGAAGTACAAGGAATGCCTGTATAATTAAGTTGTCAATTAAAGAAAAGGAGAGAATTTTAAAAGCAGCAAAAGAGGGACTTCCCTGGTGGTCCAGTGGGTAAGGCTTCATGCTCCCAACACAGGGGGCCCGGGTTCGATCCCTGGTCCAGGAACTGCATCCTGCACGTATGCTGCAACTAAGAGTTCGCACACTGCAACTAAAGATCCTGTATACCACAATGAAGATCCCACGTGCTGTAACGAAGATCCTGCATGCCGCAACTAAGACCCAGGGCAGCCTAAATAAATAAAATATTAAAAATAAAATAAAAGCAGCAAAAGAAAAACAACTTGTACAAGGGAATCTCCATAAGACTATCAGCAAAATTTTCAGCAGAAACTTTGTAGACCAGAAGTGAGTGGGGGACTTCCCTGTCGGTCCAGTGGTTAAGACTCCAAGCTCCCACTGTAGGGGGCGCAAGTTCGATCCCTGGTGGGGGAACTAAGATTCCACATGCCACGCGGTGCGGCCAAAAGAAAAGTGAGTGGGATGATACATTCAAAGTACTGAAGAAAAAACCCACCAACCAAGAATCTCTGTCTGGCAAGACTATCCTTCAGAACTGAAGGAGAGACAAGCAAAGCCTGAAGGAATTGATCACTAGTGGCCTTACAAGAAATGCTAAAGGGAGTTGTTCAAGCTGAAAGGAAAGGATACTGACTAGTAACAGGAAGACATGTGAAAGTATAAAACTCACTGGTAAAAGTAAATATATAACTAAATTCAGAATACACTAATGTTGCAATGGTTGTGGGGAAATCACTTATAATTGTAGTATTAAGGTTAAAAGTAAAGGCTATAGTATGAAAGGTATCTATAAATACAATAATTTGTTAATGGATAAACAATGTAAAAAAGAAATAAATTGTGACATCAAAAACATGAAATGTTGGCCAGGGCTGTAAAAATGTAGAGCTTTTGTGTGTAGCTGAAGTTAAGTTGTTATCAGCTTAAAATAAACTTATAAATAGAAAATGTTCTGGAGAGGGCGTGGAGAAAAGGGAACCCTCGTACACTGTTGGTAGGAATGTAAATTGGTGCAGCCACTATGGAAAACAGTATGGAGTTTCTCAAAAAATTAAAAATAGAACTGCCATATAATCCAGCAATTCCACTCCTGGGTATATATCTGGAAAAAACGAAAACTCTAATTTGAAAAGATACATGCACCCAATGTTCACAGCAGCACTATTTACAATACCCAAGATATAAAAGCAACCCAAGTGCCCATCAACAAACAACTAGCTTAAGAAGATGTGGTATATACACACAATGGAATATTAGCCACAAAAAAGAATGAAATATTGCCATTTCCAGCGACATGGATTGACCTAGAGAATATTATAGTGAAATAAATCAGACAAAGACAAATACTACATAATATCACTTATATGTGGAGTTTAAAAAATAATACAGGGGCTTCCCTGGTGGCGCAGTGGTTGAGAGTCCACCTGCCGATGCAGGGGACACGGGTTCGTGCCCTGGTCCGGGAAGATCCCACATGCCGCGGAGCGGCTGGGCCCGTGAGCCATGGCTGCTGAGCCTGTGCGTCCGGAGCCTGTGCTCCTCAACGGGAGAGGCCACAACAGTGAGAGGCCCGCGTACCGCAAAAAAAAAAAAAAAAAAAAAAAATACAAATGAGTCTATATACAAAAGAGAAGGAGTCACAGACCGAAAACAAATTTATGGTTACCAAAGGGGGGGAGGGGCAAACTAGGAGTATGGGATTAACAGATACAAACTACTATACATAAAATAGATAAGCAACAAGGATTTACTGTATAGCACAGAGAATTATACCCAATATCTTATAATAAAGTATAATGAAATATAATCTGTAAAAAAAAAAAGAAACCAAACCACTATGCTGTACACCTGAAACACAATATTGTAATCAACTATACACCAACTAAAAATAAATAAATAAATAGAAAATGTTTTATATAAGTCTCATGGTAACCACAAAACAAAAATCTATAGTGGATACACAAAAGAGAAAGAGAAAGGAATCAAAGCACACCACTACAGGAAACCATCAAATCACAAAGGAAGAGAGCAAGAGGAAAAAAGGAACAAACAAATTACAAAACAACCAGAAATCAATTAACAAAATGTCAAAAGTAAATTCATACCTACCAATAATTACTTTAAACGTAAATGGACTAAATTATCTAACCAAAAGACATAGAGTGACTGAATGGATTAAAAAAACAAGACCCAACTCTTTGTTGCTTATAAGAGACTCACTTCAGATGGAAGGACACACACAGACTAAAGTGAAGGGATGGAAGAAAATTCTTCCACTGAAATTGGAAGAATTAATATTGTTAAAATGTCCATATGACCCAAGATGACCTACAGTTCAAAGCAATCCCTATCGGGGCTTCCCTGGTGGCGCAGTGGTTGAGAGTCCGCCTGCCGATGCAGGGGAACGGGTTCGTGCCCCAGTCCGGGAAGATCCCACATGCCACGGAGTGGCTGGGCCTGTGAGCCATGGCCGCTTGTCCTGCGCGTCGGAGCCTGTGCTCTGCAGCAGGAGAGGCCACAACAGTGAGAGGCCTGCGTACCACAAAAAAAAAGAAAAAAAGCAATCCCTATCAAAATTCCAATGGCATTTGTCACAGAAATAGCAAAAACAATCCTAAAATTTGTACTGAACCACAAAGACCCCAAATAGCCAAAGCTATCTTGAGAAAGAATAACAAAACTGGAGGCATCACACTTCCTGATTTCAAACTATGTTAAAAAGCTATAGTAATCAAAATAGTATAATATTGGCAAAAAAACCAGACACATAGATCAATGGAATAGAATAGAGAGCTCAGGGGAGTTCCTGGCAGTCCAGTGGCTAGGACTCCAAGCTTCCACTGCAGGTGGCACAAGTTCAATCCCAGATTGAGGAACTAAGATCCCGCATGCTTTGTGGCGCGGCCAAAAAAAAAAAAAAAAGAGCCCAGAAACAAACCCACACATATATGGCCAATTAACTTATGACAACGGAACCAAGAAAACATAGTCTCTTTAATAAATGGTGTTGGGAAAATTGGACATCCCCGTGCAAAAGAATGAAACTGAACCACTATCTTACACCATACACAAAAATCAACTAAAAACGGGTTAAAGGGACTTCCTTGGTGGCGTAGTGGTTAAGAATCTGCTGGCCAATGCAGGGGACACGGGTTCAAGCCCTGGTCCAGGAAGATCCCACATGCCGTGGAGTAACTAAGCCCGTGCACCACAACTACTGAGCCTGAGCTCTAGAGTCCGAAAGACACAACTACTGAAGCTCGCACACCTAGAGCCCGTGCTCCCTAACAGGAGAAGTCACTGCAATGAGAAGCCCGCACACTGCAGTGAAGAGTAGCCCCTGCTCACCTCAACTAGAGAAAAGCCTGCACACAGCAGCAAAGACCCAATGCAGCCATAAATAAATAAATAAATAAAATAACAAAACCAAAAAAAATATTCTGCACAGCAAAGGAAACCAACAGCAAAATGAAAAGACAACCTAATGAATGGGAGAAAATATTTGCAACTCGTATATCTGACAATGGGTTAATATCCAAAATATATAAAGAACTCACATAACTCAATAGCAAAACAAATAAACAAAAGCAATCTGATTTTTTTTTTTGATTTTTAAATGGACAGAAGAAATGAATAGATATTTTTCCAAAGAAGACATACAAATGGCCAGTACGAATGGTACATGAAAAGGTGCTAAACATCACTAATCATCAGGGAAATGCAAATGAAAACCACAATGAGATACCACCTCTTACCTATTGGAATGCCTATCATCAAAAAGACAAGAGACCACAAGTGCTGACGAGAATATAGAGAAAAGGGAACCCTTGTGCAACTTTGGTGGGAATATAAATTGGTGCCGACACTACGGAGGATCCTTAAAATATTAAAAAAACAACTACCCTATGATCCAAAAACTCCACTTCTGCGTATATATTCAAAGGAAGTGGAAACAGGACCTTGAAGAAATATCTGCACTGCCATGTTTATTGCATTATTCAATAGCCAAGACATGGGAACAACTTAAATGTCTGTCTTTGGATGAATGGATACAGAAAACGTAAATATATATATAGTATATAATTATTGTGTATTATTATGTATATAATGGAATATTATTCAGCCATAAAAAGAAGGAATTCTTGCCATTTGCAACAGTATGGATGGACCTTGAAGGCATTACCCTGTGTAAAATAGAGAAAGACAAACACTGCATGATATCACTTATATGTGGAATCTAAATAAACTGAACTCATAGAAATAGAGGCTAGAATGGTGGTTACCAGGGGTTGGGGGGTGAGGGAAATGGGGATATGTTAGTGAAAGAGTACAAACTTCCAATTGTAAAATAAGTTCTGAGGATTTAATGTACAGCACAATGATTATAGTTAATAAACTGTATCATATAGTTTAAAGTTGCTAAGATAGTAGATCTTAAATGTCCTCACCACAAAAAAGAAATTGTAATTATGTGACAGGATAGAGGTGTTAGTAATGCTATGGTGGTCATCATTTTGCAATGTACAAGTGTATCAAATCAACACAGTTGTACAAGGGAAGTCTGCTCTTTTGTCCTCACACCCCTTCTACTTCCTACTCCTGGGAACATGATGTGATGACTGGAGTTCCAGTAACCATTATGTGACCATGAGGCAATCTTTTTTTTTTTTTTTTTGGCGATACGCGGGCCTCTCACTGTTGTGGCCTCTCCTGTTGCGGAGCACAGGCTCCGGACGTGCAGGCCCGGTGGCCACGGCTCACGGGCCCAGCCGCTCCGCAGCATGTGGGATCTTCCTGGACCAGGGCACGAACCCATGTCCCCTGCATCGGCAGGCGGACTCTCAACCACTGTGCCACCAGGGAAGCCCCATGAGGCAATCTTGAAGATGGACACCATGCAGTAAGAATGGCAGAGCAGAATGACAGAAGAGGCCTCAGTCTCTGATTACCACAGGGACACTCTATCAGCCCAGTCTGCCTAGCTCCAATTTTCTTTTACATAAGAGACAAGTGAACTCCTCTCGTGTTTAAGTCACTATTACTTCAGGCTTCTGTTTCTCGTAAACCTAACTTATTTCTAAATGATAGAGATCCTTTTCCAAAGATATTTAAAGGATTGAAAAGCAATACTCGAGAGCAGGAGTCGGCTAACTTTTCTGGTAAAAGGCCAGATAGTAAATGTTGCAGGCTTTGGGAGGCATATGGTCTCTGTCACAATACTCGACTCTGAGGTTGCAGCATGAAGGCGGCCACAGAGAACGTGGGAATGAACAAGCATGGCTGTGTTCCAATAAAGCTTTATTTATGGACAGTGAAATTGAATTTCACATAATTTCCTGTGTCGTGAAAGATTCTTTTTTTGTTGTTGTTGCAGTAACGCGGGCCTCTCACTGCTGTGGCCTCTCCCGTTGCGGAGCACAGGCTCCGGACGTGCAGGCCCAGCGGCCATGGCTCACGGGCCCAGCCGCTCCGCGGAATCCTCCTGAACCGGGGCACAAGCCCACGTCCCCTGCATCGGCAGGTGGACTCCCAACCACTGTGCCACCAGGGAAGCCCTGCTTTTGTTATTTTTCAACCGTCTAAAAATTATAAAAGCCATCCTTAGCTCAAAGATTGCACAAAAACAGGATTTGGTCCCCAGGCTATAGTTCGCCACCCCTGCTGTACAGGATACAATTCCAGCAAATAAACCAAGGAATAAACATCATAAGTCTTTATTCTATATCTGTTAGCTATCTGCAAGCTTCTGTATGTTTTGAAACCTTCTTGGATGTACCAGAATTGGGCCTTAAAATAATTAGATTTGTTTTTCAACAACATATCAAAAATTACACATGTAGATGAATGCTTCCTTCCCAGTGATGACCTTGGGAAGTAAGGGACCAACCCTGGCGATGCTGATTATAGTATTATGTGAAACTTATTTTTTTTCCTTTTTGGTTGTGCCACGCGGCTTGCGGAACCTTAGTTCCCTGACCGGGGATTGAACCGGGGCCCTTGCCAGCGAAAGTGCAGAGTCCTAACCACTGGACCACCAGGGAATTCCCCTACTATGTGAAACTTTATTTGAATTCTTTAGACTTGGCCTGTTTAAGAAAATCAACCATCTCACTTCATAACCACACTTTGTAAGACCAACTTCCTGTTGGCTGCTCAAGGAGCTGAGCCAGTAGGGACCAGTCTGAGGCAGCGTGGGCAGCAAGAGGCTGGCCCGGGACCCTTGGCCACATTAGCTGCTGTGCCTGCAGTCACTGATAAAGGCCATTCGTGGAATAAACATGCAGAAACGGTAGAGCAGTGGTCAGGGTTTTGTGGGAAAGGCAGAGGGGGAAACTTACTATTAGGAGCTGGAGAAACATGAGGGTGGTTTTTTTTAAAAAAAAATAAACAGAAAACAATGGTTGTGTTAAGTCTGATCATAGCAGGTAACTGCGGACGGGAAAGTGCAGCCTTAGCGGATAAGAGGAGAACAGAGCTCATGAGTTCATACTGAAGAGAGGGCGGTGAGGACACACGTGATCAAACTTTACAGTAGTACCGAAAAGCCGGGTGTGTGTGTGTGTGTGTGTGTGGTGTGTGTGTGTGTGTGGTGTGTGTGTGTGTGGTGTGTGTGTGTGTGTGGTGTGTGGGTGTGTGGGGTGTGTGTGGTGTGTGTGTGTGTGTGTGGTGTGTGTGTGTGTGTGGTGTGTGTGTGGTGTGTGTGTGTGTGGTGTGTGTGTGTGTGTGTGGTGTGTGTGTGGTGTGTGTGTGTGTGTGGTGTGTGTGTGGTGTGTGTGGTGTGTGTGTGTGTGTGGTGTGTGTGTGGTGTGTGTGTGTGGTGTGTGCGTGTGTGTGTGGTGTGTGTGTGTGTGGTGTGTGTGTGTGGTGTGTGTGTGGTGTGTGTGGTGTGTGTGTGTGTGTGGTGTGTGGGTGTGGTGTGTGTGTGTGTGGTGTGTGTGTGTGTGGTGTGTGTGTGGTGTGTGTGTGTGTGGTGTGTGTGTGGTGTGTGTGTGTGTGTGTGGTGTGTGTGTGTGGTGTGTGTGTGTGTGGTGTGTATGTGTGGTGTGGTGTGTGTGTGGTGTGTGTGTGTGGTGTGTATGTGTGTGTGGTGTGTATGTGTGGTGTGTGTGTGGTGTGTGTGTGTGTGTGGTGTGTGTGTGTGGTGTGTGTGTGTGTGGTGTGTGTGTGTGTGTGGTGTGTGTGTGTGTGGTGTGTGGTGTGTGTGTGTGTGTGTGGTGTGTGTGGTGTGTGGTGTGTGTGTGTGTGGTGTGTGTGTGTGTGTGGTGTGTGTGTGTGTGGTGTGTGTGTGTGTGTGTGGTGTGTGTGTGGTGTGTGTGTGGTGTGTGTGTGTGTGTGTGGTGTGTGTGTGGTGTGTGTGTGTGGTGTGTGTGTGTGGTGTGTGTGTGTGTGGTGTGTGTGTGTTTGTGTGTGTGTGGTGTGTGTGTGTGTGTGTGTGGTGTGTGTGTGTGGTGTGTGTGGTGTGTGTGTGTGTGGTGTGTGTGTGTGTGGTGTGTGTGTGGTGTGTGTGGTGTGTGTGTGTGTGTGTGTGGTGTGTGTGTGGTGTGTGTGTGGTGTGTGTGTGTGGTGTGTGTGTGGTGTGTGTGTGTGTGTGTGTGTGTGGTGTGTGTGTGTGGTGTGTGTGTGTGTGTGTGGTGTGTGGTGTGTGTGTGTGGTGTGTTTGTGTGTGTGTGGTGTGTGTGTGTGGTGTGTGTGTGTGGTGTGTGTGGTGTGTGTGTGTGGTGTGTGTGTGTGTGGTGTGTGTGGTGTGTGTGGTGTGTGTGTGTGGTGTGTGTGTGTGTGGTGTGTGTGTGTGTGTGTGGTGTGTGTGTGTGGTGTGTGTGTGTGGTGTGTGTGGTGTGTGTGTGGTGTGTGTGGTGTGTGTGTGGTGTGTGTGTGGTGTGTGTGTGTGGTGTGTGTGTGTGTGTGGTGTGTGTGTGTGGTGTGTGTGTGTGTGGTGTGTGTGTGTGTGTGGTGTGTGTGTGTGGTGTGTGTGGTGTGTGTGTGTGTGTGTGTGTGTGTGATGGCCAGAGACACTGACACTCTCCGGAAAGAAATTAAACTGCTTATCCAACATCAAGCGCACAAGTGACTGGCTTGGTAAGAATGTTGATTTTCCTTTCTGGAGGTGTGATCGCAAACACACACATCCTTTGTGTGTGTGTGTGTGTGTGTGCGCGCTCCGCAAGTGCAGACGGGGATGTGGATGGAAGCCGTGTGCGGAGGGCAGAGGCTGGCTTGGGTGTGCACAATCTGGAAGTGGAGTGAGAGGGGTCTGCCGTAACCGCGGGAAGGGGCAGGGAGAGACGTTTCCGAGGGCTCTAGTCCGCCCGTAGAGACTGTTTGCTCGCAGGCGCAAGGTTAGGGCGGGCGCTCTCGGCCTCCGTCTCTCCCTCACTCTCTTCTCCCGGCAGCTGTGCAAAGATTTAACACGTGACCCTGAAAGCACAACGCTGCAGCCTCTGAGTGCGCCAAGAGAAGGGCAGGGAAACAAAGGCCACAGCCAGCCGCCAGGAGCCCCCGTCCCCGCAGCGACACAGAATAGTCGCAGGACTCCTTTCACCGTCACCCTCCCCCAGGACCTCCCGCCTCCCTCGTCAGCCCAGCCCCAGCCCGGGCACTGAAGCACCAGGCCCAGGACGCCTGCGCTCCTCCTCGTCTCCCTGGAGGGAGCCAGGGCTGCTCCTGGGCGCGGGCGACGCTGGGAGTTCAAGAAGCACTGAGGACGTGAACCGCAGGCCAGCTCAGCACAACTCAGACCACACCGGCCGTATCCCCACGCCTCGGCGCGATGCTTCTCCTACCCCTGGGCCACGATTCTGCCAGGAGGCCTCCAGGAGAAAGCAGACCCACCTCTCCCCTCGTTACCCGCCCTCTCTCTTCACTTCTTCAGACGCACTCCTTCCGTCCCTCCCTCCTTTCTACTGCAGGCCCTACACTTCGACCTTCGCCTGGACGATTACCACACCCACTACACACTTCTTATATTACCCTAAACCAGACATTTCTACTTCCCCAGGGCTTGATTTTTTTAAACACTCACTTCCACTTACTCTTTCTCTCAAGGATAAAATGGGGTTAAAGGACTTCCCTGGTGGCACAGGGGTTGGGAATCCGCCTGCCAATGCAGGGGACATGGGTTCAAGCCCTGGTCCAGGAAGATCCCACACGCCGCAGAGCAACGAGGCCCGTGTGCCACAACTACTGAGCCTGCGCTCTAGAGCTCGCAAGCCACAACTACTGAGCACACGTGCCACAACTACTGAAGCCCACACGCCTAGAGACTGTGCTGCGCAGCAAAGAGAAGCCACCGCAATGAGAAGCCTGCGCACTGCAACAACGAGTAGCCCCCAGTCGCCGCAACTAGAGAAAGCCAGTGCGCAGCAATGAAGACCCAACACAGCCAAAAAAATTAATTAAATAAATTTTAAAAACTAAAAAAAATGGGGTTAAAAAAGGAACTAATAAAAAATGAAGAAAAAGCACTATAAAAAATCACTACATATATAGAGGGACAGATGTCACGCATCCTACTGATGTGTGTGAAAAGGACAGTTGTTAACTATGAAAAATATTGTCAGTATTAAATGGATGATTTTTAAGCTGGAAGATTGAGCTTTTGTCTTTTTCTAAGACATCCATCTTCCAGCCTCTACTACTTGTCAAATATCACCAATACTCAGTAAAAATGTCAGGGTTTTACTGACAATTTTTTTTGGCTGTCATGTTCTTTCTAGATGATAAGCTGAACCAACATCAAAATTATTTTTGTGTGCTTTTCTGCAGTGTCAAATTTGGTCACAATCCCTCAACTCTTTTTTTTTTTTTTTTTGCGTTACGCGGGCCTCTCACTGCTGTGGCCTCTCCCGTTGCGGAGCACAGGCTCCAGACGCGCAGGCTCAGCGGCCATGGCTCATGGGCCCAGCCACTCCGCGGCATGTGGGATCTTCCCGGACCAGGGCACGAACCCGTGTCCCCTGCATTGGCAGGCGGACTCTCAACCACTGCGCCACCAGGGAAGCCCCCTCAACTCTTAAATGTTCTCATGGCATCTACAGATAAACCTGAGATGCTGTGGGGCTGAGTGGAAAGATCTCCATCTTGCTTGCACCTTGCTGTGAGCCCTTGGGCGAGAGCCGATTTCCTCATCTGTCACCTGATACTCAAGGCTCCGGTGTCTCCCCAAGTCTGTGAATCTGTCTGCTAAAGATTTGGTAAGTCTTTCCCAGATGAACACAGAATTAATCCATTGAAAACCCTGCTGGCTGCCATTTTGCTTCAAGATGGTAACTTGCCTTCACAAATGGAAAGTAAGCATTCCATTCCTGGCCAGTAAGCATTCTGACCAGGTAGCATTTAGGTGGGCTTCCAAGTGGGTCAAAATCAGATAATCGTTTGCAGAAGGAAAAAGTTACAGACATGAACCTGAAGGGCTGACTCACAGAGTTTAGATGGAGACCCTTCTTCAGAAGGCTGGTCACTCTGCTGATCCCCTCACAGAAAAGGGGGCTCAGGAAGTCCTGGGTCTCCCCATAACGCCTTTATTAACCCTTACAGTACTTTCTGACAAGGAACACTGATTCCAGTGTGAAGTGGTACTAAGAGCATGTATGTGATGTCTTAAATTCTCCTGAAATCCGATCCCCGTCCTAGGTGCCTGCTCTACCTAGAGTCATGCCTCACGTTCGTTTCTTCCAGGACTGGGTGCAGGTGTAGGGAAGTAGAAACACGCTAACAAGAAAAATGAACGACAGGGGTCCTTTGCTCTAGGACCTGAGAATATTTGATAAATACAGCTTTCTCAGCCCCAGCACAGGCTGCGGCATTTACAAATCCAGGGAGCAGATGGCAGATCCAGGACCTCCCAGAGGGGCAGGCGCCCGCTCTCGGGATGGTTTTTATCCCTCACTTCTTTGGATTCCTGTGGGGTCTGAAGGAATTCCCTTGACCCTCTTAGAACCCACTCTTCTTCCGAGGCAATTGGTTCCTTGTGTGCACAGGCAAACAGAAGGCCTCTCTGCCCTCCTCCCTTCCCGAGCTGGGTGGTCACTGCGTGTTCTCAGATCGGGCTGCTCCCACCCGCTCATCTCCCCCTTCCCCTCCACTCCACTCACCTCCCTTCTCAACTCTCCGACCTGGTCCGTCTTATTACATCGCCTTGCACGGATCCCCTGCTTGTCCTCCCTCGTATTCCAGGTGTTTCATCGCTTCATTTTCATGGGTTTTTTTAATCCACTCTTGTTTCTTGCTACCACCCCTCGGCCTAAGACGTCACCTTGAGGGCGCCGGCAGAGGTGGCAAGGAAGACAGCATGTAGAGTGAGGAAGGTGGCCAGGTGCAGCTTCACAGGTGAGGCCCCGCGTGCAGACCCACAGAAGCCTCACGGGCCTCTCTCCTTCTAGTTCGCAAATCAGGGCAAATGAGATCCGGGTCCCCTATGAACCTATCTTCCTCATAGGCTGTGACACCTTCTCTACTCTGAGCGAGTCACAAACATCAGGAGGACGCAGGCAGGATAACCAGAGTCATCTGACTTCCAAGAGATCTGATAGACAGCAACGGCCCAAGATGAGGTCAGACCACAGAGGTGCAGGTTCTGAAGTGGCCTGGCCTGGGCTTAAGCCTTTTGGGAAGTGACGCTAGGAGGTCCTGTACTGTCCCAGGGTTTGGAGGTGTGGACTGTGGGCCGCACCGTGTGTAATTAGGTGTATTTTACTTTATAGGGCATTACTGGAAAAACTTCCCAAACATTCAGTTTTATCCTGGATGGGCTGCGGGTGGCTGAGTGGGGCGATAAGGGATGGAGATGGGGAGAGTGGACCACAAGAGCCCTGTCCCTTAGAGAGTCTGGAGAAGCCTCGGCAGCAGCATGATGGCAGAGAGCCACAGCTCCAGGAAAGGGAGAGCAGGAGACAGGATTTGAGTTGCCTTTTAGGGAAGCAGCCTTACCAGCAATTCCAGTTTAAAAAATAACTTTGCCAGCACAGATCAAGTCTCCGCTCCTCCTGCCTGGAACACGCTGAGGGGCACATCTTGGGGTTTAGCCGTGAGTTTCTCCCGCCCCTCCTAAGCCCGTTTACAGGAGGCAGTAGAGGCTCGTGGGGACCCTTTGCTGGGGGAGGTCCCAGGGCCTCAGAGGAAGTCTGGCCTCAGAGCTGGACGAGGTTGACAATTCTTGATAACAAAACAGACTGTTCCATGGTGCAGCAACAGGAAGAATCGGGGCCCAACTCCAGGGGAGAAGGTTGTGGCTGCACTTCAAGCGTGACCTTTCTGGTTACCTTCCTGCCAGAATCTTTCCCAGTTTGCTCTCCACCACATGCACTGCAAATGATGGTGTCAGGGAGCGGAGAGCCAGTTAAGACGGAAGGAGACCTTTTCTTGTTTCAGAAGGCACACTCCCCACCCAACCACACCCCCAAAGGAAACCTGGCAGAAGCCCGCTGTAGGCTTCTGCTACTGTTTCTACTGATGACGTCGGATGGGCCCTCAGACAAAGCAGGTGAGTCAGCTGTACCTTTTTAGAGCCGTCTTGTGGAATATTTATGACAGACGGTTCAGAGGTCCAGGGATGACAGGCAGCAGCGGCCTCCGGTTTGGGGGTGGCTGAGTGAGTTCCGAGTTCGTATCCACTTCCCCTGGGAGGCCATCCTTACGGGCCCGGCACACACACATTCCATTACCCTGAATATGGCAGCACGGTTTTCTGTGGTTTGGTCTTTTGGCTCCAGATTGAACTACATTTGTCCTCCAGTTATTTCTTTTCATCTAAAACCTTTCTCTTCATCCAGACTGCACATACCTTGTCCCCCTCTTTACCCGCTTTACGAGCACGCAGCCCAGCACCAGACACACAGCAGCTACTCACCAAACACCTGCTCAGCTGAGAATAAATACCTGGAACGGGCAGCACACCCGCCTTGTGCTGCGTGAGGGTTTGAGATGCCCGTGCCTCTCCCACCTGCCAGGCTCTGGCCTCCTAGCGAGCCCATCCTCCGCCTCTGCAGAAACCGTCTCATACTGCGGACCCTCACTCTGAGTCTCCCTTCCCTGCCCTTCACACCAGATGAGGCCCCTGCCCCATGCTTCGTGGAGAAAACGGTACGGTCAGAGGAAGGCCGTCACCTCCCACCGCCGCCCCTGCGTCCGGATGCATCTGTGCCACGGGGGCGGGGGTCCCAGCTTCAGCTGCACACGTGCCCCTGTTCTATCTGAGGTCAGCCTTCTACCGGGACTCTGGGAACCATCCCGTGTTTCCACAAGCTCTTCACCTTGCTTCTTCCCTTTCTCTCACAAATTTTCAATTATTTGCCCCTTCTCCTCCCCTCATTATTTGCAATTAAAAAGAAAAAATTGCCTTAATATTAATACTAAACACTTCTATCTTGCTGCTGACTGTGTGCCAGGAACTCTCCTAACCACTGCATACATGTTAACTCATTTACTCTTCACGCCAACCCTATAATGTAGTCAGTGCTACTGTATTTCAAAATGAGGAAACTGAGGCATAAGTCTCACCAAACTCTCTTGGAGTCCAAGAGAGAATAAGAGCAGGCATCTCAGACTTAACTGAGTGGACTGCTTCCCACTCCAAACCCACTGATTTCCTTGTCTTCTCCATCTTATTGAGTGAAACCACTATTTACTCTGTTGCTCAGGACAAAACCTAGGAGTCATCCTTAACTCTGCTTTCTCTATGAATACCCCTCTCCGTTTCACCTTCAAGATGCATTGCACAAACTACCACAGCTAACTACTTCACCACCTCCACCAGACCTAAACCACGGCTCTCTCTGTTCCTCAGACCACGGTCCCTATCTTCCCACCTCCATTCTTGGCCCCCTCTGGCCCGGTCCATCCTCCACATGAGCCCTAGTGATCTTTCTAAGATAGACAGATACTGCCTCATAGCGCTCTTCCCCTAAAAATCCTCCAGACTTCAAATCCCTGCCCGTGTCCTACCAGGCCCTACAAAACTGGCCCTGTCTGCATTTGCGGGCACCTGCCCCTTCTCCCGTGGTCTACAGGATACTGCCCTACTGACCTTCTGTATGTCGTCTCAACATGCCAAGTACTTTCCTGACTCAGAGACTTTCCCTCCATGGAAACACTCACCCTGGGACTCGGTGGCCTCCTCACCTTCCAGGTGGCAACACCTGCTCAGACAGGCCTGCTCTACCTCCTGAGCTAGTGGGCCCCTCCCATCACCCCACCTCACCTCCTGAGCTAGTGGGACCCTCCCATCACTCCCTCCTCGCTTCATGTTCTGTCCCCAAGCACCTGTCAGCATGGGAAATTACCTGGCATAATCACTGTGTTGTCTGTCTCCCGCTGCCCCCATCTCCCACCCCTGCTCCAAGTGGAAGTTCCTCGAGGTGGGGACCTGTCCCGTTCACTGCCACAGTCCCAGCCTGGAATGCGGATTGGCCCCTAGCGGGGTGGACATCTGGAGGGATTCCAGCTCCCCTCCTGCTCTGGTCCCACACAGCGACCCCTGCAGAGAGGAAGGGGTCCCTGGGAAGCCTCTCTCGCCCCTAGATCTGCGTCCAGGGCCACATGCTTCCTCTTGTGTTTGACCCCATTTGCAGGGTGTGGAGAAGCCGCCAGCCTGTTTGTTGCTGGGCGTCGGGGCCAGCACGTCAGTGAAAATACAGGCCACAGTCCAGATCGATGGCATCACGTCTTAATGACTCCAGCTGCATTTAATTAAAACTGAGCCTGCTTGCTGGAACCCAGGCCTTGTGGCCAGTAGTCTGAGTTCTGCCTCAGTTTTGTTCTCCTCCAATCTTCAGTTAAGGGAGCAACAAAAGATCCCTATCATGAGCCATGTGTGGTGATCTCATCAGCTAAGACAAATATTTTTTTTCTGGTTATATTTATAGAAACCTTTCTTGTTTCCTTGGACAACCCTAGCTGGGGTTATCTTGTTTACTTTCTCTTTGTCCAGATCTGCATCTGTCGGGGGGCAGCTTTTTATCTGCTGCTCTTTGCTGCCTTGGATTTCTAATTCCTCTGTTTTTCTTCTCATCTTTCATCTTTGGGGCTCTTTTAAAATCAGACAGTTTGGAATTTCCAGTTACCAAGGCAGTAACTAGAATTAAAAAAAAAAAAAAAAGACACCATTGGCTCTGGTGAGCACTTGGCGATGGTTTTTCTTAGCAGTGTCTCGTTGCCTCCAGGGAGGGGGCCTTGGTACTCCTTCCCCCTTTCTGCCAGTCACGTGTTCCATGGTGCCAGGCCCTCCCTTCAGCCGCCACAGGGTGGAAAGTGCAGCCCATCCCTGCAGCCCTGTGAACTAACACCTCCGCGTCCGCAGTGAACCCGTGTCGCCTGGGAATCTACGTGCCCAGCAACATTCTGTCCTGCTCAGGGGCTGTTACCCTGGGTCTTGTCAGGGCTGGGAGAACGAGACCCTGGGAGCCGGGGAGGCTGCGCGGGCTGAATCCTGGCCCTGCAGTCTGGGATGCAGGGGGCAGCATGGTCGGACCGACCAAGCAGCTCTGCCCAAGGAGCTTGGCTCAGGTGCCGCAACTTCTTAGCCAAACTCGCGTTTCCATTGTAGGTGGCGGCTTCTCCAGACGCATGCTCACGGGCGCTGTTGCCCCCAAGCAGGGGGACTGGTTCTCAGGTTAGGGTCTGAAAAACACCTTAGTATTTTTATGTATAAAGCACTGATATTCACACCACACACAAACAGATATACAGTGTATCTATGGTATTAAAATTTCTTTGGGGGCGTGTCAATCAGAAAAAAGATACTAAAAAACACTCTTTAAGATGCGATAATAACAAAATGGTTGGACAACATCACCTTAATCTTAGCTCTCGCCTTCCTCTCTCCTGATCAAAACTTTGCTTTCAGCAAAGAATCTAAGACACATTCCCTCTAAGTTATGTCTGATAAAAGTTTATAAAATAGCATCTCTCATGGGGATATTTGCAAACTAGTAGCCCTGACAACGCCTTACAGTAAAAAGGAATGAAGCTCTAGTCGTGGAATTGTAGGCTGGGGCAAGCAAGAGGATGCTGCTTGTGAGAAACTTGGATTTATTGACTATCTTTTTACATAAAAAATTCGGACACATTGTCCACCAAAAGATCTTTTTTATAATTGATTTGAGATGTAAGAAGCTTCTTCTTAGGTATAATTCAGAAATAGAAATGTTGCAACTTCTAGGGTCATTTAATGTTTTTTTTGAAGTCAGGATAATTCTGAAAACTCCAGGACTTGTGACTACATAGACCAGGACCTTCTCAATGTCCCTGAAATCAGAGCTTCAGGCTTTGGTCACTTTTACTTTGCAAAAGACAGTTATCAGTACTTAACTGACCTGGACAGAGGGGAGAGCGGTCGTGGTGCCTGTGCAGGAGGAGGGAGGGCTTTCTGCCGCCCTGGTTGAGCTTTCTGCACTTGCCCTGTGCGCACAGCAGCTGGATTTGTGTGCCTGAGATGCTCTAAAGTGGCCCAATGTCCTTGAAGTCCTCCTCTCACTATTCTTGGCTTTAACCAGATCTTACTAGTGACCGATGTCCAGTGTTGGCTTTAAAAGTAAAAAGGAGACTGGGAACAATTGGTAGGGTCCGTATAAGAAAAAAATAAAGTGACAGGAAAATAGATCCTTTGCAAAATGCAGTTAGAACTGTTTACCTTGGACTAGGAAGGGCAGAGGAAGAGGTTATTTTATGGGGACGAGTGATAAACTCTTTTCTTTTTTCTAACTTTTTGGATGCAGATGGGGTATAAATAATATTCTCACTGCTGAGAATCAACTAAAAGAAACTGGGCTTGATTTTGCAACACAGAGATGTAGAGCGAATACAAGGAAAAAATCCCAGTACGTTGTTGGACATCAGTCCTTAGGGGGCTTGGTTTTGTTTCTTTTTCTGGAAAATGTAGAAGAAGCAAGGCACAGCAGGGATGGTTTTGCCAGAGTGGAGCTAGTTCATATTTACTAAGTACCTGTGAACTGGGACCTTAGTAGGGCCCTATAAAGGCCAGAAAATATACACTCCCTGTTCTCTGAAACGTCCTGATTTTAGGACTAATTACTCTGATTCTTTTCATTTCTGAAAGTTAAAGGGATCATGCTAAAGTGAGTGGGAGGGATGTGAGCCCTTGTCCTGCCTTTGCCATTGACTAACCTGCTGACCTTGGACAACCCACAGCTTCCTCACGTGCCATATGTGATGACAAAGGCCTTCCTTCTTTTTTTTTTTTTTTTTTTTTTTTTTTTTTGTGGTACATGGGCCTCTTACTGCTGTGGTCTCTCCAGACGCACAGGCTCAGCGGCCATGGCTCACGCGGCATGTGGGATCTTCCCGGACCGGGGCACGAACCCACGTCCCCTGCATTAGCAGGCAGACTCTCAATCACTGCGCCACCAGGGAAGCCCAAGGCCTTCCTTCTTACTTAAGTTATTAAGTGTGTCAAATAAGAAAAAGAAATGACAGTGTTCTATAGGATGTTCAATGTTACACAAATATAGCAACTGTTACTAATTTGGATAAATCGTTCTTTAGACCTTGATCAAAGGTATTTCCAGCTGAAAGTGTTGACCAAAACTGATTCCCAGATTTGAATTTCAAAACCTGTGAAAATCCATACATTCGAACATCCGCCTGTGCCTACCCACTCACCCCTCAGAGTGTCCACCGTGGGGCAGTCAGCGTGGCAGGCCCAGGGACGCAGTGAGGGATCGGGTGCAGCGCCGGCCTCAGGAGGGCACAGAGGACAGTCAGGAGAGGAGACTCACACAGGGAACTGCTGTGCCGCACGGTAAGTGCTCTGATCCGACGAGGCACAAGTGCTCAGGACCTCACTCACTCAAGGGCCCCAGATCTGGCCTTACGAGGGCAGAGGGAAACTTCTCAGAGGGGCTGGGTACCAACCCAGGCTCGAGTGATAGGACTTGGGCGTGTACAGGACACGTGAGGTGGGGAAGACCCCAGGCCAAGACTCAGAAGCAAAGGAAAGCTGGGCGAACTCGGGGAACTGCAAGTACAGTTAGAGGAGGATGGGCAGGCGGTGTGCAGGTTAGCCGGGAGCGACGTGCAGCTGGCTTCTCTGCCCGGCTAGCGGCTTCCCTCAGAGCAACAGAGAGCCATTGGGGGTCCAAGTGGGGAAGCGTGAAGATCAGGCTGAAATGCAGACACCTCACTCTTGGTGCAGTTCCGGGGCATGAGTGGAGGGCAGGGCCCTCACGAAGACCGGGAAGGAGTGAAGGTGGCCCGACCAGAAGAGCTGGGTGACCAGCGGCTTACATGATGCTGTGAGCTGGGGGCGCGGGCACAGCGGGTTTCAGAAGGGGAGGAAGCAGGAAAGGCAGGAGGCCGAGGTCAGCGGGTGGACGGCCCTGGAGAAAGGGAGCTGGGAGTGAGTGGGGGTGACGTCACTGACTGTGAGGACCCAGGAGGCTTCCCCCGCAGCTTCTTCAAAAACTGTGGTGAAACACACAAAACATAAAATCTACCCTCATGATCACTGGAAGTGTACTGAGAGCAATGAGTGTATCGCGTGCCAGCACATTCCCGTGTTGTGCTACCACCACGGCTGGCGGCTGGCGTCCATGGGATGCGTCATCGTCAAAAGTGAAACTCTGGGGACTTCTTCCCTGGTGGTCCAGTGGCTAAGGCTCTGCGCTCCCAATGCAGGGGGCCCAGCTTCGAACTCTGGTCAGGGAACTAAGATCCCGCCTGCTGCAACTAAGACCCGGCACAGCCAAATAAATAAATAATAAAACAAAACAAAAAACAAAAAACTGAAACTCTGTTCCCACTGAACACGAACTCCCCACTCCCTGCCCCCCATCTGGACCCTGGCAACCACCTCTGTACATTCTGTCTCTATGAATGTGACTATTTAAGCTCCTCTTATAAATGGAGTCTCACAGTATCTGTCCTTTCGTCACTCGCTTATTTCCCTGAGCACAATGTCCTCGAGGTTCATCCACAGTGTAGCCTGTGTCAGACTTTCCTTTCCTTTTAAGGCTGAATAGTATTCCTTTATACATACGCTTATCCCTTTTAAACTTTTGACTATGGTCCATAATAAAAAGTGTATTTGATGTCATGACCTAGTACACATGTATTATGTTACTGAAATAATATGTTATTAGTATATGTTATCATATAATAACATACATGTCTTTGAAATAAAGATTTTACCCCCAAACTACCCTTCCTACATGTGAAGTACTCTGATATTTTATTTCTATACTGTTTCTTAAAAAAAAAAAAAAAGAATCTAGTCACAATCCTCCAAATCAGTTTCCTGACACACTAATGGGTTGCGATTCCCAGTTTGTAAACAGTTGGTCTGTCTGACACTGATTACCCAGGATGCCAGCAAGCCTTGGTGGAGTGGAACATTAGGGTTTGGTGCCAAAGCCGTCAATGAGTAAGGAGGGGTGGAAACCAGCTTCACCCATGTGTCTTCATGAGTGGCCTATAATTCCAGCACAATCTATCAAGCAAAGGTCCAAACTATTAGTTTATTTCTGGTGTAAATAGGGTAATTCATGAATTTGCTGCTTTTTTCCAGTGGTCACCAGCTGGCATGGGTCTTTTGCTCTGGTTTATTCACTGCCAGTGGCCATTCCAATCCACTTTTCTATCACAGGGGAAAGCCAAGTAAACTGCCCTTCCTCATACCCTTGGACCCGTGCGCCCCACTCCCGCCCGCCTGGTCTGGGAAACGGGAAAGTGGGGGGTGCGGGGGGGTGACTTCGGCAGCAGGTGACTGTGGCCTCTGGACCCTGCGGGGCTTCCAAAGGCTCCAGCTGTTGCACAGCTGCAGGAAGAATCCCCTGAGGAAGGGGCACTGTGCAGGGGAGTTGGTAGGGGGGTCAGCCTCCAGGATGGACGCTGGGGCAACGCCTGCCAAGAGAAGAGAGGAGGGTCCCAGAGCAACGAACATCAAGGGTCAGGGCTCCCACTGTGTGTCTTCACGATGCTCTGAGAAGGCCCTGGGGTTTCACCACTGTCTCCCAGCCATTTCGGTTAAACGCTAAGTGCCAGAAGAGCTTCCCCCTTCCCGCCTTATTAATTAGCTAATCTCTGTGGTATTCCCAAAGGATGAGGTCAGAAATATCCCCATCTCCATGGCAATGAAAACATCAGTGGGGATGGGGGGAGAAATCAGAGGAAAGTTCACGTATGCATCAAAGTTCGCCGAGCACCGCTGTGTGCCGTGCGCTGAGTTAGCTGTGAAGATACAATGTGGACAAGCCGTGGCCTCTTTTGGACGTGGACTGAAGGGGGTGACCAGACCAAGGACTCCGAGTTATGAACGTGGACTCTGCAAAGTTCCAGTGGGGAGAAAGAGCCGGGCTCTTTGACTTTTCAGAAAGTGGAATTGAGGCTGTTCGTGTCAGAAGTAAACAGCTGCTCAAGAGTGGAACCAGTCAAGGGTTTGATGATGACCTTGGGTGATTTGGCCAGAGAGACTCACAGAGAACCCTAGGACGCCTCACGACTTGGGCTGAGCCATTTGAGCACCAAAATATCTACAAAACATTTTGAGCTGGAGAGTCAACTAGATAAGAACTTAGGATTTTTATAACATGACTATATTTGGTGACTTATTTATTCAGGGTTCCGTTTTGTCTTTGTAACTTAGTGAGGTCAGTACAGTGGGCATTTACTCATCCTAATTCCTCTATCCCATCCCACTGCCTTTCCTTGATAAAGGAACTGAGGATCAGAGGGTAAGTAGCTTGTCCTGCATTAACCAGAAAAAGAACCTGGACACTCCTGCCCAGACGAGGGCTCTGTCCACCACCTCAGGACACCTCTTCAGGTCCAAACTCTTCTCCTACAGAGCCTTTGAGCACTGGCCCTGCTGGAATGAAAGGGTTGGAGGAAAGGACAACGCAGGATGCCGCAGCGTGCCCGTTGGGCACCGAGATCTCAGTCCTCTCCCATGCATCCCCCTCCCTCCCCGGGACACACTGGCTCCGTCCCTCTGGGAGGGGCCCTCAAGCATGGAGTGCTGTGGTGCCGTTGCTTTGCTGTCAGATTTATGGGTTAGAATTTTGGCTCTGGCATTTGCTACCTGGTAAACTCGGGCAAGTCTCTTAACCCTTCTGAGCCTCAGTCAAATGGGATACTAATAAGCACCCAGCGGGATAGTTTGTGCAGTTAAACCTGGCTCATGGGCTGACGTCAGGTATGGGAGAAGGAGTTCAAAAGCCTCTGCCGTTTCATCTGAGGGTCCTCCCTGCCCCCTCTCTGCTGAAGGCCCTGCAGAGATTACCCCCTGAACCCAGGGCGTCCCAAACACTAGAGACCCTTGTTCTGGGATCCCAGGGGCTCACAACGTGGCCTCAGGGCATCCTGTCCCAGTGAATCACCTCCTTCAGCGGTAGCGCTTTCCCAGCCCCGCGGCCTGGCTAACTTACTGCAGACCAAAAATAGCTCCAATGAATGGAACTCGGGTCCCCGGAAGTCCACAGCCAGCCCTGAGCATGGAATTCCAGAGCAGGAAGGGCTTCCCGGGGTCTCGCACTCACCCCCAACCCTGACCCCAAGCAGACACCCCGCGGTGGAAATCTATTAAAACCTTGAGCACGTCAGGAGCGCTTGCTGTGGACACCTAATTTCCTTGACCTTCCAGCCCAGCTCCCCAACCTGCCTGCAAGAGCTCTCCGGGACAGGACCAGCTGCGTCCCACCAGGCCTCCCCTCCCCTTAAATGCTGATCATCTCAACCTCTGTGCTTTGCTTGCACAAATCTTATTTTTCATACTGAGTTCACTTCTCACCTCTAGACCGTTGCTGAGGTTTCGTAGCCCCTCCCTGCTTCAGTGGGGAGCTGGGATGGATGGGGACGGGGCCCCATCTGACACAGTCTGGGACAGGTGCCAGCAGCCAACATGCCCCTGATCTAGGAGGAGGGGGAAAGGAAAGCTGACAACCATGGACACAGGTGCCCTCTTCTTGGTAATGTGGAAAGGCACTAGTATTTTCATGGCCAAACAAATCCTGAAGGGGAACCTCAGGGCAGAGGGTGGCACGACGCGGGGGTGACGACTGGGTGGGAGCGGGGAAGGCAGAGGGGGCCCTGAGAGCGCCGGCGAAGCCAGGGTTCCAGGAGGGGAAGTGTTACTTGGCCCAGAAAACCCAGGTCCTGCCTTACTTCTTTATCGGACTTCACTGGAGGAGACCTTGGTACTCATCAGGCCAAGGGATCCTGGCTACTCACTCATTCAACAAACATTCACGACCACCTCACTGGGTTCGGAGTTGGAAATACAAAAGTAAAATACACAGCTCTCTACCCTAAAGGAGTTAGCTGTTCACAGGGGGCTTCCCTGAAGTGAACAGATAGATGGCTCATCCGCTACAATACAGGCAGGTACAGGCCCTACAAGAACACAGGCAGGGAGGCACTGAATCTACCTGAGAAGGGGGGTCAAGGAGAAGCTTCCCAGAGGAGGTGATAACTGTGCTGAACTCTGGGGGTGAGCCTGTCCAGGAAGCCAGAAGGGGCCCCCAAGAGGAGGGAGTAAGCCGCTCAGAGGCCCAGGTCTGGGGAGAGCAGGGTGGGTCAGGAGAGCGGCCTGGAGCTGGGCGTGAGAGCAGGGCTGGGAAGGCAGGCGGGGCGGGTCCCGGAGGTGATGCAGGCCACTGCCTGCAGAGGTGATGGGGGCCCCTGCCTGCAGAGGTGATGGGGGCCCAGTGCGCCGGGGGCCTCGGCCCCCGCCAAGTATGCAGCCCGTACTAGAGCCCGGGTTCGGGAGCAGCGGGCCCGTGGTGCGGCGCAGGGCAGCTTAGGGGGGCGAGGCTTCCTGCCGCACACGCACATGGAGACCGCCACGCTGAGGTCCGGCTGCTCCCCTGTTCCTGAGTGGGCGTGCAGCCGGAAGTAAGGGGCAGCCCCGCTCACGTGCAGCGACCAGGGGGCTGGAGGCCCGTGAGAGGCTGGGGAGGAGACGCCGCTGGAGTCGGGGCTCGCGGTGGGCTCTGCTGGGCCTCCCGTGTCTGACGGCTTTGCTGTCAAATTTCTGTCTCTCCCATCGGATTCCAAGCGGCTGGCACATGGTGGGCGGCGGAGCCTTGGTGTGACCGCCACTTCCTATTGCCGGGAACGTGAAATGACCGCCCCCCCCTCCGGGAAGCCACCGCACGCACAGCAGCCTGCCGCCCCCTGCTCGGGCAAGTGCCCTTCCGTTTGCCTGCTGAGGTTGGGGAGGAAGAGGGCATGGCCGGGCATGTCCTTCGCTTTGAGTTTATTCTGCTTTGACCTATTGGGACAGCACCATGGTTCCCCCAAATTCAGGTAGAAAGGGAACACTTAGGACGAGACCCCTGGTGAGGCGCTTAAGGTAGGTGTACAGCTTGTCCTGCTGTCCAGGAACTGGCGGTCAGGCTGACTGTCTCAGGGGCGGGGTCTTAACGAGACAGACCCCGGAGCAGAGTGCGGCTCGGCTGGGCAGCCAGCCGCCGTCCTGAGGCCCACAGACCAGTGGCACCGAGACAACCACAGAAGGAGAGGGATTCTAGACCCGGGGCAGCGCTCCCGAGAGCCCAGCCACCACCCACCACCCTTTACTCCCCTCTTAGTGCCTCTCCCCGGCCTCCTCTTTCAATCCCTCTCTTTTCCATCCTACCCTCCGCCTGTCTCACGGTTCTCTGCACCCCGTTCCCCTTGCTGCTCTGCAGCCGGCTCGCGGGGCTTCCGTCTTAGTGGTGAAGGAAGCCGCTAAGCACTGCGAGTCACCTGGCGGCTACTCGGCGCTCCGTCCCCCAGAACACGGACCAGCACCTCCGCTGTGCACGGCCCCGAGGGTACCTTCCGCCTGCGGCTTGTGTCATTCGATGGGGCGCCTTTCACAATGTAAACGGTGCTCTTCGGAGTCACCTCAATTTCAACGTGGGACTCGAAAGCCTTCATAGCATCAAGTCTTTCAGGGGAAGATGTCGGCGCCTGGAGGAGACCAGGTCCTCAAACGGACACGGAAGCCTGAGAATAGTGTCCACATTACTGTGCTCCAGAGCCTTCTGACGTGGAGACTGTAAATCTCCTCCCCTCCAGCCGCACCACCCGCTACCCTCACACGACCACAGCTGCGGCAGATTGCTGATCGGAACCCGCCAGGTGCCATCCTGGCTCCTGGAGATCTTCCTGTTTGCCCCGTGACGCTCGGCTCCCCACTCTGCTCCCCTTCCCTGCCCACTCAGCTCAGGGACACCTCTCCTCGCCACTCCAAACTCCTTTGGAAGTCTGGCACTGTACCTCAGATGTCAAACCACTGCCCAGAAACAACGGCTTCTGTTAGGATTGGAATGAAATGCACGCATCTCATCCTTAGACAGCTCTGAAGGCGTGACTCGACCTGGCCCAGGTCTCTTACTTGTTTCTTCCTGCTCTTGCCCTCATCCGGCCCCTCAGCCCCACTGGTCACTCTCAGACTCACCAAGTTCATGTCCATCTCAAGGCCCTGCACCTGCTGTTCCCGCTGCTTGGAGGACTCGTCCCCCCCGACATCCAGGGCTACCAGAATGGAAATCTACGAGAGCAGAAGCTTTGCTTTTTCTGTCTTTCCCATCGGATTCCAAGCGGCTGGCACGTGGTGGGTGGTGGGTAACAACGCTAGATGGACAGTGTAAATAACACGCCACCTGGGGCTTCCCTGGTGGCGCAGTGGTTAAGAACCCACCTGCCAATGCAGGGGACACGGGTTCGAGCCCTGGTCCAGGAAGATCCCACATGCCGCGGAGCAACTAAGCCCGTGCGCCACAACTACTGAGCCCACGTGCCACAACTACTGAAGTCCACGCACCTAGAGCCTGTGCTACACAGCAAGCCACCACAATGAGAAGACCACGTACCACAACGAAGAGTAGCCCTCGCTCGCTGCAACTAGGGAAAGCCCGCGCACAGCAACGAAGACCCAACACAGCCAAAAATAAAAAACAAACAAACAAAAAACACACCGCCTCGCATCGTTTCCTCGTGTGCCTGTCCTCCCCTGCAGAAAGCGTCCTGAGGACAGAGATCTGGTCTTGGTGATGCGTACCCTGCCCAGCATCCTGCCCAGCATCCAGCCCAGGACCTCGAGTGGATGTGCGTTTAGAAATGTGTGTTGACACAATGAAGACAGAACGGGAAAGAGTCCTTTCCTACCAGGCGGGCTCAGCAGCCTCCAGAGCAGGAAAAGAGTAACCCTTGTCCTCCCCGCTCAGCTCATCCTGGGCTCGGCTGCCAGCCCAGCCCCTGGAATGTCGCTCCCATGGCAGCAGAGCTGTCCTCCACTTGGACTCCTTTCCCACCACTGCCAACATCACTTTCTGAGCTGGTCGGACTCAGAGAAAGGGTATCTGCCCTCCTAGAACAGCACACACCTAATCTTAGGAGAAAACAGCGCTCTGCTGAGATAACTGCCTGATTTCAAGGTGAGCTCTTCTAGATTTACTGAGGCCATGACCGTGGCTGCTGCTTTTCAAAGCCCAGGCAGACGTTTAGGTGATAGAGTTAAATATTCCAAACTTACCTCATCCTCCCCCTCTCTCCCTCTCTCAAGGGGGAACATTCGGTTCCTCTTCCCCAACCCAGTCCTTCTCCATATTTGGGAATCTGGAACAGGCACTAGGGGCACAGCGTCCCCTCTCGGTGTCTGCTGGGAGCTGTAGTTCCCGACGAGCCCCCGCCAGCAAGTGGGCTGTCCTTTCTCAGGAGGACGTCTGGACGCAGGGGCGGAAGGTGCCATGAGGAGGCTCACCTTCTGGTTTCAGGTCTCGGAAGCTGGTTTTGGTTGTG
This sequence comes from Phocoena phocoena, assembly GCF_963924675.1. Lineage (NCBI taxonomy): Eukaryota > Metazoa > Chordata > Mammalia > Artiodactyla > Phocoenidae > Phocoena > Phocoena phocoena. Next base: position 102,052,939 of record NC_089229.1, read on the forward strand.
GCTCCGTCTCCCCACCTGTAAATAGGGATAATTATCTCTCTTTTCCTACCTGCCAGATTGTTTGTTGGGAGGGGTAATTATCCAGCACTCAGTAAATGCTTTGAGCTCGTGCCAGCAAGGAGTGCTTTATAAATAAAAATTGCTGTCTTTAAAGAGGAAAATATTAACTTTGATTGCCTCATTGCCTTCACAAGCCAATCCTTTGCCTACATGTCCAAAAGATGCTGTTTCGTTCCTTGTATGTGCCTTCCACCCACCCCGCATTTAAATAGTTTCCCTGCATCTCATTCCATTTTGTTTCATCATCCTTTGTTTCATATCCTCAAGAATAAATGCGCGCTCGCTCTCTCCTCTCTGAAAGGAGTGGATGAGTTAGACAACTCTGCCCTATGCTGAAAGCACAAGAAAGTCACGAAGAAGGGATGGGCTGGGCCTGCTCTGAGCTCCTCGGCTCATGCCTGGGTGTGGCAGCAAGCTCAGTCTCTGTGCAAGAGGCTGACCTTTGCTCCCTCTGAAGAAGGCACAGAGGTTTCGGTGCAGCAGGAAGGATTTTTGAAAGATCTTTTTTTTTTTCCTTTGGCCACGCCACGCGGCTTGCAGGATCTTAGTTCCCCAACCACTGTGGAGTCCTAACCACTGGACTGCCAGGGAATTCCCTGAAAGATCTTAGCAAGAACTCCCTTCTCCAGATATTTGAGGGAAGAGTTCTGCTACCCAGCACCTTTAGTTACAGGAAAGGGACTGGTCGCATGCGGTGGAAGCAGCAGCTTAGAAGCAAATGGTTAGAATCCTGGCCCTGGGACTTGAGGCAAGTCATTCATCTCTGGCCTTGGTTTCCTCATCTATGAAGTGGAGACGCTGCCCGAAGGGATGCACGTCTGGATCAGAGTCCTGCCAGGGTCCACTGTGGACACGCAATCGGTCTACTTGACTTCTCTGACCCTCAGGCATTCTCTCTCTAGGATGGGGATCCCGAGACCACGTGCGGCCCCCTGCACAGAGCCTGGCGCTGCGGCTTCTCAGTAAACGCCGCTGTGACTGTTAGTGCCTTGCACACATGGAGTCGTGAGTCTCCACACGCACCATCATCGCACTGTGATTACGTCTCGTTTCTGACCGTCTCATTTTGTGATGATCAATGAAAATAATGTAAAGGTGCTTTCTAAGCTGTAAAGAACTACACTTTACAACTTAATGATGAGGGGTGATTAGAACTGAGCACACAGACAAGGGCGATGGAAGCCCCAGAGGTCTCCTCCCGGCCCCGAGTTTCCATGGGATCAAGGAGGTACAATTGCTTTTTACTACAAAGAGCTATAAGCATGTAAAGTGTCACCAGGAACAGCAGGATTATTCATTTCTTGTTTTAGGTGTGGGTAGTGCCATGTCCACTTGCGGAGTAAGAAGGACTCCTGTGCACACCGCACACCAGGTCACAGGGCAGCACAGTCACGTCTAATCATACGAGCACGCTGTGTTTATGGAGGGTGGCCATCAAAGGGTTAAGGCTGTCACTTATGGATGGTGGGATTTCAGATGATTCTTGTCCTTTTTGGTCTTGTCTGGGTATGCATCATTTTAACAAAAACAGTTAAAAGAGCAGGTACTAAACACTCAGATTAGAGGCTGTAAAATGTGAGGAGGATCCTTTAACCCCAGAGAACGTTTTCTTAGGCGTGTCTGTGGAAATTACGCCCAAGGCCTGTGAAGAGAAGCCAGAGGGGGATGGAGTCCCTCCAGGATGGCCCCAGAAAGACAGGAAGGGACGCTTTCACGTCTGTTTACTTCCTAGGCTGTACCCACACAGCAGTTTCACCATCGAGGGGTAGGTCGAGCCTCCGGTTTTCCACCTCTGCTCTCTGCAGTCCCTAGGACTCAGGAACTCACCCCCTCCTTCATGCGACCCAGGGAATCACCTTTTGTCACGAGGGATTAGGGGAAGGGTGTGGTGAGCCTACCTAGTCCACTCCCACTGTCCCACTACATCTCAGAACCAGACGCACAAAGAACAAACTCGCTTCCCAGCAGGACACAAGATAGGAGGGACGGTGACGCACGCCTCACCATTCACGACCTTCTTCCCAGAGGACGCCCAAGGCGAGTCCGCGCAGGCTCCGGGACAGCCTGTCTGTTGGGGCAGCCCATCCCCGGAGAGGGCAGGCTCCCTCCTGTTGCCACAGACACTGAGGATGTCCCCAGAAAGACTTCTCACCCAAGCCCACGTTAACATGGAGCCAGAGAGAGGGCTGCCACATCAGGCCCTGTGGTGGTGGAACCTCACAACCCAGACTCGTGGACTGGCACCTCCTGGGGCTTCCTGATTACCACCCACCCCCCCCCAGCCCCGGAAGGGTGATCTTTCCTGCGCAGACTGATTTGCAGGGAAAGAGGCTTTTACAAAACCAACAAACTGGACCTTGGCCAAGTAGTCCTGAACAATTTTTGAAATGAACTGAATTGTCATGGGTTAAAAAAATATGTTCAGGGCTTCCCTGGTGGCGCAGTGGTTGAGAATCTGCCTGCTAATGCAGGGGACACGGGTTCGAGCCCTGGTCTGGGAAGATCCCACATGCCGCGGAGCAACTGTTCCCGTGAGCCACAACTACTGAGCCTGCGCGTCTGGAGCCTGTGCTCCGCAACAAGAGAGGCCACAATAGTGAGAGGCCCGCGCACCGCGATGAAGAGTGGCCCCCGCTTGCCACAACTAGAGAAAGCCCTCACAGAGAAACGAAGACCCAACACAGCCAGAAAAATAAATAAATAAACAACTGTGGGGTTTTAAAAAAAAATAATTTAAAATTAATCAATACAATCATAAATAGCATGTAGGTCAAATAATAAAGCATAATTAAAATTAGAAAAATATTAAAAAAAAAAAATATGTTCAGACACCTGTTTTCCTCACTTTACCAGCTTTCAAGCATTCCACCTGGTGTCATTCTGAACCTGCCCCGGAACCAGATGCTGGGTGGGGTCAGCTTACCTGTGGAGCAGGGCACTAGGCTCGGGTGAGGATACCAAGACGCCCGTGAGGTTACAGTCTGAGAAAAATCATTAAGACAAATGCAAAGGCAAACTGCAATTCCTTTTGTTTATTTTATAGTTATTACTTTATTTCTTTTAGGCCCTGGACCCATGGGATAGTGTTGGGCACATGTGTGTTTTCCTCGCTGTAGACAGCTGAGTAAGAAAACCAATTTTCAGGCTGACTGAAACCTCCAGGGTTGGGAGCGCCGCCCTTCTGCTTCTTTGAGGTTCTCACCACCCCTCTCTTTCCACTGCCCTCACCTGGGTCAGGTGTGAAATGAAGATTTCTGGAAATCCTCCCAACATTTCTCCTCCTTACCCACTGCCCATATGCCTTCATCAGGGCTTGCTGACCCGAAATTCCATTTGGGGAAGTAACTTCAGGAAATAATTTGGGACATAAAGATTCTGTCAGTGGTTCCCAGGCTTTTAAATACAAATGACCACTTTTAATTGCCCCTCCATCAACCCTCTTTTGGAATGTTTCTCTAGAAAATAAAATCTACTGATCAGTAACAATCGTAGCTTCATCTCAGGTAACCATACAACTGAAATGTTAAAACTATGTTGAGAGCCCCTCCCGAGGGCCCGCTGGGGGAAGCCACAGGTTTTGGGGACCAGAGCTGCTCTGGGGACGGGGGTGGGTACAGGGAGGGAGCCCTGGGGTGGGGAGTGCTCTTCCCAGCAGGATCTGGGCATGAACAGTGGCCTTGGATGCTGAGACCCACCCCAAAGCACGGGGATCTCTGGGCTGGTGAGGAAACACTTCAAGTCAAGGCGGGGTCCTCTCTGGGGCAGCATGTCAGGGGCAGGGGTGCTGCATCCTTCTGTGGGTGACAGCAGCTGTCGCTTCCCCTTCCTGGCCTCAGTTTGGCTGTAGAATAAGGCTCCTTCCAACCCTGAAATTGTATCACTCAGGGTGACTAAGTTTCTTCGATTATTTCCTAGGAAACAAGGAAGGGAGCACTAGAAGGAACATTGCAAATCACTCACAGGCAAGTAGGCAGGCCGGGGTACCAGTATCTGGAAACACCGCCACGTGTCCCTCCTTTTGGGCGGGCTGCATTAGGGCATGTATCTCCTCAGCTTCCAGCCTTTCTCACAGTGCTCACCAGCGAGGGTACCTGCAAGTCTGGATCAAATGATGCAAAACAGCTCAGGGGAGGCGGGGGCCCTTGGAGCAGCGCATGCCTACCGCTTTGCACCATGCCAGATGCCCCCTGAGATAAGGAATGGCACTCAGGAGTCCTCAGGAATGGCACCGCTGAGTAAGGGAATGGCACAAATAACTAAGAAAATGCAAAGCACAGTGGGGAGTTTGAAGGGAGGAGTGATTAGCTTGAGTTGAGTGGGACCAGGGAAGACTCAGGAGGGCCCAGCATCCTTCCACCTTCCACGACAGAGCAGGGCTGACTAGTCCCCAGTGAGCAGCCGTTACTTGTTTCACATCAGGCCTGGTCTGGCATCGTGAAGATTTGCTCAGGTGAACCCTCTGGCTCCCGGGGTGGGTGAGAACATGTGGAAATTGGAGGGCAGGTCTGCGTGGGGGGCTCCCGGTCGCGCTGAGGGCAGATAGGGAGGAGCTATTGCCAGCCCTCTGAAGAATGCCCTGCCGTGGGCTCTGGTGAGAGAAGTCTCCAGTAGTTGTTCCAGCTTTGCCACTGAAACCATGAGTTCTGAACTCAGACAGTTTCTGAGCTTTAATTTCCCATCTAGTGATAGGAATAAGAATAATATACCTGTATTGCCTTGCTCACAGGTTTGCTGTCCAGCTCAAACAGGGTGAGAGCACCTTGTACAGCCAGAATTACGTTATCAGCTGAGAAAAAACACTCGAGCCAAACTGCCTTACTGAGGTCCCAGCCCCCCTCTGCATTCCTGTGTGACTGCCCTGTTGCCTTGGCTTCTACACCCACAACTTGGGGGCCACAGCAGGGCTGTTGTCGCAGGGCTGCTGGTGATTAAGATGAGGTGGATGTAAAGCACTCAGAACAGCGCCCAGCACATGGTTGATGCTGGAGCACCAAACTGAGCCGGCGTTCCCATGCTGTAAAGTACTGCACGGGGTGGGGATGACGACACTCCTTAGACACAGAAGCAAAGTGAGCACTGTGTGTATACCTGGAGAGGAGGAGACGGGAAGCAAAGTTCTGCCCTGAACTCCAAGTCCAGGCTCTAAAATGAGCCATAAAAATGCCATCTAACTGATGAAGGTCTGGGGCCTGTGACCAGCCTGGAAAAGCATCATCTCCACCCTGCCAATATTTATGTCTTTGGCTTGCTTCTAGCCAAAGTCCACACCAGGCATGATCCTATTGCCTGCAGGGCTTTCCCATTGGTGTCCCTGTACAGAGGGGCTCTGGCTGGACGAGCGTGCCCAGAGGGGCAGCTATGGATGCTGCCTATCATCACGAAATGCATGGCCAGCTTGGAAAGGGCAGACTCTAGATGTGGGCATCTGACCTTTGTAAGGTCAAGAGTCTGATTCTGGGTCAGAAAGTAAGATTACAGGACTTTGAGGTGGAATTGGATTCTTTCTTCTTCTTACCCACCCCCAGTGTATCATCTCATCTTATTATCAGCCTGAACTATTCCAGTGATTTAAAGCATTCTAGGGACTTCCCTGGTGGTCCAGTGGCTAAGACTCTGCGCTCCCAATGCAGGGGGCCCGGGTTCTATCCCTGGTCAGGGAACTAGATCCCATATGCCACAACTAAGAGTTTGCACGCCACAACTAAAGATTCCAGCGTGCAGCAATGAAGATCCAGCAGAGTCAAACAAACCAATAAATGTTTTTAAAAACGCATTCTAGGCATTGTCACATGACCTCTTCTGACCTTTACAACCACCCACATGGCAGGTGTTGGTGTCAATGTCCTCAGATGAGAAAACCGAGGCTCAGAGGACTGGCCTGACTTTTCAGAGGCCCTCGGGATTCCAAATGGTGTAGCTCATCTCCCAGACCAGAGCCCTTTTCGCTATGGAAACACGGACTCATCACTTGCTCAAAGCAGCCGAGCAGATCCACACCCTCAGGACACTTCTCAGGCAAGATACACTGAGCACCCGACGAACAGAAGGGAGAGTGGCAGGTCCCAGAGCTTGGGTGGGCTGGGGGATGGCTATCAAGTGGGTTTTGAGTCTCATTTACTAGTTTTCCCAAAATGAAAGCATTCCAGCAAAACAAATATTGAGATGGGTCAGGTCTTACAGGTCTGAGAGAACTGGCTTGTTTCCACTCATTTTATCCCGGGGGAGGCTAGGTGGTTTCAAAGCTTGAGTCATGGGCCCTGTTCACTCTCCCTCAGCTGGAATACATTAGGGCTGCCGCGTCTTAGGCTGAGAAGTTCTGGGTACGTTCAGAAGCGGGTGGGGGGTGGGGAGCGTCACAGTGCTGGTGTTCAGGAATCAGGCGGCGGGTACAGCAGTGCTGAAGTTGTGTGGTGACAGCCAGATCACTATGTAGTCCTGCACAGTCAGAGATTGGGTGAAACACAGAAATAGAACACAATCCTATTTTTATACGGCTTTTTGCAACCGCCCACTTCCTTAAATATCCTGACCTCATTCCGGCAGCCACGGCACTACACCTGCTGGCAAGTTGGCTTCTTTTAGGGCTGTGCTGCCATCTCCTGGAAAGGCCTGGGCATTGCAAGAACCTTCTCCTTAGGGCTGAAGGAAGGGGCCTTTTTCAGGCAGCAAAAGCTTGGAGGTGGCACTTCCGGAGGCTGAGGCGTGGCTGTACCAGTCTCAGCTCGCCCAGGCCTGGTACATCCATGTTCTGATGCTACTGCTTACCCGATTTTTCAGGGAAGACTTCTAAAACCAGCTCTGAGAAACAGGTTTTTTGTTCGTTGCAGTCCAATAATTATGTCATTTCTAATGATCTTCATTAGCTGCTGTCAGACTCGAGGCAGAACTGATAAAACATTTTGGTAACTTCAGCCTTGAACTGATCCACACTTTCCTCTGGCCTGCTTGCCTCCGGAGTTTGCTGTGTGGGAATGAATACTGCGCCCGGAGTTGAAGAGGGATTTAAGATGCACGCTGAGTATATACTGGTCCCGAGGGCAGTGACCCCACCAATGGAGGCCAGTCCTGAGCTCAAGGGCCACATTTTCTCTCTGCTATGCTCCAGCCCTGGCTTTACTGTTAGAAAACAAAGTTAGCTGTCGTCCCTGTTGTCACTCCCAAGCTCTCTTCTGTATTTGGTTCACTTCTCCTTAGCATTTATCCCCACCTGACATACGACTGTATGTACTTCACTTGTTCGCGTTCAATTTTGTTTCCTTTCACTATATGGAAACTCCACAGAGGCTGCTATTTTTGCCTTTGTTCAGTGGGACCCTCAGTGTTTAGAACGAGGCCTGGCACTTAGGAGGTTAGGTATCTGCGGAAGAAGTGAGTCCTGGCTTCGTCACCTTATACGGTTACGGCTCCACACTTCTCAGCCGCAGAGTCTGACGCATTGAACGCTTCTGCCTCAGCTTTCCGGGAGGACTTTCTGCGGACAGCTGAGGGCCCAGGCTGCTGACCAGGGAAGGGGAGGCCGACGCGGGCAGGTCCTGACCCTGCGCCTAGCCTGGTGCGTCTCATCTAATCACAAGCGGACCCGCTTCGAGAGACTTCAAAGGTAGGAACTGGGAGGAACCGAACTGAGGTAACACAAACCTGGGAGGCCCCCAAAAGCCTAAGTGAAGCACAGAATATAATAATAAATGTCACTTACGTGTCTGTGTACAACCACTTAATAATTACTATCGCAGCCGTAACGTATGGAATACTTACTCTGTCCCAGTGCTTTACTGCAAACTGCATTACACACTGTACGGCTGTTTTCCACGAGCTCTCTACTTGGCCTGAGGTATGGAGTCTCCGTGCGGACTGACCGGGAGCCGGGCGGGAGCCCGGCGGAAGACGGCACACAGACGCCCTTTCCCGCCCGCTGCCCGCGGGGCGTCCCCACAGCAGGTGCCGGAGAACCACGCCTACGCCCGCACCCCGTTGGGCCTCAACTCCAACAGCCCGCGGCTTCCGTCGCCGGGCTTCCTCCAGCTGCCACGACTTTCGGGACGCGGCATGCCGGGGCTTGTAGTCCGCAGTTCCCAGCTGCGCCGGGAGGCCGGCCGCTTCAGGAGCCGGACTACAACTCCCAGAGTGCCGTCGCGCCGCCGAGCCCCGAGCGTCGGCGGGGGCTGCGCGCGCAGCGATGTCGCTGGCCGCGTTCTCGCACCGGGGCTGGCGACTCTGCAGCTAGAGAGGCCAGGGAGCGGCCCTCCTCGGGCCGAGGGTCCCAGTCCCTGTGGTGGGGCCGGGTGTCCAAGGACGCATTGCTCTGCAAATCCGAGGGCGCGAGGCTGTCCCGCGCCGGAACCGCAGGAGAGCCCAGCCGCTCCCCGGTTTCCTTCTCGGGGTGCGGCCTCGGGGAGGCTTGTGGGCCAGGCTGTGAGTACTCTCCCTCCTCCCCAGGCCGCACCGGGTACCCCGCAGCCCGCAGAGGGCGGCGGCTTGGCGCCGGCCTATGAGGAGTGACCCAGCGACTTCCGCAGTCCCCCTGAGGGGGCTCGGGGGGCTCCTGCGGAGCAGCGAGCCTGTGCGCGCCGCTCCGGCGCCGTCGGCGGCCGCGCTTCTGCTGGAGGAGGCGGCCGACCTGCTGGTGGTGCACCTGGACTTCCGCGCGGCGCTGCGCACCTGCGAACGCGCCTGGCAGGGCCTGGCGGAGGAGCCGGCGGGCGCGTAAGTGCTGGGCTCGGTTCGCCTCCGGGGGCGGTGGGAGGGGCGCCAGACCCCAGCGCTCCTGCCATCCGGTCGCTCACGCCAGCCTTATGCCTTCTTTTCTCGCGGTGACTCTCCGGAGGCAGCGGCTCACCTTGTGCGGGTTCTCCGGGGAGAGAACGAGGCGCTGCCCAGTGAGGAGGAAGAGGTTGAGTAGTGTAACGGGCTCAGGGGGACCCACAGCCAGTTCTTTCTCCCTGTTCCAGGGTAGAATGCCTGACGGGAAGATAGAATTGAGTTGTTAAATCACTTCAGTAAGCAGGTGGCGAAGTTCTCTCCTAGGCGCACCCTTCCCCCGAGCGCTCTCACCTTGGCTGATAAATGGGTGTGTTCTGGTCCTGTTGAAGGATCGTATCAAAGAATCGGAATTTTGGTGCTGCCTTGCTCTTCCTGATGCTGCTAGCCTTTCCTGTAGCTGAGGGCATCATTTCTCTGTGGGTTGTAGAGTTGGATTAGGCCGCAGTAGGGAGGGGGTAGAGTCCCCAGAGAAGGATGGATGAACTGGGGAGCCCTGGCTGTGTGTTGAGGGGTCGGTGAAGGCTTGTTGCAGTAAATGCTGAAGGCTGTGATTCTGGGTGCTGCCCTCAGGCGGAGACCTTGCTCCTGCGCCTTTCTTCACTAAGCAAACTCTTAGCTCCAGCTCTCTTTCCACCCACACATTTGTGCTGCCCTTTGACTTTTTCCCCTCGGGAGTAAATGAACCCTTCCTGTTTGCTAACCCTGAATTTACCTGGATACAGGGATGTGTGTTGGGCAGCAGCCTCTAGGTTTGCCTCTAGGTTTACAGGAACTTTTAGCTCCTGGGAAGAGGGCAGTTTTCTCTTGTGTTGGGGCCCATGAGAGTGACGGTAATTGTGAGGCCCACTGGAATGTCAGTGGCGAGGAGAGAGGTGATGGCTGCTGAGCTGGGAGCTGGCGAGGAACAGTCTCAGGGTGGAGGTGGGAATGGCAATGCAGGGGAACCACTTCTGGACTTGAATTGGCTTTTCTGCGGACAGCTGCTTGGAGGTGAAATGCTCTCTGTGTGTTGTGGGGATCCAGGCGCTGGCAGAGATGGATCGGTGGCAGGAAGTGCTGTCCTGGGTTCTTCGGTGTTACCAGGTTCCTGAGAAGCTGCCCCCCAAAGTCTTGGAGCTGTGGTAGGTCCTTAGGTCCTTACTGCTTCCCCACGGGTCAGTGCAGGAGCAAGAGGCTTTTCCAGTCTTCTGCCGATGCAGCCCTGATATCTCCTCTTTTCCCTTCCATACCATTTCCCTTCAGATCTGATTCTTTCCCTGTGCCGCCGCCCCCGACTTCAAAACATAACGATAAAAGATGTGGAAGGAGGAATTTAGGAGGGGGGAAGGGAAAAGAGGAAGGAATAGGAGACGAGCAGTGGGGTGACAGAAGTGGGGTGTGTCAGAGCTGAGAGAGCTTCTTGCTTCTCCTAAGAACTCCTGGTTCTTAGCGTGTCAGCATCCTGGAGGGAAGGGCTGGAGGGCCGGGGCGGGCTGGGTGGGAGGAGTGTGGTGATTATGAGAAATTAACAAACTGCGAAGAACTGACTGCTCTTTTTTCGGGGTTGGATTATTTGGGGCTGCAGTGTTCTTTTATACAGCAAGATGCGAGAGCCTGGAGCTGTGCTGGATACGGTCAGTGCTTGGCTCCAAGATGCTGACAACCAGGGCCTTCCAGAGTACAGAGCCTTAGCAGAACTTCACCTGCAGCGGGTGCTGCTTCCTCTGGGCTGCTTGTCGGAGGCTGAAGAGCTGGTGGCGGGCTCTGCAGTCTTCAGTGAGACGCAGCGGCTGGACGCACTTCAGGCCATTAGCACGGCGAGGCAACAGCAGAAACACGCAGAGTCTGGCTCTGAGGAGACCCAGAAGCTAAACCAGGAAGGTGAGACGTTGTCCTTTTTGGCCTCTCTACAGGGAAGTAATGGGCTTTCTCCTGAACCTTGGAGCAGTTCTTTGTGTGAGTAACTTCCAGATCACAGAATATGAAACCTGTTGGGGTGCTTAGATAGCCCAGCCCAGACCCTCGGAAGGTGGCAGTGAAAGGTGGGTGGCGCAGTCCTCAGACAGAAACTTGGCTTTTGTCTCCTGACAGCCACCTTCTCCTTGGGGTCCTGTCGTTAGGTCTGCCTCCACGGTGCTGGCCTGGGTGGGATGTTACTGCTTTAAATGCTGGCCCAAATGCAGACCCCGCTGAGGTGTAGTTGGGGATAGCCAAAGGAGAATGAACAGCTGACATGGTAACTTGTTAGCTCGACTTGCGGCATTCCGTTTGGGCCCCTGCCCTGCCTCCTGTGTGCCTTCCCTTAGCAGACCTCTCGCTCAGGGTCTTCTTCAGGGATTGACGTCTGCCCCGTTTCAGGGCCAGCCAGCTTCTGCCAGTAGAGTGCAGCTTTATAAACGGTGGAAGCCGCTTCAAGACCCAACACCGTGCACCTGGCTAGCAGCTGCAAGGGCGCCTGCACGGGCAGGGATGCGGGGGTGGGGGGAGGGTGGGCTTAAAGGCTCTCTACTCCGGACTCTTCCCTGGTCCCTGAAGCCTCTTCATCACCTTTTCCTCGAGCGATCGTCTAGTCTGTACATGAATACTTTCAAGGACAGAAAAGTCCCTGTCTCCTGACGCAGCTGGGGACAGTTCTTTAAGGAAGTTCTTCCTGAGGCTGAGTTTAACGTTTCCTTCTGGTAGTTTCTAACCCACTGATTCTTGCTTTTTCTGTTGGTAACACGTAGAATAGGCCTAGTCCGTTTTACATGAAAGGCCCGTTAGGAGACTGAAGTCCTGTTTCCAAAGTGTTTTCCTTTCTGTGCTTTCTTTGTGAGCATGGACCTGCTGAGTTAGGATCACTTCTTTGCAAACAGGTTGTTGACTTCAGGGACTACACGTGACCCCCCAGACCCCCTGCCTGTCCACTGCCTGGGAAGGAGTTCAGGGCTGGGAGGTAGTGTTCATGTTTGTACTCACGGTCCAAGACTGGAATTCTTCACTGTACCTATTAGGTGCCCTTTATTTTCTGCATTCATCGATCATCAGGAACTATTGCCCTGTGTAACTCCATGCATACGTCTTAGGCCAAAATGCTGTAAAGTAGTCAGGCTATTAAAGAAGCACCAGATGTGCCAGGTTTCCCTGGCTGAGTAGACGTTTCTGTCAAAGTCCTCTCGTAAGGAGATGGTATTCTGGTGATTTAGTCTGTCCTTAAAGCACCTTTGGAGCTTTTGGAACTTCCTTTAGAACCACTTTATGAACTGCATGAGAAAGCCAGTCTTGTTACCCTTTTGCTCGACTTTTATAATCAAGCTCAAAGCTCAGAGTCAGGGAAGCTGGTTCTTACCCTGAAGTTATGCTCCGTCTCCCCGGCCAGGTTCCTCCTCCCACAGGTTCCTGTCACTACTGACGTTGCTTCGCCAGCTTTGGGACTCTGCGGTGAGGCACTTCTTTTCCCTGCCCTTCAGAAAGAGCCTCCTGGCTGCCTTGCTTCTCTGCCTCTTGGTGGTGAGGTTTGATCCCGGTGAGTGAAGACGCCTCCCGCCCTCCTGGGGACGGGGCGGTTGACAGGGGCTGGCCCTTGGGAGCCCTCCTGGGGGTGGAGGTTTTCCCTGGTCTCTTCTGCAAGGAGGAGTTGGTGGACCCAAGCAGGAGCCAGCCCTGGAGAAAGTCCACTCTGCCCTGTTGACCCTGGACGTCCAGGGGTGAACTCTGAGGAGAGCCTCAGAGTTAAAAAAGAAAAACGTCATCATAATGTGCAAAAACTTTATGTTAATTTAAAACATATTAAATTGTAGAAATACAATTACAATAGAAAAATATATATAATATTTTAGAGAATATGGAAAATAGAGAAAAGTATAAAGGAGAAAACAGAAATCACCCATAAGCCGGCTACTGTAATGGTTATACTTAGTCTTTCTCTGGATATAGATGCAATTTTCTGTGTCATTAAGTATTCTTTGTTTTTCCTTCTAGTTTTATTGAGTTATAATTGACATAGAGCACTGTATAAGTTTAAGGTGTACAGCATAATGGTTTGACTCACATACATCATGAAATGATTGCCACAGTGTGTCTAGTGAAGCTTTATCATTTCATATAGATAAATAATTTAAAAATAGAAAAAAATTTTTTTCCTTCGGATGAGAACTCTTAGGACTTACTCTCTTACCTTCTGTATCTAACACACAGCAGTGTTAATTATATTTGTCATGTTGTACATTACATTCCTGATACTTATGTATCTTATAACTGGAAGTACCTTCTTCCAATTGCCCATCCCTCTACAAGTATTCTTTAAAACATGGCTTTAGGGACTTGTTGGTCCGGTGGTTAGGACTCTGCGCTTTCACTGCTGAGGGCCCAGTTTGGATCCCTGGTCAGGGAACTAAGATACCGAAGCGCAGCCAAAAAAAAAATGTGTTTAAAGCTTTACCTGGCTAAATAATATTTCAAATTATAGGAACGTCCATAATTGATTTTACAATGCCCTATCGTTGAACATTTTGATGATTTCTTATTCCGTTTTCTGCTGTGCTCTTTGCTGAGGGTTAATTCCTCAGACCTGTAAGCACTGGGTCATTGGTTAGGTGCTCACTCGTGGACTTTTCTGTGTCTTGCTCTGTGTGAGTTATGACCTAATCTCATGAATTTAGTTTTAGGATTATGTAACTTTCAAAACTGAAAGGAAAACTGGAAACCCTTGTTTCAGTCCCTTCATTTTCTTTCGTTTTTGGTTGAGAAACCTAAGAACCAGAGAGAAAAGAGAAAAGATGACTCCAGAGTCACACAAACGTGTGTCTGTTGCTCTTGACTTAGCCTTAGATCTTGCCCGTGTCCCCCACTTCCCTTTTTCTCGTTCAGGAGCCGTTTCTGCACAGCTCAGGTTGTCCCTTTGACCCCTTGGCTGAACACTGAGCAGGAGTTCCCTCTGAACAGCTCTGTTAGGCCTCAGGGAAGCTGAGGAGAGTTTGTGTTCATTCCTGTCCACCATCTGACCTTTTACTTTGTTCCAGAGGCTTCGAAACTTTTTTATGGTTCTTATGAGTCCTTCAGCCTCATAAGCCCTGGTCTCCTGAGTGGGTACAGCAAGGGGCCGTTTGAGCTTCTTCCATCAGGGAGCCCCGGCTGTGGTCCCACCCTCAGGACAGTCTTGACTCAGTGCAGAGCTGGCGAGAACCCAGGGCTGGGCTGCAGTTAGAACTCGGCAGAGAGGATGTAAAGAGGGTGGACTATAATGGCTTTCTTAAAAGTAACATTTTTTTTTTTTTTTTTTTGGCCACGCCTTGTGGCATGCGGGATCTTAGCTCCCCGACCAGGGATTGAACCTGCGCCCCCTGCATTGGAAGCGTGGAGTCTTAACCACCGGACTGCTAGGGAAGTTCCAGTAACATATTGCTTTTTAAGAAAGAAAAAAAAAATCAATTAAAAATCAGTAATTCAAATAAGGAAAAATAAACAAACCAAAACAAACAGCCAACTCAGCTCTCGTTCAAAAGAGGTGGATTTTACTTTTGTTTTCAATATAATTAACTTATGATAAAAATAGGTAATACTGTCACTTGGCTCCAAATTTAAAAGATACAAAAAGGAATGTAGTGAAAGGTCTCTTCCTAAATTCCTCTCCCCAGAGGGGGCCACCGTTACCAGTTTTTTGTGTCTTAAAAAGTTAGGTTAAAACATAATAAATTTGGATCTTTTTCTGAGCAAGCTGAAGGTCACTGTAATCCAAGTGAAGAAAATACATCCCAGAGTCTATATCCTGGAGAAAGGGACATTCTTTCCTGTCGGGAGGGGACAAGGGGCACCAGCGTGGGTCGCTCCCCAGGCGGGAGAGTCTGGGCGGGAAGGGGCCCACTGACTCACCTCTCCCTGCAGCTTCTCCCGCTTCCCTGCCCTTCCTCTACAAGCTGGCTCAGATCTTCCGTCGGATCCGCGAGGCCGTGGCTTCTCCTCTCCGCCGGCCTCCCATCCACGACTGAGTGGTCTTCCTGCTCACCTTGACCGCCTGGTCCCTAAGGCTGCCGGACAACAGAGCCAATCGTCCACGGCAGCCTGTTTCTTGCAGCTGGATGGGCCCTGCCAGTGCGGCCAGCCTAATTCTAGGAGGAGCTGACCTGGCCCAGGCACTGTATCTTGCTGCCTGAATGCCCTCCCCTTTGCGCCCCACTTTGGCCGGCTTGGCAGGTGGTGTGGAAACAAGATGCACAGCCCTGCAGAGGCCCCTTGCACAGGAGGGGTTTGGGAAAGGAGAGTGCTTTGTCCTTGAAACATTTCATCTTCCTGCAAAGGCAGGGGTTTGATTTTTCAGGCCAGGGTGTTCATGAAGCTGGAAGTTCAGAACAAGGTCCTGGTGGAGGGACTTGGCCTTTCACTTGCTTGGAACACTTAACCTCTGAAGGTCGCCCCCAGTGCAGGCCCTCCCCGGGCGGGGTGAGGGCTCCACAGTCTGGTCTGGTTTACCACTACCCCTCCCCGAGGTGTGCAGTGGGCCCATCTCTGCTCAGACCAGGCATGGCTTCCTGAGCCCCTGGTGCTGGGTGAGGGGATCTGGCCTGGTGCCTCCTGGGCTTCAGCTCAGATTTCCAGGTTGTCAGTGGCCAGGCGGGGCTCTGTTACACCGGTGTCTCTGCCCTCTCTCCCTCCTGTCAACTCCTCCCCCTGCCATGCGGTAGTTGGGCTTCGCCCGATGGTTGTCTCACCAGGTTCTGCCTGCATCCCTGCCTCCTTGGTACACGCCTTTACTGGTTCCCGCCTTCCTATGCCCTGTTATTCTAGTTATATTCTATTGCCTGTATAACACACAAGTGTTTCTGCTTCTGTGACCATGAAAAGTAGGCCAGCCTCAAAGGCTGATGAGCTGAAAATGGAGCGGGGTAGTCAGGTGAGCTGGAAGCATGTGTGGAGGGGTTGGGTGGAGGGAGCCTCTGCAGGCAGCGAACGATTTTACTCCTGTGCGGGGAGGAGACACTGGGGCCCTAGCGCTTGAGCAGCTGAAATTTTTCAGTGCTTCCTGTCGGTGGCCCCAAGAATCCTACCTGTTTCCGTGTAAGGACGTGCCGTGGGGTGGTGGAAGGCCTGGGCGGTTAGTCCTAGGGTTGGTCCGCTGAAGCTAAGAGTTAAGAGCCCTGCAGAGAGGAAGGGAGGCGACCGAGCTTTGCTCTCTGTCCTTCAGGATGATTTTTAAAATCTGGTCCTGTTCACACCCTGGATAAAACTCTTCAACGGCTTCCCCTGGCCCAAGGGTAAAGCACAGGTTCTTGCTGTGTAGGCCCTTGGGCACTGGTTTTGGCGGACACCCCTACTTCGCGTGGGGCCTCTGATCCAGCCCAGCCCCCCATGGTCTTAGTTTTCTGAGCACTGCACCCCTCGCACCGCTGTGCCTTCTGCACCTGCTGAGCCCTCTGGAGGCCCAGCTCCCCTTTTGCCTGATGAGCCCTTTCAAACTTCCAGACTTACCCAGGGGTTGCCTCTGTGCGTCCGTTCCTGGTGTCCCCTGCTCCAGGCCCCCGTTTCGTGTGCTTTCTGTGTGGTGACCCCACGGCCTTGTGATTGGGGGGTTCTGTGGCCTCTCTGAAGCTGGGGAGTGTGGCTCTTCGCAGTGCTGAGTCGAGGGTAGATCCCTGCCCTCCCACTCGCTGGGTGTGGGACTGTTGAAAAGTGATTTAACTGCATGTGTAAGTTGGTTCTTCCCTCACAGGGACGTGGGTGAGTAAATGAGTCTCTGGTGCGGTGTTAGCACATCTCCTGCCCCGGGTAAGAGCTCCCATGAGAGGTAGCTGTGTTCCCATTGCCTGCCCGAAGGCGGGGGGTTAGAAGGTGTTCAGAGGCATTTAAAAGAATAAGCGGATGTAACTGACATGACGGGAGGCCTCTGCCACAGGTGCGTGTGTGGGTTTGTGTTGTGGAAGCCCCGACTTTCCAGCCTCTTCTCTCGCCCCGGAAGCCCCCATGTGGCCCTGCTCTAGGCCTTGAGGGTCTCTGCTTCCTGTCTGTCTTGAGCTCCGCAGCCTTGTTTGGCATCTAGCCCTCCTAGTCAGACAGGCACTCGGCCCTGCTGCTCGGGTGGCTCGGGCCGTTTCTGAGGGTGCAGCTGCTGCTCTGGCTGGTCCTCAGCTCTGGGCTTGACGAGGTCCGAAGCGAAAGGAGAGCCGCCTTGTCACACCAGCGCCTGTGGTGACCAGTGAGGTCGCCATGAGCTGCAGATGGCCTTTGAGCCCGTGAAGTGTGGCTGGTCCATATGGAGATGTTCTGTAAACGTAAAATACACGCTGCTTTCAAACACATAGAAGAACTACAAAGGTGGAAACTCGATAATTTTTATATTGATTGCATGTTAAAATGACAATCTTTTGGGTATATTGGGCTAAATAAAATCTATTACTGAAATGAATTTCACCTGTTTCTTTTCACTTTTGGGGGGGCTCCCAGAATGTTCAATCTTGCACGGAGATTAAATGTTTCTGTGGGCCGGCACTCGCCAGCACCCAGCACACGTCCGGCCCAGAGAAGCGGCCCATATAGTGGGGTCTCCAGACAGGAAATCTGGAAAGACCACCTCTTGTAGCCCCTTTGTGAGTTAAGGAAATGGGGACCCCAGAGTGAAGTGAGCCCCCAGGTGACAGCCTGCATGAGACCAGGGTCTCCCATCCACCCAGTGTCCCCTCGCTGCACACGGTGCCCCCACGTGCCCGGAGATCAGCCGCCGAAGCTCGCTCTCAGCATGCAGCTGTGTCTGGAAGGTACCACGGCCCGAGCGAGTGGGCTGGTCCTGCAGGTTCTGAGAGGATACGATGTGGGTTCTGTGGCCGAGGGGCCACTGGGGAGGCGGGGTGAGGTGACGAGGGCTTGGGCTGCGGTGGGTGGTCACCGGTGTGGGTGGGGAGCAGCGGAGGGGAGGACGCAGGGTTCTGCTTCTAGAAGGGGGTTCCGAGGGGCCGAGGGCGTATTTCGTGGCTTTGTGCAGGTGACGCCGTGGGTGTGTTTGCACATGTGTGTGTCTAGACTGTTTAAAAACTATTTGCAGTTTACGTGTATAGTACAGAATTCAGAAGTCACAAAAGGGTGTTTGTGAAAGAGCGTCTTTCCTTCCCCGGCCACCTGCCCCAGCCTACCACCGCTGCCATCCGTATCCTCCCACAGCTAACCTCTGACACGAAGCTTCTCTTCCTCTCTGCAGAGGATGGCATCCTACACACACGTGCCACAGTTTTTTAAAAACTTAATCTTGGATTTCGTTCCGTATCAGCTGATGTAGAGCTGCCTTATTTGAACGAGCGCTCTGTATTCCGTTGTATGATAGGCTCACAGTATAAAGCCCGTACCCTTTCCCCTGAATGCAGTGAAGCCTCTCCACCCTCTCCTAAGCCCGAGTCTGAGATTAGCAGGTGGGGGTCACACCTCTGCTGTCTGCCTGCTAACTGCCTCAGCCACAGGGGAGCTGAGAGCCGGCCTCTCACACTCCGGACACTCCACTTCTAAACCGGGGCTCTTGGGTCCACTCTTCCCCAGCTCCTCCTTTTCAAGCACCTCTTTGAAACTTTTCACATCCCCTTGTCACTTTTTCTACCATCCGATGGGGACTGACAGGCATCAGGTAATATTTGGAGACTGGGTTGAAAATGAAAGGATTTTTGCGGAAGTGCGTCAGCATAGAGAAGAGTCACTTCAGCAGTAGCACCAGCATTATTGATGTGGAGAGGTTGCTTAGGCAGAAAACCAAAGTGTACGGTCCTTAGAAGGTAACCGGCAGCCTCACCCGCAGAGCTGCATTCAGTTCCGGAGAAAAGCACTGATGCTTTCATGTTAAGAGGCTTGTTTTCCAGATGCAACAGAGCATAGTCCCTTCCTTGGCTCCTTGCTGCCTCTGAGGGCTCTGACTCTGCCCTTTCTGTTTCTTGGGCTGGTTTCCCCCTGCCCTTGGCCTGCGTGCTTGGAGGGAGCACACCCTCAGGGCTCTGCTGGCAGCTCTGCTCTGTCTGCTCTCCACCCCCATCTCTGACCTCACAGGCTATTTGTTTTTTATTTCTTCTTCTAGAGTTTCTTTGTATATAAATTTTTTCAAATTTGGTTATCAATCCCATTTTCTCCTGTTTTTAAATAAAAGTATACACACTTCTATTCCTTTTTTATTTTTCAAAGAAGCGGCATGATTTTGAGGAATATAAAGGAGTATAGGTTATTATAACGTGTACTTCTGCTGGCTTGGGTTCTAGCTCTGCTGCTGAATTGCTCTGTAACTTTGCAAAAAGCACTTAATCTTTAGGTCTCAATTTTCTTACCTTAAAGATGGGGATAAAATTTTTCTGCCTTATTTTCTTTACGATACTTTTGTATCATATGAGCAAAAGTCCACTAAAAGAACTTTGAAAAGTATTAAGTGATACATACATACACGGGATGGAATATTTAAAACACTACGAAATATTTACTATTATAAAATAGGATGGTTAAGTCTTTTTTTTTGCGGTGCGCCGGCCTCTCACTGTTGTGGCCTCTCCTGTTGCGGAGCACAGGCTCCAGACGCGCAGGCTCAGTGGCCATGGCTCATGGGCCCAGCCGCTCTGCGGCAGACCGGGGCACAAACCCATGTCCCCTGCATCAACAGGCAGACTCTCAACTACTGCGCCACCAGGGAAGCCCGGTTAAGTCTTTCTGATAAAATAGGTCTAAAATATTTGAAATAGGTGCATGAAATAGGTTATACAGACACTGACTTTCCATATGGGCACATTTAGTTGGATTAAGGAAGACTAATGGCCCACTAGGGATCTGTGTCTAGTTACACAGGCAAATGCAAATCAACGCTTTCTCTCCTCTTTTTAAAATAATCAGGACTAGGCCAGGAAATGACACGCCCTCTGCCTCACCTTTACTTCAGGCCTGTGGGAGGAGGAGGGTGGGGCTGGAGAGTGGGGAGGCGATGGACTCTGTGAGAGAATATTTGCTAAAGACAAAGGCTGGGGGTTGTGGTCTGAGGTGGTGACTGTCTCAGAGGCGGGGAGAGTTCATGACAGGGAAGCAGGTGCAGGTGGGCACTCGAATTTTAGAGATGGATCTGTGAGCCGGTACTGCTGGGGTCAAAACTCTGACACCAAATTGACCAGAGTGAGAAAGAGCCGGGGTCCAAGCCTGGCTCTGCTGCCACATGGGATGACCAGACTTTACTTTCAGATCAGTGAACAGGCCACGTTACTCATTATGTTTGTAAGACATGAAATGTGTTCATTCAAACAACCTTACTAAAAACTCCGTAGAAACATCATCTCCATCTTCTCTTCGATACATATGCATGTTGTTTGTCATAAACATATATCTAGTACTTTCAGTTCTGCGTTTTTCATTTAATATGATCATCTATTCAGTTTTCAGCATTGCTGCTTCTTTACTGTATGTATTTGTTTCCTGGGGTTGCTGAGACAAAATTAGCACAAACTGGGGGGCTTCAAACAGCAGAAACGTACTCTCTCACAGCTCTGGAGGCTGGAAGCCCACAGTCATGGCGTCTCTCTCCAGAGGCCCTGGGGAGGGTCCTTCCTGCCTCTTCCAGCTCCCAGAGCTCCAGGTGTCCCTGGGCTTGTGGCCGCATCCCTCCTGTCTCTGCCTCTGTCCTCATGTGGCCGCCTTCTCGGTTTCTATGTTTTCTGCTTTTCTGTCTCTTTTAATGTCGCCGAATTTAGGAAACACCCTAATCCAGGTGATCTCATCTCGAGGTCTTAATTACACGTGCAAATGAGGCGACAGTGGAGGTTCCAAGTGGACGAATCTTTGGGGTCTCAGTTCTCCATTTTAGCAGCCATGTAATCCTTCCTACTGATGTACTGGCCATTCTAGATCTTGCAGACATTTTGCTGATGTGAGCAACAGCTCTGCACAGACTGTGTGTACGAAGGCCATGTAACTGTTATTTTCCTTGTGGGTTATTTTCTTGGGATAGTCTTCTGAAGCAGATTTATGGCAACGGTGAGAGCGGTTTTCCAGCTCTTTTAACATGCTGCCAGGGTGTGGCCCAGAAAGGCTGGATGTCTGTGATACCCACAGCATTATGTGAAATATCTGGAAAACAGAGAAGCCAGCAATCGTTTCAGTGTCTGATGGGAGGCAGATATCCAACAAGTGAAGAATCAGCTGCATGCAGAGCACCAAGGCCTCAGAGAAGACCTGACCTGGCCGCCTTACCTTTTCTGTGGTGCCGCTTTACCCCGCGCAGCTCGTTCGGTGCTTTCTGAGGGGCTGGCAGCTGAAGAAGGTGGTCACCGGATTGGTAACAGAGCCTTGGGTGAGGGCGGGGGCTTCCTCTGGCCTGTGAGCAGCTTGCCCCTGTTTGTGAAGGAGACGAGTTTTTCTTAGTTCACCAAGCTCAGGGTTCTCTGCACTTCGCCTCCCGTCCCGGCTGCCTTGTCTTTCTGCTGAGTTTTCTGTGCCTGACGGGTGATGGCCTAATGGGCTGCCCCCTGGGAGGTGAGCTTAGCAGGGATCAAAGACAATGCCATGAAGTGTCCCACTTCTGACATCAGCCAGTTGGCAGGAGGGGAGCAAGGGGAGAATCAGGGCCGTTAGGAAAATGCTTCCATCCCCAGCTTAAAACAAGGCCACCCAGACCCTCCACGGTTGGTTTTGGAAGGGGACGCGCCTTGGAGAAGGGTTGGCTGGACCGTGTGTCTCCACATTTGCGCCTCTAGATTTCAGTGCCGCAGCCGTCCGCCCTCAGAGGGGAACCGCTGCACCCACGACCCTGTGGCCATCGATGCCCCCTGCCCATCCAGCGCCCTGCAGTGCCTGAGACACAAGCGGGGAGTCCAGTATTCAGATGCGAGTGGTCTTACGGCCGGCGGTCACCGGAGTTAAATCCATGTGGCAAGTACCTAAATCTAGATTGTCTGGTTATGAAACAGAGTCCCCCAGCAGCGTGGGCACCCGGGAAGTACCGGGTCTTCTCTCTCCAGGCACCCATCGCCCTCTGCGGTCAGCTCCACCTTTAACACCCACCCCTGGAGCAGCTAGACATTTGGCCTCCGAGTCTAGCCGAGCATGAGGACAGGCCTCTACCTGAGGCTCAGTCTGGAGGTGATGACTGAGCACGGAGTCTGACCCCCTGAGTGCAAACCCCAGCTCTGTCGCTTACCAGCGTGTGATCAGGAATGACGGCTAACACTGCTAAGTTTCTGATTCTTCACCTGTAAAATGGGGGTGATAAGAGTGTTAAGTTCAGGGGCTTGTTGCGAGGAGTAAAAGAGATAAGCACCCGGCACAGCATCTTCCACACACAGTGCTCAGAGTCAGGGAATGTGTAAGGAACACACGCGTGAAGACCGGCCCCAGGGGCTTCCCTGGTGGCACAGCGGCTAAGACTCAGCGCTTCCAATGCAGGGGGCCAGCTTCGAGCCCTGCTCGGGGAACTAGATCTCACATGCGTGCCACAACTAAGAGTGCACATGCCACAACTAAGGAGCCAGTGAGCCACAGCGAAGGAGCCCGCCTGCTGCAACTAAGACCTGGCGCAACCAAATAAATAGCTAAAATAAATATTAAAACAAAACAAAACAAAAAGACTGACTCTCCTCCTGGGGGATTGACAGGAATTGTCTTACCTCCTACTCAGATGCGTGTGGCTCAGCACTTACTGTGTTGGAGAATATGACTCCATAGCACTAAATCCACACAAGAAGAAATAACACGGTCTCTGGAGTCTGGTGGATGTGGAGTAATCGCTTTACAAGGCCTAAATCACACTGGGAGGTTGCTTTCTCATGAATAGCTCAGACTTTTTTTTTTTAATCATTGCAAAAGCTAATTTATTTCACTCTTTTTATAAGAACAGAACAAACTCTTGATCCCAGTTGGGCCCAAATCACCTATTTTCGAGGCTGCTTTTTCAAAAAAATTTAATTAATTTTTTGGCTGTGTTGGGTCTTCGTTGCTGTGCACGGGCTTTCTCTAGTTGCAGCGAGCAGGGGCTACTCTTTGTTGCAGTGCGTGGGCTCCTCATTGCAGTGGCTTTTCTTGTTGCAGAGCACGGGCTCTAGGCACGTGGTCTTCAGTAGTTGTGGCACGTGGGCTCTAGAGCGCAGGCTCAGTAGTTGTGGTGCACGGGCTTAGTTGCTCCACGGCATGTGGGATCTTCCTAGACCAGGGCTTGAACCCGTGTTCCCTGCATTGGCAGGCGGATTCTTAACCACTGTTCCACCAGGGAAGTCCTCAAGGCTGATTTTTAAAAATCTCTACAGGGAGCAGGGAACTTTAAAGCTATTAGAGCAATGCTGCTCTCCTCTGTGAATAGCCTGAATTTGACTTCAGTTTTTCCACCTGCAAAAAAGGGGGACTGTGTTAGGGTTCTCCAGAGAGAGAGCACCCATGGGATATATGGAGACACACACACGTGCGTGCGCGCACACACACACACACACACACACACACACACGGAGAGAGAGAGAGAAAATAAGGAATTGGCTCACATGATCATGGAGCCCAAGATCTGGAGTCTGCAAGCTGAACCCAAAGTAGCTGCTGGTGTGAGTTCCAGTCCAAGGGCAGGAGAAGGCCAGTATCTCAGCTCAACGGTCAGGCAGGCAGCTGGTCCCTTTACTCAGCCCTTTTGTTTAATTCAGGTCTTCAACTGATTGGATGAGGCCCACCCACACTGGGGAGGACAATCTGCTTTCCTCAGTCTACTGATTCAAATGTTCATCTCATTCAGAAACACCTTCACAGAATATTGTGTGGCTGAGTGTCTGGGTGTCCCGTGGTCCAGTGAAGCTGACACATAAAATAGCCATCACAGGGACTGAAGACACGTGTCCTGCCTCCTTTCCAAACTTCTACTCAGAAAGAAAGGATGGAGGTGGGCTCCAGGTTGCCACAGATCAAATAATTGTGAGACAGAGGTCTTAAAAACCAAGAAGAAGTAGATGATTTTTACTCTTAAAGACGGTCAGGCCACTATCTGAGTCTTTTTTTCACTATCTGAGTCTGAATGGGCTGCCATAACAAAATACCACATACCAGGTGGCTTAAACAACAGAAACTTATCATCTCACCATTCTGCAGACAGGAAGCCCCAGATCAAGGTCCAGCAGGGTCAGTTTCTGGTGAGGCCTCTCATCCTGGCTTGCAGATGGCCACCTTCTTGCTGTGTCCTCACCTGGCCTCCCTCTGTGCATACACTCCTGGTGTGTCTTCCTCTCCTTATAAGGACACCAGTCCTATTGGGTCAGAGCCCCACTCTTACGACTGCATTTAACCGTAATTACCTCCCTAAAGGTCCCATCTCCAAGTACAGTCACACTGAGGGTTAAAGCTTCATATATAAACTGGAGGGGGCGGGGTACCCATCTTTTTACTTCCCTGGAACCAAAAGATGTCATATTCAGCATTTATGGTGTAGACATGGCTCCTTCCAACCCTTAACCCCGTAAAGAGGAAAGACGATGAGGTTCAATGAATTATAATGAAGGCTCTGAGTGCCATCATAATTACCACTGTTGTCATTATCATTTTTATCCCAAGACATTAAGAACCTGTTCATAACATATTTGGTGGTTTACAAAGAGAACTCGAAAAATCAATTTACTCAGCAATGTTTATTGAGCATCTTTGATGCCCTTGACTAGCTACTTTTGAGGGGGAGGGAACCAAGATGAATAACAACCCCTGCCTTCAAGGTGTACCAGTTTTGTAGGAATACTTAAACACATGCACACGTACACATACCAAGAATCCAAAGTGGAAAGTGTTAAATGTAATGGAAGTGATAAAGTGACAAATGTACACTCTGGGAGTTTGGAAGGGAGATAAATGCATAGTTGATAATAGTCATCATCCTTTATTGAACATTTACCATGTGCTTGGCAGTTAGCTTAATCACGGTTCTCAAGTTTTAGGATCTTACATTATAAGGTAGACAACATTCAACTCATAGTTTACTAAGCACTGTATGTATCGACGGGTAAAGCATTGTGTCTGAGACTCTCTCAAATGCGCAGATGATTAAGACACGTGTCCCGTCCTCTAGAAACTCAGTATAAATAGGAAACTATAGGAATGGGTGCTCAGCAGAACAAATTGCTATAAAATAAAAAAGTGTTCTCACTCCCTATTGGCCGGAGATAGGCACCTGCCGGGAAGGGAAGGGAAAGTGAATCTGTGTTTGTGCTTGGATACTTGGCGAGTCTCCACGTCCGGCCAGAGCAGCTCTATGTGGTAATACCTTGCGGAAAAGCCACGGATTTGCCTGGAGTCACATGGGGTTGGAGGTCGGGGCCTGAGGAGAGCGGGAGAGGAGACAGAAGTGCCTTTACTCTCTTTAGCACTGAATGGACTCTGGTGGGGAAGTTTGCACTGAGACCAAGGATCAACGATGGCCCTGCCCACCACTAAACTGGGGAGGGGAGGGGGGAGTGAGGGAAGTTCAGTAAGGTGGACAAAATCTGAAGTGTGAAGAGAGGGCCAGACCCATTGTCCCCACCCCCACCAACCAGAGGAAGCGGGGCAAGCCCCTGGCCCTTCAACATCACTTGTGGTCACCAAGAGAAAGGCTTATTACTGAGCAAAGAGGCAGCCAGAATCCTGGTATCGTTGTGCAAGTTCTGGGCTTAAAGGTAGGAAGAGGGAGTGATGAGAAATGGATCAAGAAAGAAACTTGAATATAATGGTGGAGGGAGGAGTAGAAGCGGGAACAGAGGACGCACTGAGCACCTGCTATATTCTCACTAATTCTTCTCTCAGTTAATCCCCCAGTAGGCAGGCCGGCCTCGATGGAGGCGCAGCGGGCTTCAGAGCAGAGGCTCCACCCCTCACTCAGCACAGGCTGACGAGCGGCAGCAGGGCTGAGCTCGGAGCCTGTCCCTCCCACCCAGTACCCTGCCCCACCGCTCTTGCACTCCCCCGGGTTGGGGGTGACTTCTCGAGCTGAGCCCCAAGCAGGTGCCTTTCCTGCCTGGGCTGGGCCTTCCTGGCACAGCTAGTGTTTGGCCGCAGGAAGAAGATGAAAGTTTGGGGACCGTGAACGTTTATTCTAACAGCACTTTACATTTCTTTCGTAAGCGGCTGGAATTACAAAGGCTGATCCTACAGAGCATAGCGTGGGAGCCTGGAGCCCAGCCGCGCAACCCGCGCGTGCGGCGCCCGGGCAGAGACCCGAGCCGCGGGTGGGCGGGGAGGAGCGATTGTGACCTGCCCGGTCCCTCCCTCGCCAGCACTGTGATGCTGCAGGGCAGCTGCTGGCCCCCTCCCGCCTGGTGTCACAACAGCGGAGGCGGCTGTATCTGGAGCAGTTGGAGTGGGCAGGCCCAGCCGGGAGCTAGCGGGCTACGGGAGCGGCCGCGATGGTGAGCCTGCCGGGCCGGGGCGCGGTGCGCTGGGGGTTGGGGGCATGCGGCGCCCAGCGCAGGGCCGCATCTACGCGGGGGCTAGCAGCCATCGCTTTGGATCTAAGGAGTTCGAAGTCTCCTGGGGGTGTCAGTTCAGGGTCGAGGGACTCGTACCCTCGGGCGGAGGACAAGCCGGTGCCAGTGCCCCTTCTCGTAGAGAGAAAGTAGGGACGGGGGCGAGTTGCCCCTTAAAGGGACCCAAGGGAGATGTGCACTCAGGTGATGGGAAGGGGGACATGGGGGCCCTCGCAGAAGAGGTGAGGCTCTGAGGCATCACCTTGGGGCAACTCAGGAATCCGAGTGGGGGAGGGGCAGGCAGTCCAGGGATTCCCGGAGGCTGGGGGCGTGGGCGGTCAGGTCCCTACACCCAGCCAAATGTGACAGAGCCCCGAACGTGTCAGGGGACTTAGGGCGTCACAGCCCCACGCCTGGGGGCTTCGTTCTCCTTTCCCAACCCCGGCCATCTGGCTTGGGCTTCCCAGGCCCCCGGCACCCGCTCCAACTCCCCAGTTTTTCCAGTGGTCCAAGCCAGAGGACTCTGGCCCACAGGGCTCTCCTTCCGGAAGGCCGGGGGTGGGGTGGGGCTTCAGACCAGTGGTTTTCTACCCTGGCCTCTGGTCTGCCCACCTCCTTCGCGGACTTACTTGCTGGAGAGGACCTCCCCCACCTCCTCCCTTCACCCCCTGCCCCCTGGGCTGGGTACATTTGCCTCCAATACATTTGTCCAGACGCCTGGAAAACCAGAAATCTCCTCGTCCAGAGCCTGGCTCTCTGGGCCACTGGGAGTGGGGTGGAAAGGTTGGGTGGGGAAGGGGGCAGAGCGAGCGGTCTCACAGGCCAAGGTCAGGCTTTCCACACTCTTGCCCGGGTGTCAGTGACCAGCAGGACAGGTGAGGACTGCCCTCCTCCCGGCCTCTGCTTGTTCTGGAGAGTGCCCAGGGCCCCTGGCTCTGGCCCCAGCTCTGCCGAGTCTAGTCCAGGTCTGTCCCGCACCCTCCCTCCCCAGAGCAGCCTCCTCGTGGCCAGAGGAATCCACTCCTGCCTGAGGCCCCTGGTGCCGGGTCACGGAAGGAGCTGAGCTGGGAGTCCAGAGTTTTGGCTCCTGTGTCTGCAGCTAGCTGTGTGACTTCAAGAAAGTCACTTAACCTCTCTGAAGTGGTTTTTCTCATCTACAAAATGAAGAGGGCTTATGGTTCAAATTTTCAAGGCTGCACCTAGTTTTACTATTTTAACCTTTTTATTACAGAGAATTCCAAACATATACAAAAGAAGAGTGTTATAATGAACCCCTGTATATGCCTCATCCAATTTCAACAGTTATCTACTTATGATGAGTCTTGCTTCATTTACTCCCCTTCCCCTCTCTCCCTGTTATTTTGAAGCAAATCCTAGGCAGCATACTCAAGATTTGATATTTAATATTTATAATATCTAGCACGTAGCTAGTGCTTTATAATTTTCAAAGTGCTGTCTCTTGCACATTTTAATTCTGACCTGAGAGCCATAGTGAGTCTTCGAGGGGACCCCATGATTCTAATCCAGCTCTCTGAGCAAACTTCAACGTGCATTCAATAGGCCAGTTTCTGAAAATACCTAATAAACCAAAAAATGTAAAGTAAAACCTTATTTTAAATGTGCTAAAGAATTTGAAAGATGTTTAACTGAAAACCTATGGCGGAATATTTTGGAAAGAGAATATCTTTATTTTGAAGCACTGAATTTTGTATAGCAGGTTCTATTTGGAATATTAATGGGCAGCACTGTCTTGATGGGGAAACTTTTTTTTTTTTTTTTTTTTTGCGGTACGCGGGCCTCTCACCGTTGCAGCGTCTCCCGTTGCAGAACACAGGCTCCCGACGCGCAGGCCCAGCAGCCACAGCCCACGGGCTCAGCCGCTCTGCGGCATGCGGGATCCTCCCGGACCGGGACACGAACCCATGTCCCCTGCATCGGCAGGCGGACTCCCAACCACTGCGCCACCAGGGAAGCCTGGGAAAACATTTTTATTGACCATTTCACACTCACAGAATCTAAATTTATTTATTTATATTTATTTTTGGCTGCATTAGGTCTTCGTTGCTGTGCACAGGCTTTCTCTAGTTGTGGCGAGCAGGGGCTACTCTTCGTTGCGGTACACGGGCTTCTAATTGCAGTGGCTTCTCTTGTTGTGGAGCACGGGCTCTAGGCGTTCAGGCTTCAGTAATTGCAGCACGTGGGCTCAGTCGTTGCAGCATGCAGGCCCTAGAGCGGGTGGGCGTCAGTAGTTGCGGCACATGGGCTCAGTAGTTGCGGCACGTGGGCTCAGTAGTTGTGGCACACGGGCTTAGTTGCTCTGTGGCATGTGGGAATCTTCCCGGCAGGACTCAAACCCGTGTCCCCTGCATTGGCAGGCGGATTCTTAACCACTGCACCACCAAGGAAGTCCCCAGAACCTCTTTTTCAAAACCCCTTGACTCATTGCTGAAAGGCTAGGCTGACACATCTGCACAGCTGGACCCAGAGTCCCACCCGTGCCGAAAGGACTCTCCTTCCTCCAGTGGCTGGGCTTCCCTCCTGAGGGTTGGGGAAGGCTGCCCGTGTTGAGGATGGATGCAGCATTTCTGTAGTTTCTAGGTGAGGATTTTAGAACTAACCCTGTAACTGAGCATTCCCATCTGCTCCCAGGGTCCCTCTGGTAATCAGGTCTCCTGGGAACTGAGACTGTGACACCCTTTTTGGTGTCGGTGATTCCAGGCCTCAGAGAATGTGTCTGTGGTTCACGGGGGGAGTGGAGAGCACAGCCTCCTCACTGCACTCCTCCTGGGGGGGCAGGCCCGTGAGTTCAGGTGGGGACTGGCATTAGATGGCAACAAAGAGCCTGTCTTCCTGCAGAAATGGGCAGCTAGAAGGCAGAGTGTCCTGGGGGTGAGGCGGATGCTGCTTCCGAGTCCACAGGCCTCTGCGGACGCCCTGAGCGGGCGGCGTGGCTGAGCCCCACAGGGCCCGGGCTTAGCTTCCGACTCCGAGCACCCCGGGGGCTGCGGTCACTAAGTGCGGGTCCCCAGAGGTCCCTGGGCACATGCTGTGGGTGGCAGCGGGGGCCCCACCCCCAGGCACTGTGTCCACCGGGAGCGTCTGGGCTACAGTTGGGCCCACGCAGAGCCTGGGAGTGATGCTGCGGCTCAGTGACCTCAGTGACCTTGAGAGGAAGAGAGAAAGTTACAGTAATTTTTGAGGAGGAAAGAGCTAGTGAGTACAGGGCTAGTGATGGGGTGGGTGGGAAGATGTGGCTCTTGGGGGCAGAGTAGACCCACTGCTCCCTCCCTTTGGCCACCAAGGGACTGACAGGACTGTCTGTTAGAATTTCTCCCAGATGAGGAGCCCAGGAGGAGAGTGGGTACCGTGTGCGGCGGATTAACACTCGCTCGCTTTCTCCGGCACCTGACCCCAGTGTTGGCTGAAGCTCAAGGGCCTTTGACCTCGAAGGGTCTAGAGAGTCTAGGAGTCTACGACCAGCCCTGGCCACTCCCGAGGGCCGTCTCTGCCACCCCTGTTGCTGCCCTGCTGCAGCGCCTGCAGCCTGATGTTAACTTGGGTCGACTCTGTTCCTGCCGTTTCTGGCTTGCTGTCTATTCTTTGAGTCCAAATGTGCTCTAATTGAAGGATTTTGAGCAGAGGTAGCGCAATCTTTCGTGAACCACATTGTTCGTACTTTAATTATCCCTCTGGAGCACTGGTTCTACTTTTTACCTGTCATCTCCGACCTAGATCCTGAAGTGTAGGTGATTTATTATCCTAGCCTGAGAGCTAGAAGTAATTGGGTCTAAAAATATGCTTCCTGAAGGCAACTGTGTGGCCCTTGACCCACAGGTGGTCGGGGTATGTGGCCTGGTCTCAGGTTTTCACTGGCCTACACTGTCAGGTCCCTTCCAAGATAATATGCCAATTTCACTGTTTTGTGATGGTTCGAAACTATTTTTAAAGCTACAAAGCCTCCTTCTGCAGAGGATTGCAGCGAGCTTATCAGAGTCCTCTGAGAGCAAATGAAAAGGAAATGATTACTATTAAAACAGAAATAATATAAGGTTGACCTAAGGAAAGATTTCTTGCAGTGGAGTTATGAGAGGACTGCCAGGTTCTGGAGTGTCTTTTTTCTGCCGTCCTGCAGAACTGGGCACCCTCCCCGGGGAGGATGCTCGTGGGCAGCTCTGTTGCTGCTTCTGCCCAGCCTTCACAAGCCTACACTTCGGACAAACCAAGCCTTTTGTGGGAGCTGCCCTAAATTCTCCCGCCTCTCGTTCACACTGCTCCAGAATCCAGCTGAAACACCTGCTGGCACGTCTACATTCTCCAAGATGTCTGCAAATATTCCTGCTGGGGGAAACCAAGCTGCAAGCTGTCTTTTCTCCTTTGAGCCCCTGTTGCCTCTCAGGCCCTGGCCACTCCCCTTGTTAGATGGACACTAAGCCTCGGCAGGGTTTTCTTTCCAATCACCCCTGCTGCAGTCAAGCCCTGTACTCGAGGCTGGGTATCTGGCCAGGAAATGGGGACTCCTTGCTCTCCACCGGCTAAGTCAGAAAAGCAAAAGAGCGACTAGGAGCCGTGCAGTAGAGCAGTGATGGGGAGGCGGGGGCTGAGGGAGGGCGCCGTGGGGCCCCGGCTGGTGTGGGGCCTTCCAGACCTTCTGCAGGACGGGACGACTAATGAGCGACTTGAAGGGCGAGTGGGAGTTGGCCCAGTCCCTCCTGATGCCGTCTTGCAGACAAGGACAGTAGCTCTGTGCTGCGGGAACCAACAGAGCAGGTCTCTTTGGTAGCCACCCAGCACTAGGTCTGGGGAGGGTGTTATGTTTTCCTCGAGGAAGGGCGCTCCTGTGTTAGGTCTCTCCAGCTCCCTCCCCTTCACCCCCTGGACTGCTGGGCTGGAGGCTCCAGCACCACTGGTGGGGCCCCCTTCATCTCACAGGGGCCCAGGAGCAGAAAGCTGGCCTGAGCCCTACAAGCCCAGAGTCAAAATAGAACTGAGGGAGGAGCAGTGTGAGAGAGAAAGCAGCAGCTCTGCCTGGCCAGAGACGCAATCTGAAACATGAGTTTGGAGCAAACACATGATGTAAAGTTCCTCTGCTGGGTCAGCTCACCCCCCGGCCCCGGCCTCGGCACTCACCACCTGGAGAAACAGTCCTGGTCTTGCAGGGAGGGTGGCCCACTTTCAGAGGCTCCCACCGCGAGCCCTTCTGTTTCTGTCTGCGATGGAGCTTTTTTTGGTTTGGAGGTTTGCCGTCCAAGCTTGCCTTGCTCTCTGCTATCAGGCTTGTGCTGTCGTAGGTGTGGCCCACCAGAGCCCAGAGGGTTAAGAGTGCAAACGAGGCAGGGGGTGGGTGGTGTCAAGGAGAGGACTCGGCCGAGATCAGAAGACCTGGATTTGGGGCCAGGCTCTTGCCCTGTGAAATTTCCAATCTGCCCCTTTACGTTTCTGAGCCTCAGCTTTTTCACCTGTAAAATAATGGGGTGGGAATCATATTCGGTGATCCGTGAGGCCAGCCCAGCTCTAGAATCCTGAAGGCTCTGAGCTCACATAACGTCCCTGGTCATGGCAGATGGGTGACCTGTCTTGGGCATGAGGGCTGGCCCCCAGGCCGTCAGCACTGGGGGTGCTTTGCGTGTTCCTGTGTAGAGCCTCCAGGAAGGGGGTGGGTGGCAACGAGGCACAGTGGCCAGAGGAGCCGTGGGGTCCTTGTCCTCTCAGAGCAGGTGCAAATGGTGCACAGACCTTAGCACCATTAGTTAAATGAGGGGGCTCACCTAACTTTTCATTTCACTGGTGATTTCCTCATGTAATTATGTAATAAATTAATTTATTTAGGCCATGCTGCGTGGCTTGTGGGATCTTAGTTCCCCGACCAGGGATTGAACCCTGGTCCTGACAGTGAAAGCACCCAGGTCCTAACCACTGGACGCCAGGGAAGTTCCCCCCTCGCATAACTTTAAAGTTCTCATTTGCCCTGACAAACTGGGCTCGGTCATTGCTAGTTGAATCAATGACAGACTGAAAAGGGACAGGAAGAGCCTGGCCCTTCGCAGTGGGTCGTTAGGGTGAGGGGAGCCGTCACTTGGCTCTTACTCTGTTTCCTTTCTTTAATTTTTGTCATTTTAGTATGAAAACCATCAAACCTTCAGAGAAGTACGGTAGTGTATCGCCACCCATATATCCATCATCTAGATTTAATAATTACTATTTGTCTGCCATGTTTACTTTACCTGATGTGTTTGTGTTCAGTAGTTGTGGCACACGGGCTTAGTTGCTCCGCGGCATGTGGGATCTTCCTGGACCAGGGCACGAACCCGTGTCCCCTGCATCGGCAGGCGGACTCTCAACCACCGTGCCACCAGGGGAGCCCCTGAGTCTATCGCATACCTCTGGTTACTCTTGTGAATTAGTGTAACAGGGAAAACTGCTCCTCCTAAGGAGTGTGTGTGCGTGTGCGCGTGTGTGCGCGTGTGCGTGTGTGTGCGCGTGCATGTGTGTGTGTGTGTGAGACTGATTTCATCTGTGGAGACTGGCATATTGACTAGCATGAGGTTAAAGGGGTGTGAAAACCTCCGTATCACCATGTTGGTGGTTTTCAGGACCCTGAGATCCTTTACTCTTCCTCCTCTGACCTTTGATCTTCCTGAAATACCCCTGTTTCCTTCCAGAAAGGCCCAGGGGATGCCTGGAGGATGGTTGGGAGGTGGGGTCACAGGGCAACATGTGGGACCTGCTCCTTTCAGGTCTCTCCGGGTCCCCTCAGTTCACCCCCCCCCCCCCCACGAAGCCACAGCTGCATGTGAAGGTGTGGTCTGGTCGGTAGCTGCTGGTTATGGGGGGTTCCTGGGGGAAGGACCCTGCTGCCATAGGCCTGAATTGAGTCCGAAGATAAAGTCCTTTCATTGTGAGAGGAACGTAGCCTGAGGTCTCCGGCTTTCCGCCTGTGCCTCTTCCAGGTGGAGAGTGAAGCTCCAATAATGAAAATGCATAATGATAGGGTAAGAGCGATCACAACAAAAGTGCTCGGTAACTTATGCTTTTCAGATGAAGGGGGTTTACGTAACTCAGGCCAGGTCACACAGCACAGCGTGTAACTTGAGAGGCAAGATTTGTGCCCTGGGGTGTGGGTGGCTGTGAGCAAAGCCCTTTCCTGGCCACCAGGCTCACAGAAGCACAGAGGCCAGGGCACAGAGACAGGTGTGGAGCAGTGCCACGTTGTATAAGTGTTAGGGCACCGGCTCCTGACACCACTGGCTTCCCTGCACCCACACCCAGGGAGCCCCAGGGTCCCAGGAGTCCCATACCCCATGCCCAGCCACGGTCTCTGGAGGCTCTGCTCCTGGCTTGGGTTCCCCGGAGCTGGAAAATGCCAGGTCGGGTCACAGTTAAGAATAGAAGGCCACACAGCGAGCACATGCTTCCCTGCCCAGCTCCATCTCGAGCACACAGTCTCCTTGCAGGGCCCCTGCTTCCCCGGTGGGGTGTTGGGGGTGACGAGTTCACCGTCCCAGCAAAACCATAACACACACTCACACACTCACATCCGCACACACACACTTACACATATATACACACATACACACCACACGAATGTACACAACACAAACACACACGCACACCCCATCCTAAGCTGTTAGCACCAGGACCAATCAGGTAACTGCAGCTTCACACCAGAGCAACATAGAGAAAAGGACACTCTAAAGGTCAGCTTTCCTTAGCACTTGGCCTGACGTGGGTGAAGGAGCAGGTTATGGTGGCCACCGAGGAACTTTCCAGTCCCTCAGAGTTCAGGAGGTGCCTACTTTGTCCCCTCCCAGCCCTCCCTTGCTGATGTACTGATCCTTTCTCATTCCTACAGTTGTAGCCAGAGCACTAATGACACCCATGATACAGACTCCAAAGTACATTCCGCCGTGTGCTTCCCTGTTCTGTGATGCGGAGACAGGGAGCGTGTATGTGAGTGTGTGTGTGTGTGTGTGTGTGTGTGTGTGTGTGTGTGGCGGCGGCTGGGAGACTCAGGCTGCAGCAGGAACGGGAGCCCTGCGCTGGGCACGGCAGTGGATTTGGGGGTGGTTTCTGCTGTTCTCACTGGTTCTTCCTTTGACCGGCTCCATCCGTGCAGGAGTCTCGTGGTTTGGAATTAGCCCAGTTTCCTCCACGCAGCTGCCCTCTTTTTCCTTGTCTTGACACAAAGGATTAACCCTGGAAAGCAATCTTTACAGCAAACCACAAAGCTGTGGTGCTTCTTTGGAACCGAGTCTTGACCCGGATGCTGTGGTGCCCAGACCCCACGTGGCTGGGGCATGGCATGGCGGGAGGCATGGGTGTCCTGCCCGTCGAGTTCCAGGGATGGACAGGTCCTCAGAGGTGGGGGCCTGGGGGCCTGGGGGCCTGGGGCAGAGGCGTGGCCGGGCCGGGGCTCTGACTGGGCTGCTCTCTCCCCGCAGCGGGAATGCATATCCGTCCATGTGGGCCAAGCAGGGGTCCAGATCGGCAATGCCTGCTGGGAACTCTTCTGCCTGGAGCACGGCATCCAGGCCGATGGCACTTTTAGCACGCAGGCCAGCAAGGTCCAGGACGATGACTCCTTCACCACCTTCTTCAGCGAGACCGGCAACGGGAAGCACGTGCCCCGGGCCGTCATGGTCGATCTGGAGCCCACCGTGGTGGGTGAGTGTGGGCCAGGGTCCCCGCACAGGGACAGCACCGGACTGCAGAGGCCGTGGTGTCTGGGGAAGCAGATCTGCACGTGGAAGGGGTGGCTCATCCGGAGCCCCCCACCACATGACTCTTGGCTCCTAGAGTTCTCCGCAGTCTCGGGATCTCAAGTGGGGATCACAGATCTCTGCTGCCCATTAAAGCTCCAACCTAGTGCTCTCCACTGAAATCTGCTGAGACAGACCGACATTGCCGACATTGTTTATTAAATACTAAGGGTCAAAATACAAATAATTTCAGAAATTATAAGATGCCCTCAAACAGTCAGTTTCCCAAAGTGTATGTTTCCGATCTACGGTAATTGCAGTCTGTCCCGGCGGCCTGGGATAACCTTGCAGCATCTCGCTCACGAGACGAAATAGCAGGCACTTTCTCTTACAGCCAGAGGCTGCCGTAGGTTAGAGTGAACCTCTTCTGGATCTTAGGGAACAGGAATTCTGACTTGTGTTGGGGCAGGATTCTTGCTCTCCCAGCTCCCCCGGCCCCAGTACCCCCTGGATCAGTCCTCGCTCTTCACCAGGATTTTCTCATCTTCAAAGTCTGCTCACCAGCGAAGGTGGACAAGTCCCCCAGGGATGTCTGGGCACTGCCTGCGGTGCCTGAACACTGTTTCTAGGGCCACAGACCCCAGGCCCTCTATCCCATGGACGCTTGTACAAATACAGAAAGGGCAGATGAGCTTCCCAGGCCACTGCATAGATGGGTGCTTTCCCTGGGGGAGCAGAGGGACCCTGTAGAAGAGAGGGGCTGTAGGTGGGGCCTGAGGCACCTTGGCCTGCCGTGTGTCCACTTTGCGTGGACCTTGGAGGTGAGCAGAGCCCCCGGCCCCGTGGCCTCTCTTGGGCTCCAGCTCTTCTGGAGCCTGGAACATAGCTTTGCTTCAAAGTTGTTCTGAAATATCTCTAATGCCTGACATGTATTGTTGCCACCAGAGATGGAGGTTAGGGCTGGGACAATTCCGGGGGAGCCTAGGAGCCAGGCATATTCTGAATCTTTCTCGGTGTCCCTGGAACATTTGGATGCAAGTGAAATCGGGTTAAATTCTGGGGTAAATTTTGCAGCATGAATGAAAAACAAGAGGGAAGCCTTGTGGGTCCAGGGGGAAGAGGCAGTCAACTTTGGTGTTTGGCCAGCTTTGTAAACCCAAGGCTTTTTAAGGTCCAGCCAGTAGAGCAGCTGGCTTCTCATTGCTGCTTGAGTCCCGGGCTTCTGGCTCTGTTAGTGCCTGTGTTACCCTGGAATTCTCTTAGCCTCGCAGGTATATTATACGGTTGTCTGTTTCCACCTCAATGGAGTTCAGTAGGTAGGGGTGCCATGTGTATTCTCTTCTGGGAACCAGGTAGTAAGACTGATGGTCCCCTCTCTTGGTAGATGAGGTTCGGGCAGGAACCTACCGCCAGCTGTTCCATCCAGAGCAGCTGATCACAGGAAAAGAGGACGCAGCTAACAACTACGCGCGGGGCCACTACACGGTGGGAAAGGAGAGCATCGACCTGGTGCTGGACCGCATTCGCAAGCTGGTATGTGTTTACAAGGGCAGGGAGCTGGTGAGCTGGACGTACTAGGATTCACCTCTCTGAACAGGCTGGGTGGAGGCACGTGACCCCTGGCTACAGGATAAACGCCTAAGATTTGGGAATTTCTGCTTATGTCCGTAAGAGGCATTCACAGGGCTGACGCCCCTTCCTCTGGCTGGACGTTGTGGGCTGCCCTCCAGGTGATGCCCCGGTAGCACTTACAGGTGCTCTACGGTGGTGTCCGGGGAGATTCCAGGTGTGAGAAAGGCGAAGCTCTTTGCTTCCTGTCAGCACAGTTTAACAAAGCATTTAACTTGGAAGAGAAGAGGAAGATTGTTGATCTATTTCAGCACTTACAAACGGCATTACCAATGTCAAATACGTTCCGTTTAATCCCCTAAATAATGATACAAAGGAGGTCTTGTCCTTGAACTTTACAGATGGGGAAATTGAGGGCCAGGATGGTTCAATAACTTGGTCTGGGTCCCACAGCTAGAAAGTGGTCAAGTCAGGATCTGAACTGGGTTGGTTTGACTAGAAAGCTCAGGGTGGGTCCCTTGTCTACTTGATCCCCCTTTCCTAATCTGTACAACGGAAAAGGTTGGGCTTGATCAGCGGTTCTTGGGAGCTAAGGATGCCGAATTTTCTGTTTAGAGGAGGGCTAGTAGGGTTCATCAGTCTCAGAGCCATCTGTGATCCCTAAAGCTCAGAACCACAGGACTGAACACAGTCATAGATCACGGCCAATGGGGAAGTTCTGTGACCTGCGAATTCTCTTAGTTCTGGTGAGAGCTAACTGTCAGGTCCTTGCTTAATTATCACAACAACCTCATGAGACGAATTTTTTTTTTTTTTTGCGGTACGCGGGCCTCCCACCGCTGCGGCCTCTCCCGTTGTGGAGCACAGGCTCCAGACGCGCAGGCCCAGCGGCCATGGCTCACGGGCCCAGCCGCCCCGCGGCATGTGGGATCTTCCCGGACCGGGGCACGAACCCACGTCCCCTGCATCGGCAGGCGGACTCTCAACCACTGCGCCACCAGGGAAGCCCGAGATGAATATTTTTTATTGTTCTCACTTTAACCAAGAAGAAACATGAGTCTGGAGGGTTCAGTTCAGTAACTTGCTCGAATTTTTACAACTCGGAAGTGGCAAAGTTGATGTTAAATCTCCGGTTCTCTGACCCATTTATCTTCCTGAGCCACCTTCCAAGGTTGGGCTGGGATGTGTAGGTCTGCATTTCCCGCAAGATCAAATGACTAGGGCTGGGGAAGTGGGCAAGGAGCTGGGGCCCTCATGGGGCAAAGTCATTAACCGCCGTGGTTCTGGAAGCTCATTCCTGGTCCAGCCAGGCCACTGGGCTGGAAGCTTCATGGACCCGGAGGCGTGTGCAGGTTTGCTGCCCGTATTTTAGCGGTTCCTCCCAAGACCGCCGAGGCTCCTTTGTGTTTCCTTGCTCCTTCAAGGCTGTTTTGATTTCACCCACTTGACAATGTTGAGGGATAGAGTGGGGCAGACAGAGAGGCCCGTGAGGGAGTCCTCAGAGCCTCGTCTCGTGTCCTCCACTCCCAGACAGATGCCTGCTCAGGCCTGCAGGGCTTCCTCATCTTCCACAGCTTCGGGGGCGGCACCGGCTCCGGCTTCACTTCTCTGCTGATGGAACGCCTCTCCCTGGATTACGGCAAGAAGTCCAAGCTGGAGTTCGCCATCTACCCGGCCCCCCAGGTGTCCACGGCCGTGGTGGAGCCCTACAACTCCATCCTGACCACGCACACGACCCTGGAGCACTCGGACTGCGCCTTCATGGTCGACAACGAGGCCATCTACGACATCTGCCGCCGCAACCTAGACATCGAGCGCCCGACGTACACCAACCTCAACCGCCTCATTAGCCAGATCGTGTCCTCCATCACGGCCTCCCTGCGCTTCGACGGCGCCCTCAACGTGGACCTCACCGAGTTCCAGACCAACCTGGTGCCCTACCCCCGCATCCACTTCCCCCTGGTCACCTATGCGCCCATCATCTCGGCCGAGAAGGCCTACCACGAGCAGCTGTCCGTGGCCGAGATCACCAGCTCCTGCTTTGAGCCCAACAGCCAGATGGTGAAGTGTGACCCCCGTCACGGCAAGTACATGGCCTGCTGCATGCTCTACCGGGGGGACGTGGTGCCCAAGGATGTGAACGTCGCCATTGCCGCCATCAAGACCAAGAGGACCATCCAGTTTGTCGACTGGTGTCCCACAGGCTTCAAGGTGAGAGCTGGTGGCTCGGTGGAGACAGACAGCTAGAGAAGCAGGGGGAGACACCAAGGATGGGGAGAAAGAGGTGGACACTCAGGGTCTTGGACTGATGCACATTCCGTGGGAGCTCTGGGATGAGATGGGAAGAGGGGCTTAAGCCAAATGTAACACTAATTTCATTCATTAATTCGTTCATTCACCTATTTTAGGTCAGGAGAGATTTTGAGAGGATTATTGGAAGAGGGGGAGGGCACTAGTGCAGTAGGGAGAAGGGCTCCACGTCTCCTGCCCTAAGATCTGCAGACATCTCAAAGGTCAGGCAGAAAGGACTTTTCTCTTACAGGGAGGAGTGAACGGGGCTAGAACGAACTTGTGTGCAAGTGGGATGAAGAGGATGACTGGGTGGAAGTAGCTCTGATCTGACGGTAGATCAGAGAATGCAGTAACCAGATTATTCAAGTTGCCGGAGAGGTGTAATTCCCTCCTCTAACACCTCAAAAGATGTGTTCTTCTCTCCCCAGTTTATTTTGAAAAATTATTCGCCCTGTAAGTTTTCATCGATTTCGAGTAAGGATAAGGAGTTCCATGGTTGTCATGTGGTTGTGATTCACGTTATGAAGCCCTGACATTTCCACTAACCGGGAGTGAGCTGGGAGCCTGTTGTAGGTCTGCGGTCTGGGGAACGCCGGACTCTGAGGGTTGGTGTG
Source organism: Phocoena phocoena (assembly GCF_963924675.1). Classification (NCBI taxonomy): domain Eukaryota; kingdom Metazoa; phylum Chordata; class Mammalia; order Artiodactyla; family Phocoenidae; genus Phocoena; species Phocoena phocoena. The sequence continues at coordinate 102,092,275 of NC_089229.1, forward strand.
GGTACACAATAGCCAGGGAAGGCCCCCAGCTCCCAGGACCAGAAGATGTCGAGCACTGGAAGCCCCCCCGAGTCGCCCTGGCCGGGCAGGCAGCTGCCCCTGCACTCGTGCCTGCTTGACTGCTTTGTCCTGTGTCCCACGGTCTCATCCGAGTCCACCATCAAAGCGGCTGCCACCATTCATGTTAATTAGACCCCTGGCAGGCCTTTAATAATTTAGAGGTTTGCTGAACACCAGAGGTGGTTGTGACAGTTGCTCGAGACAGAGATGAGCACGTCTCAGTTTTCCCTGCTGGGACTTAACGGAAACAAGACACCTCATGCTGGTTTCTCAGCTGAGAGGCTGATGGCGGAGAGCATTTCCCACCCTGCTCTGCTCCAGCCACGCACAGAATCCTGTCCCCTGGACTGTGCCTATTTTTATGTGGCAGCTCTGGTCACTCTTGCGAAAACATTCAGGATCTTCCCCCAAGTTGTTGGGTTTTTTTTTTCTTTCAAATGGAAACAAACAACAAAACAAGCTAGTAGTAAAATGAATAGGCAAAAAAAAAAGAATGAGATATGAGGGTGGTGGAGAAATTACCAAAAAGGACATGCCCCCGTATTCTTGCCCCTTTATTTTAAGCTGAAGCTCCGGGGTTATGACCAGAAAGATAAGGCAGTTCTAGAACCTTTAGCTGCTTCTCAGAAAAGCACATGCCGTGGGGGTGGATGGTGTTGAACTTCACCCTGTAGCATCCTCCCCAGGGTCAAGGGGTGTAACTGCTGAAAAGAGAGCAGAGTTGGCTGGTCTAGTGAAATATGTCACGTGGCATTGCCTTCTCCCTTCTCACTCTGGTCCTTTGCCCCTGTCTCAGCATACCTCCACCCCCAAGATGCCACTTTTGTTTAAGAGGAACGATAGATCATTGTGAATTCATTTAGTGGGTTACAGCCTGTGCCACTCCCGCCTCCACCTCTCAGAGGACATGCATTTTAAAGCTATGAATTTAAGAGATTGACAGTTAAGACCTGGTGGCCTGGTGGAGAGGCATTTTGGGGCCAGCTCCGTGGTTCTCAGTGTCCCATGAGTATTATCACAGTTGTCACCTGAGGCCCCTTCCAGGTTCCTAGAGTTCCTGGGGTCGGCTCCATTTTGGGGTATGTGTGGGGAGAAGGGAGATTTCCGGGATATTAGCCCCCTCATCAGGTTGGGCTGGATCAACTTGGAGGACCCTCCATGCTGCCAGAACTTGGGGGATTGGCTCATCCAGCAAGAGTTTTAATTGACTTTCTTTGATTTCCATGCTTTTCTTCCAAGAAACCCCACTCCCCAGAGACAGAGGGCCTGGTAAATGCTGACACCATCCCCAGAACCTTTTGCATCTCTTTATTTATTGCTTGAGAATACCTCCCTGATCTTTTTTTTTTTTTTTTTTTTTTTTTTTTTTTTTGCGGTACGTGGGCCTCTCACTGTTGTGGCCTCTCCCGCTGCGGAGCAACAGGCTCTGGACGCGCAGGCTCAGCGGCCATGGCCCACGGGCCCAGCCACTCCGCGGCATGTGGGATCCTCCCGGACCGGGGCACAAACCCGTGTCCCCTGCATCGGCAGGCGGACTCTCAACCACTGCGCCACCAGGGAAGCCCTCCCTGATCTTTTTTAAAATTGATTAATTAATTAAGTTTTGGCTGCGTTGGGTCCTCCTTGTTGTGCACGGGCTTTCTCTAGTTGCGGCGAGCGGGGGCTACTGTTCGTTGCGGTGTGCCGGCTTCTCATTGCGGTGGCTTCTCTTGCTGTGGAGCACGGGCTCTAGGTGCGCGGGCTTCAGTAGTTGTGGCTCGTGGGCTCTAGAGGGCAGGCTCAGTAGTCGTGGCGCACGGGCTTAGCTGCTCCGTGGCATGTGGGATCTTCTTGGACCAGGGCTCGAACCCGTGTCCCCTGCATTGGCAGGTGGATTCTTAACCACTGCGCCACCAGAGAAGTCCTCTCCCTGATCTTTCAAACAGCCCTTCACCCTTGGCAGAGAAACTGCCCTAAACCCGTTGACAGCATAACTAAGAGGAACCCGAGATACCATTGGAAGGAGTGAACTTATAATAACCCCCGTCTGCTGGCACTGCACACGCGCCCTGCTTGACCCCCTGTTCCCTATCCTCATTTGCCTGCTTGAGTCTCTCACTAGGGTTTCTACCAGCCCTTCGCCTCCCCTTGAGTTTCCCGGCCCAGTGCCGCTTGCTTTTGCTTTCTCTCCCACACGCACCTCTCTACCCACCCGCCGTCCCACCTCCTGATCCCCTCTTCACGTCCAGGCCTGCTGCCCCACCCACCACGTGACCAAGTTGCCCCAGCTTGTGTTATCCGCTGACTGCCGCATCTTCACCCTCTCTTCCCCAGGTGGGCATCAACTACCAGCCCCCCACGGTCGTCCCCGGGGGAGACCTGGCCAAGGTGCAGCGGGCCGTCTGCATGCTGAGCAACACCACGGCCATCGCCGAGGCCTGGGCCCGCCTGGACCACAAGTTCGACCTCATGTACGCCAAGCGTGCCTTCGTGCACTGGTACGTCGGAGAGGGGATGGAAGAAGGAGAATTTTCCGAGGCCCGGGAGGACCTGGCTGCCCTGGAGAAGGATTATGAGGAAGTGGGGACTGATTCTTTTGAAGAAGAAAACGAAGGGGAGGAATTTTAAATACAAACGTTCCTCGTGGCTGTGTCTCTTTATTCCTGCTGCCCCTCCAAGCACGTTTAACTTTTCCTAGAGCAGCAGACCCCGGCCTGGGTCCCGACACCAGTACCTGTGGGTGACGGGGCCAGCACGGACGCTGAGCTCTGCCAGACCCTCCCGTGGGGGAGCACAGCTCCGTGTCAGCAAAGGAAACGAGAGTCACTGTCTCTGGGTTAGGGTGCAGGCCAGTCACACCTGTGCAGAGACCTAAGCGGGATTTAAAATTCTCTGTTAGGCTGGGCTCACCCCAAACACAGCCTGCTGGCTGGGGAGCGGAAAGGTGAGATCTGGGCGTGGGGGAGATTCTGGAAAGGGAGTGTTCTCAGAGTTAGAGTTAGAAGCAAGAGCCCATTTCCTGCCCTTGTGAATACACAGATAAACGAGTGGGATCATTCCAGACAGTGTTCAGTGCTGTGAAGCGAAAAAGCAGTGATGGGAGAAGTGGGTGGTGAGGTGAGAAGAGGCCTCGTGGAGACCCGGGTGCAGCTTGGAGCCACCGCGGAGGTTCCGGAGTCAGAGCACGCGGGGTGGGTGTGTGAAGAGCAGGGAAGGAGGTAAAGGTACCCGGAGGATGGAGGTGAGGGGTGTGGCCAAGAGCCATGCGGAGTGCAGGGCACACTTAGGCTAATCCTGCACAGGACATAAGGAGCTTAGGTTTTCTCTAGGTGAAACACAGCATTTCTGTGTGGAATTTGGAAGGATTTAAGCAGAACACCTACTATGCTTTATATACACATATACCTTATCTCTAACCCCAACCATCTCAAAATGGACATTCTTCTCATTTTATGGATGAAGAAGCTGAGGTGTAGGGCGTTTATGTGTTGGAGACACAAAAGGGCGGGGGCCAAGAGGCTGTTCTGTCGGCTATGCCGCCCTCTTTCCACCGTTGGTGTTTGTGTCCGGTTCCAACTGCTGCCTCATAAAATGAAGGGTGGGGAGAAACAAAGTCCATTTATTACAAAGGAGAGGACAAATTAATGCATCTCTTCCCTGAAGTTGGCAGCTCCGGTAGGATTTTTGGAAAAATCAAAAGGCTATTCTGATTAAAGTACTGATAAGACACCCAGGGTCAGGCCCGTAGCAGGTCCCTGTGCATTAAATGTACAGCTCGTCAGCTGTGGACTTTCCCTACATGTTTCTACTCTGTATTCCTTGGAGGCCCCGAGAAAAATAGAATAAAATGTTCCAAGGAAAGGAAGACCCGGCAGGAAGTGATGCTAACCACTCGCCGAGGACTGTTTTCGGAGAGACCACACTTGCTTGTTCTTCTGTGAAAGAGATGGTGGCGCTGAGGAGGAGTCCAGATCTCTGCCCATCAGGACCCCCTTGCCCGAGGTCACGCCTCACCAAGTCCCGCAGGGGCTGCAGGGACAGACCCAGCTGTGCGGAGAACTGGGGTCAGGAGCTGTGGCCCATCTCAGGAAGGGGCATTTCCCCTCTGACAGACGTGAGAGACCTACCCGTGGGTTTCAGATAAGCCTCGAAGGACTTCCCGAGTGTGGAACTAGGACCTAATTAGGGAGAGAGTAACAGACCCTCGAGACCAGGGTTTAGGGGAAATCACCTACAGTGTCTTCCTTCCCTCTAGATCTATGTGAGTTAGGTTAAAATAAATACGAATGGCAAAGTCACAGAGGTGATGTCTGGGAGGTATGGGGAAGGGGGAGTTTGAGGGGTGATATTTTAGGGCCTTGGATGTATTTCTCCCCAGTTTCTTTCTTTTTTTCTTTTGTGGTACGCGGGCCTCTCACTGCTGTGGCCTCTGCCGCCGCGGAGCACAGGCTCTGGAAGCGCAGGCTCAGCGGCCATGGCTCACGGGCCCAGCCGCTCCACGGCATGTGGGATCCTCCCGGACCGGGGCACGAACCCACGTCCCCTGCATCGGCAGGCGGACTCTCAACCACTGCGCCACCAGGGAAGCCCTCTCCCCAGTTTTTTCTCTTCCATTTTCCCTTGTTTGGTTGAGTCCCTGTCCGATCATGGGGTTGGGCCCGTCTAGCCCTGCTGGCTTTTATCTCTGTTCACGAAGCAGGAGTATTGAATTTTAGAACTGGAGAAATGCATCCCTAGAAAGAGGGTGAATAGGAAAGTGGATGATTCTCTATCTTCCCCCAAGAAAAGGCAGCTTCATAATTCTCCAGCATGGGATTGGCTAGAGACTTCTTAAGACGGTAAAGTAAGTTTGGCAGGTGCCAGAATTGGGCCACGGCCCGTGGTGGGCAGCTTGTTTAGCTCACTGGGCTTTAGCCTGGGTTATCCAGTTTCTTGAATCCTAATGCCATCTCTGAAGGATTCCTAAGTAATTTCTACCGATAAAAAAAAAAAGTCTTTTTTACTTTTTACTATTTTACCCCAGGAATTAGGAGAACCCGTAGTTAACATAGTATCTAGTGAAATCCACATGCATATTCATATGTACTCCTCACCCCAGTGTTTGCAGTCTGGGTCCTGCTCAGCAAGAGGGAAAGATCTCCAGCCTTTGAGCGCAAACAGCTTAGGTTCCAAAAAGAACCTACTGAGGAAAAGGATAGTATGTTTATATATTTATTTTCTCCAAACTGCTGATTCTATCAGTGATTTGATTGGCATTTAACTTTAATGCAAAATTGCCACTAACCCCACCATCCTGAATTTTTAAGGGTCACTGGATCAACGCCATGCAATTGTCTTTCCTATTACAATGCCAGTCTACTAAAGGAATCAGAAACTTCCCTTTAAAAAAAGTTTTTTTGGCCACGCTGTGCAGCATGAGGGATCGTAGTTCCCTGACCAGGGATCGAAGTCATGCTCCCTGCAGTGCAAGCAGAGTCCTAACCACTGGACCACCAAGGAATTCCCCAAAACTTCCCTTTTTAAGTTCTCAGTCTAAACTGTCTACATTAAAAAACAAAAAAAACCCAGTGCTATAATTAGTTTTTTATTTTTAGGTCTTGTGACAAATTTATGATGTCGACCACTTTAGGGATGAAGGTGAGAGAGTGAGTGGGGCAAGATGGGAGGATATCAATACGGATACCGTTAAATTTTGTAGAGTTTATTTCATCCTTCCTTCCCATATACACAGAACCCCCAAGAGCTAAGGTGAGTCGTCACTTATCCACATTTTTTTCATGACTATGCAAAATGAAACTCCCTATGTGACCTTCTACATATTGTATTTGGGGCTTAGACATTGGAGTCTAAAATGTAAGGCTGTTTGTTTGGCTCATGGTTAGTGAGACAGGACATTGTCTCTCCAAGCAGGTTCTATTATCTTGCAGTGGGGAGAAATAAAAACACATGAAGTGATCTTTTGTATTAATGCCAGGGACTTCCCTGGCGGTCCAGCGGTTAAGACTCCGCACTCCCAATGCAGGGGGCACAGGTTCCATCGCTGGTTGGGGAACTAAGATCCCACGTGACGTGTGGTGTGGCCAAGAAACATCCCGAAAAACAAAAAAAAAATCCCCAAACCCCAAGATTTGTATTAATGCCAATGCAAAAAACATTAGTAAAATGTCAGCAGAGTCCATACCACGTTAAAAAATATAGCACAACCAAGAAGGATTTATTCCAGGAATTCAACCATGGTTCAGTTATTAGGAATTCCATCAGTCTATTTTTTTAAGTAATTTTATTTTATCTATTTATTTGTTTATTTTTTGGCTGCGTTGGGTCTTCGTTGCTGTACGGGGGCTTTCTCTTTAGTTACGGCGAGCAGGGGCTTCTCTTCGTTGCGTTGCACGGGCTTCTCATTGCGGTGGCTTCTCTTGTTGCAGAGCACAGGCTCTCAGCGCGCAGGCTTCAGTAGTTGCAGCACATGGGCTCAGTAATTGTGGCTCACGGGCTCAGTAGTTGTGCCTTGCGGGCTCTGTAGCGCCGGCTCAGTAGTTGTGGCGCATGGTCTTTGTTGCTCTGTGGCATGTGGGATCTTCCTGGACCAGGGATAGAACCCATGTCCCCTGCGTTGGCAGGCGATTCTTAATCACTGCACCACCTGGTAAGTCCTACAATGTATATTGATGTGGATTTCTGTGGCCTTATCTAGGGAGTCCACCCAGTTTCTTAAATCTGCAGATTTATGTCTTTTGCCAAATTTGGGAAATTTTCAGCTTGTCATATCTTTGAATAGTTTTCAGCCTCACACTTTCTTCTCTTCTTTGGAGCTCAGTGAATGTTAGATCTTCCATAATAGTACCACAGGCCACTGAGGCTCTGCTAACATTTTTCAGTCTATTTTCTCTCTGTTGTTAATATTAGATAATTTCAATTGTTCAATCCTCAAATTCACTGATTCTTTCTCCTGTCATCTCTCTTCTGTTGAGCTCACCCAGCGATTTTTTCCTTTTGAAACTATGGCATGACCAAACAATTTTTTCTTTTTTAATAAGCTTTTTTGGGCACTGATTGTAAATACAGATTTTATTTAATGCATTGCATTTTACAACATGTTAATAAAATGCAATGTTATTTCCTTTCCCTGTGCACATATTCCCTACGTAATGAGAAAGCCAGTAATTCAGTGCAGTATTGAATTACTCAATAGCTCAACCTTAAGACTGTCACTGGATTTGTTGTGAATTTGGCTCCTTCAATTTTTTTTTTTTTTTTTTTACCGTGGAACAGGGCTGAATTATCTATGCTCAGGTTGGCTTCACTTACATCTTCAAAGGTGGGCCCGGAAGAGGAGCTCCGTCACCCGGGAAGCCCCAGGGCTTCCTCTCACACTCTGCTACAACTCGATAACAATGAGCTTGCAAATTTTCTCCAGCTCTTTCTGCCGAAGTTCAAGTTCTTCCTTTTCTGCAGTCAGATTCTTATCAAGCCAGTTGATGATTTCATTATACTTGTCAAGAATCTTCTGTTTGTCCTCATCTTTGATCTTGCCTTTGAGTCTCTCATCTTCAACCTTTGCTTTCATGTTGAATGCACAGAACTCAAGTGGATTTCTGGAAGCCATCTGCTCCTCTGCTTCTCATATTCAGCTTTGTACTTCTTAGCTTTTGGACCATAAGCTCAATGTGTTCTTTGCTCAAATGGCCCTTGTCATTTTTTGATGGTAATCTTGATCTATTTTCCTGTACTCTTATCCATAGCAGAGACACCTGGGATACCCATGGCATCCTGAAACTACATCACCAGAAACAAATACATTGAACTGTATATCAAATGGGCACCATAACCGCATAGAAGAAAAATAAAATCCACAGTATTGAACACAGTATTTTGACTATATATCTTCTGTGTAAAGATATAAAGAATGGAAAAAAATATCTTGAACTTAGTAAGTTTGCTGTTGGTAGGTAGTGTAGCTATTCTCAAACTACGGTGTATGTGTTCTCAGATTGAGCAAAGAAAGAAACAGATTCATGCTAATGGGAACCAGAGTTCTCACTGTGGAAGAAGGAATATACAATTATGGAATGGGATAGAGCAAAGAACAGCCCTGTGATAGTGGATCATATTGTAAATTGGAGTCTTCAGTATGAACTCCTGTTTGCTTCTTTTTTTTTTTTTTAATTTTGGCTGCACTGGGTCTTCGTTGCAGCGCGTGGGCTCTTCGTTGCAGTGTGCGGGCTTCTCTCTAGTTGTGGCGTGCAGGCTTCTCTAGTTGCAGATCACAGGCTTCTCTAGTTGTGGTGTGCCGGCTCCAGAGCGCATGGGCTCAGTAGTTGTGGCACTTGGGCTCTCTAGTTGTGGTGAGTGGGCCTAGTTGCCCCGTGGCACGTGGGATCTTAGTTCCCCGACCAGGGATTGAACCTGCGTCCCCTGCATTGCAAGGCGGATTCTTATCCACTGGACCACCAGGGAAGTCCCTCATGTTTGCTTCTTTGGTTTTTATTTTTTAGCTCTGCCATTGAAAGGACCTAGCAGCAATGACACCCCATAGCAATGAGAACATCTAGTGCTTGTATCTTGGTTTCTAAATACCATTCCCCTCTAAAAGGAATTATGACTCATTGGAGAACTGGCTGATTTCAGGGCTGAATCAGGAAAAGTACAAGATGAACCTGGAACATCTTGTGCCAGAAGGTAAAGAAGTGCTCAAAAAATGATGGAAAACATGTCATAAAGACACAGGAGCCAGTCTGACAGAGCTCCTACTGGCCAACTGAGCACCACAGTTAATAAAAGCAGCACACATTGAGTATAATATGAAGGAACAAAGAAGCAGAGCGGAGGGGGAGAAGAGAAAGGTCTTCTTTCTAGTAGAACGCCGACTAATAAAGGAGAAGCATGACAGAATCACTAGGGGAAGCTAAAACCACTAGGTGGAAGGTTCTTGGGTATCAAAGATAAACAAAGCCGGCTATTAGTTTAAGAGGTGAAAACAGATCTTATTCAGTAACTGCTGACAGTAGGGGAAAGAGCTGAACTCCCTTCTGATTGGCACAGAGGTGACTGGGTGTTTCAAGGGGAGAATGAGGGTGTAGGGAGGGGGCTCAAATGAGAAGTCACAGAGGGTTGGTCAGTGTAAGTGTGACCAGGCCAGCTGTGTCTGCTGCTGGCTGTGCTCCAAGGGAGGGCTCTGTTGCCACAGAGACCGGGGACAGAGGCCCGCATCGCAAAGGAATGGCTTTCAGGTATATGAGAAAGACGCTTCTGAGCTGAAGGAGATACAAATACATCTTGGAGGGACAGAGAAAGGATTCACAATTGTGAGCCCTTTTGAGTAAATGCTCTGAGAAATGGAGGTCGGGGCCTACCATCCGGTATCAGAACAAACAGTAAATTATTTTGACAGCCCTGAGGCTTTTCCAGACAGAAACTCAAGAGAGGGCTGGGTGTCCCAAGGATGTGGCTTTGCTGCTAGAAGCTGTGTTAAAGTTTGGTCAATTCTCTGTTTTTTTTTCCCCCCACTTCTACCCTTTTTTTTTTTTTTAAATCAAGTCTCTTTGTTCAGAGGTTTGGACGGAGTTCATGTGCAAAGGTTTTAGAGTTCTCATGGGTTAAAGAATATTTACACATTCTCGAAGTGTCTGTTGTCAGATTACTCGTTAATTAAAGGCGGGGAGATTACCTTTATAGCGGAGAAATCTGGTGGACACCGTCTTAATCAAGTGATGGAAGCTATCATCGCCAAAAACAAGACAAATGGCCATCGGGTGGCTCCTGACTTAAGGCACCGAGGACACGTCATGTACACAGCACTGCTGTCAGTCACATGGAACCTGAATCATATTAGTAGGAAAAAAGCCAGCAAACCCAAATTAAGGAACATTCCGGAAAACAAGAGGCCTGTACTTTTAAAAAATGCCAGTGTCATGTAGGACAGTAAAAGGTCAACCCCAGAGGAAAGGAAACTGAAGAGACATTAAAACTAGATGAAAAACCCCAATGAGCTACTACTATAGACCCATCAGAATGGCTAAAATGAAAAACACTGATAACACTAAATCCTGGCAGAGATGCAGGGAAATTGGATCACTTACAGACTGCTGGTGGGGATGTGAAATGGTATAGCCACTCTGGAAGAGAATTTGACAATTTCTTAAAAAATTAAGCATACACCATCCTACCACCTAGAAATTGCTCTCCTGGGCAACTATGCCAGAAAAAGAAAAGCTTATGTCCATGCAAAAAAGTCACATATGATTATTAATAGCAGCTTTATTTGTAATAGACAAAAACTGGAAATAACCCAGATATTCTTCAACAGATGAATGGATAAACAAACTGTGGTCCATGAAAATAAAAAGGAGCAAACTCTTGATACACTCAACAACCTGGATGGATTTCTAGAGAGCTAAACTGAGTGAAAAAAAGCCAGTCCCCAAAGGCTACATACTGTGTCATTCCATTTGTATAACTTTTTTTTTTTTTTTTGGCCATAGCCCACTGCATGTGGCATCTTAGTTCCTCCATCAGGGACCAAACCAGTGACCCCTGCAGTGGAAGCATGGAGTCCTAACCACTGGACCGCCAGGGAATTCCCCTATACAATGTTTTTTGTTTTAGTCTTTTTTTTTTTTTTTGCAGTACGCGGGCCTCTCTCTGTTGTGGCCTCTCCCATTGCGGAGCACAGGCTCCGGACGCGCAGGCTCAGTGGCCATGGCTCACGGGCCTAGCCGCTCCACAGTACGTGGGATCTTCCCGGACCGGGGCACAAACCCGTGTCCCCTGCATTGGCAGGCGGACTCTCAACCACTGCACCACCAGGGAAGTCCTACAATGTTTTTTTTTAATTTATTTATTTTTTATTTTTGGCTGCATTGGGTCTTCGTGGCTGAGCGCAGGCTTTCTCTAGTTGTGCTGAGCGGGGGCTATCCTTTGTTGCGGTGCGCAGGCTTCTCATTGAGGGGGCTTCTCTTGTTGTGGAGCACAGGTTCTAGGCGTGCAGGCTTCAGTAGTTGCGGCTCACGGGCTCTAGAACACAGGCTCAATAGTTGTGGCACACGGGCTTAGTTGCTCCGTGGCATGTGGGATATTCCTGGACCAGGGCTTGAACCCATGTCCCCTGCATTGGCAGGCGGATTCTTAACCACTGTGCGACCAGGGAAGTCTCCCTATATAACATTTTTGAAATGACAAAGTTATACAAATGGAGAACAGATTAGTGGTTGCCAGAGGTGAAGGAGGGGGATGGGCAGGAAGGAGGTAGGTGTGTCTATGAAGGGCAACCTGCGAGATTCTTTCTTTTCTTCCTTTCTCTCGTTCTCTCTTTCTTTCTTGCTGCGTTGGGTCTTAGTTGCAGCACGTGGGATATTTTGCTGTGGTGCGTGGGCTTCTCTCTAGTTGCGGCACGCAGGCTTAGCTGCCCCGTGGTACGTGGGATGTTCGTTCCCTGACCAGGGATCGAACTGGCGTCCCCTGCATTGGAAGGCGATTCTTAACCACTGCACCGCCAGGGAAGTCCCGGGATTCTTGAGTCTACGGAAATGTTCTGTATTGATGTTGGCTGCGTTGGCGTCAATATCCTGGTTGTGATGTGTGCCACAGTTCTACAAGATGGGAAAATTCGAATCTCTCTGCATTGTTTCTTACAATTATCGCAGAATAAGAAGTTTAATAACAAAAAATCTAAATGAATGAGATTATGGCTTAGATTCTGTATCGGAAAAAGGAGTTGATATAAAGGACAATACTGGGATAACTGGCAAAGTTTGAATATTGACTGTATATGTTAGAAAATATCAGTAATATTGTATTAGTGTTAAATTCCCTGAACTTGATAATAATTACACTGGAGTTATATAAGAACATGTTTTTGGCCCTAGCAGGTATATTAGATTATTTGGGGCTGACGAGTCTTGATTGCTATTTCCTCTCAAATAGCCCAGCAAAAACAAAAAACAAAAAAGCTGATTTAATATATATCAATATAGGGTGTGTGGGTGTGTATAAGAGAGAAAAGTAATAAAGTGTGCCAAAATATTAATAACGAGTGAAGAGTATATGGCATCACTGGGATAGTTCTGTAACCTTTCTGTACGGTTACATTTTTTAAAAAATATTTTATGTATTTACTTATTTACTTGGTTGCCCCAGGTCTTAGTTGCAGCTCTCAGCTCCTTAGCTGCAGCATGCAAACTCTTAGTTGCAGCGTGCATGTGGGATCTAGCTCCCTGATCAGGGATGGAACCCAGGCCCCCAGCATTGGGAGCGTGGAGTCTTAGCCATTGTGCCACCAGGGAAATCCCTAAAATTTATTTTCCAAAATAAACTATTTATTTATTTATATAAATTTATTTATTTACTTATTTGGTTGTGTCGGGTCTTCGTTGCTGTGCACGGCCTTTCTCTAGTTGTGGCAAGCAGGGGCTACTCTTCATTGCGGTGCACGGGCTTCTCATTGCGGTGGCTTCTCTTGTTGCGGAGCATGGGCTCTAGTTGCGCCGGCTTCAGTAGTTGTGGTGCGAGGGCTCAGCAGTTGTGGCTCACAGGCTCTAGGTGCGCAGGCTTCAGTAGTTGTGGCACACGGGCTTAGTTGCTCCGCGGCATGTGGGATCTTCCCAGACCAGGGCTCGAACTCCGGTCCCCTGCGTTGGCAGGTGGATTCTTAACTACTGCGCCACCAGGGAAGTCCCAAAATAAACTATTTAATTTAAAAAGAGTTCTCCATTAAGGCAACAAATCACTAGGGGACAGAGAATGACCAGGGATGGTAAGGAACGCCAAGCCACAGGCTGTTTCGGTGCTGCCCTGAGACCTGTTTGCTCCGTTTGCTCCCAGCCCTCCTTCTCAGGAGTCTGTTCACCCAGATGAATCCTGTGGGGGAGGTTCGATCTACACACCTTAAAGGCAAATTTATTAGTTGTTTTTGGAACCCTACAAAATAAAGTAAAATTTAAAACAAAAAGGCATATCTTGACAAAATGCAGAGAGGAAAATGGGCAGGAGTCGTGCAGAGGGAAGAGGCGGACAGGTCACACAGAGCCACCTGTTTGCAGAGAAGTGAACTTTATTAGTCATTGTTTTCCTTTTCTTTTTCTTAAAACACCACTTTCCCTTTTCGTAGAGCAAAAATTAGTGTCAGGTTCTATAAATTGCTCCTCACCTTGGACACATAACTTCTCTAAAGCAGCTTCCACCGTGAAGGAGAACTAGGTTATCCCATAAAGCCGTCAAGCGCCTTCTTCCGTGAGCAAGTTTTTAGGCAGAATTTTCAAGAGAGGCAGAAGGTGTGGCTTCTTGCCTCATACATCCAATTAAAAAAAAAAAAAGGATAAAGAGAAAGAAATCCAGCTGCTGAGAATTTCAGTGACACTAAAAATATCTCAGGACTTCCCTGGTGGTCCAGTGGTTAAGACTCCGCACTCCCAGTGCAGGGGGCCCGGGTTCCATCCCTGGTCGGGGAAGATCCCACATGCTGCGGGGCGCGGCCCCCCACCACCCAAAAAAATTCCTAAATAGGCAGAAATACTGCGTGAACTACTCGGGGCCCAAACTTTCTTTTGAAACAGGTGTTATGCAGTTTCAATTTGAACTCTTTCTGACAAGGTTTTCAGAAATCTTTCAACTAATGCTCTCCAAGAGCACAATCTTTTTAATAGACTTCAGAAAAAAAACACCAACCCATATTACTTTTTTACGTTAAAAAATGTTGAAACAGTGCTGAACTTACAGAAAAGTACAAACCTTGTTTTCCTTGAACTATTTGAGAGTAAGTTTCCGCACGGCGCTTCATTTCTCCTAATGCCTCCGTGTGAGGCTGAGGCTACCTAGTCCTCTGACCCCATTCGGGTTATACCAGCTGACCCAATATTGTACTTTATCGCAAAAGGATCCCGTTCAGGCTCTCCTGTTGCATCTGCTTGTAATTATCTCTTTGGTCTGGAATAGTTTCTCAAGCCTTTTAAAAAAGATTTTTATGACCTTGACACTTTTGACGATTACAGGCCAGCTGTTCTGTAGAATGTTCCTCAGTTTGGGTTAGTCAGGTGCTTCCTCTGGATGGATTCAGGTTGTGTATTTCTACAGGAGCATCTCAGAAGTGATGCTGTGTGCCTCCAATTTCATCCTAACAGATGGCACGTAACTCCATTTCCCATCACTGATGGTGTCCAGTGAAAGTACTTCTTTTCCCGTTTGTAATTAACATTTACATTAATTGTAAGTATAATGTAATATTACTTGTGCATAATATTAGTAATTAATAGTATGTGTTTGGTGGCAAAGTGTTTTAAAACTGTGTAAATATTCTGTTCCTCATGAAACTTGGAGCTTATTCAACTATTTTTATTGGTGTGGACAGTGAGTTCCTATTTTATCTAGTGAGTTATAATCTGTCCGTTTTGTCACTTATTTTGATGCTCAGATTGTTCTAGGTTGGGCCAATGGGAGTGCCTTCCAGCTGGCTTCCATGTCCTTTTGACACGTCCTCATCATTCTTTGAGCATTTTCTTACTTTCTGACAGAACAAGGCATCCTAGGCTCATCTTGTACTTAACCCTGAAAACAACAATTTCTCTAAGCGCTCTGGCTCCCGTAACTAGAGAATGGCAATTAGAAGCCAAAATCTGGGCGCTCGATGGGCACAGTGCTATCAGGGTGTCACGGGTCCAGGCCGTCTCAGTGGACAGAGTTGGGGACACAGTTATGCATACACACGGTTACCGCTCTGTTTGTTTCTCTGCCTATCTCTCTAAATGTTCTGAAACTCCCATTCCAGTTCAACACAGTAGGGTTCATTCCCCCATCGGCCTCTCTGATGGTGACAAATCTGGTTCCAATTATCCTTCTCACCCTACTTGGGGGCCAACACCCTTGCTCAGGCCTCATAATAATTGTTATGGATTCTTACATTGTGTAGTCCGGTCTCCAGCCCCGAGACTGACCCTGACCGTGCTACACCCGGGCAGCAATGCCAATTCCTTTGCTCCACTGCGTTACCAAGATTCAAATAGAATGAACTGATTGACTACAAGTAGCATCTGCTAAGAATCACTGAAGGCAGATACAACTGTTCCCTAGAATTCTACTGACTTAAAGTACTTAGAAATTATACCTAATTTACAACACCCTCTCCCCATGCCCTCGCCTCAGGGGCCTGAGGCTCCCGTTTACTGATGGGTGATATTGGTTATATGGATTGCTCTGCAGTCACTGCACCTGTGTAAGCACGGGCTGCGTACACTCACCCCCAGTCTGGAGAGGACGTGCCCTGCAGTGCTCTCTCCTGCTTTCCATTCCGACAGCGGGGAAGGGGAGCTTTAGCTTATGTGCAGGGTATACGTGATTCATGCACACCGACAGGTATATGCAGCATGGATACATGTGCCTTGTTCAAGCTTCTAACAGACACGTTATGCTACGTATATCTTCACACCAGGACAGTGTGAACAGGATACCTCACTGCAGACCTGCTGCAGCCTCAGTGAGGCCCCGGCAGCTTTGGGTTTCTGAAGCCTCTCACCCTCACACCTGGCCAACGGATGGCTTTCCGAAAGGCTGAACATTTGTGAGGAGATTCCATTCTGCTTCCCTGCACAAATCTACCACTGTCCAGCAGGGTGTCTGAGGCCCCTGGCAGACAACCCTTCTGCTGCCACCCCATGGGTCTAAACACGTGAAGTGCGTTCTAAAGAGGTAACAAGAGTTTCACGTGTGCAAGTTGTCCATCCCTCTTTGAACCTTAACCTATCTGCATGCACACCCGGTGAGCCCCTGACTTCACAGAACTGGCATTTCACATGAAGGGGTGCAATTAAAGTCAAGGTGGTGGCAGTGGGGGGTTAAGACCCCTCTGGAATCCTGGCTCGACCGCTTGTGATCTCGTGACTTTGGGCAGGTCACTTAACCTCTTTGAAATTTAATATTCCCTCCTATAGGACTGGGATAAAAATAGGGCTACATCAGGACACTGCTGCACAGATTGAATCAGGTTTAGAGTTTAGAAGCGAGCCTGGCATTTCTCTGGGATCCAGTGTATGTTAGTTAGGTTCTAAGCAGCAAAAGGCAGTTCACTTTCTTTTCCCCAACTGCTCTGCGTCACAGCGGGTCCTCCCCTCCGAGCAGAAAGATAGGATAACGGCTTGGTACCCATGCGCCGTATTTCATCGAATCTACAAGCCATCGGTTTTAAGATACCCAATTTAAGAAATGATGTCTTTAAAAAAGAAAAACATGCTGCCACGTGTACTACGAAATGCCAAACGATTGTAAGACGCCCCCTAGTTACTACGAGGATCTTCAAATGTCAAAAGAAGTGCTTAGCGTAGGAGCCGCTGGGAAAGTGCATGTAATGCAAAGTGCGCGCACGTTTAAACGCGAAACCAGCTTCAGCTGCACTTGCTCGGTGCGCCGGGGCGAAACGCCGGGCCCTTGAGGCGAAGCCTCGGTTGAGTTTCGCTTTCGGTTCGCAAGAAACGAAAGCTGGGCGGCGCGGCGGGGCGGGGCGGGGCGCGGCGGGGCGGGGACGTGGGCGGGGACGTAGGTGCTGGCACAGAGGGGTCCGGCGCTTGGGGACAGAGGCACGGGGACCGAGGTGGGGATATAGACGCAGGGACAGAGTCGCAGGGACAGACGCGGGGGCCGAGGTGGGGACAGAGGCGCGGAGGCAGACGCGGGGACAGAGGCGCAGGGACTGAGGTGGGAACAGAGGTGCGGGGACAGACTTGGGGACCTAGACTTGGGGACCTAGGTGGGGACAGACGGGGCCCCGCTCACCCCGCCCGCAGCGCCCGCCACGCCGCTGCCTGGAGGACCGGACGCGGTTGCTGAGTTTCTCCCTCATCCAACTTAGCAGCGCGGGTCTGACTCTTCGCTGCATCTGAGGCAAGTTTGGTGATACTTTTGGAGGCTTTCTTTGCAGGGAAGGCACAACGGGGCTGTGCTCAGATGCCACATGGATAATTATGGGATTTTTTGGGGCTGAGCGAATTATAATAATGGTCTGTATTCGTTAATACGTATATTAGATCAGTGAAAATTTCCCACGCTGATATATTTATTTGGACTTTTTTTGCACGACTGTTTCTAATTAAAGAAGAAATTGCAAAATCCGCCTCCTACCGTCTCCCTCTTTTCCTGGAAGAAAGCTAGATTTAGACCTTTAAACCTAAAACTCTGTTCTATGACCCCTGAAAAATCTGGGTTCAAAGTGTTTTGAAAACTAAAGCAGAGCCTTTAACTTCATGCTTTACAGCATTGAGGTAGTTATACTTTGAAATTGCTCAAAAAAGAGGCAAATACTTAAAACATTTCTTTCTGGTGTTATACTGTGAGAGTGAGGCGGACGGTTCAGGCCTAGACATCCAGGTGGTCTAATGTGCTCATCCACATCGGACTAATACAGGTGCACAGATCCATCCTGGTTTTTGGATCACTATCAAAGAACTGAAAAAAAAAAAAGAAACCGCTTTTTGTATTTTCACTAAAAAGAAATGTGTTGCACAGTTTGGGCATTTTTACATAATGATGAGCTTGCAAAGGGGAAAATGGGTTTCATCTGGAGTGTTCTAATCTGTGTGCCCAGCACATTACCATCACTTGAGAAACACACACGAATGATTAAGAATGAGGTCTGAATCTGTCGTTGCCATGATGGGTTGGATTTAGAACACTGTGAGGCTTGTGTCATTGGCTCTTTTCCTGGGCTGGTGGTTTTTCTTCCTGTGGTGGAAAAGATGGTCTGATTTATGTTCTTCTGGCTTAAAACGCCTTAAAAAGAGGCATTTTATGCTTCTGGCTTAAAAAGAGGCTGATTATGATCAGCCCTGAGCGGGTCACGTGACCATTGCTGAAACAGTCACCTTGGGCCCTGAGTGGCCAGGGCTTTGAGCCAGACTGTGCGTGTGGGCTCCATCCAGTACTCATATTCTGAAAGTGGAGATAGTGTTTGTAAAGAAGAGGTGAGTATGCTACCAAAAGGTGGGGCACTGGGCTGGCAGAAATGACAGGCGTCCACTGGGGTCATTTTCAAGGTTGCGGTACATGTTGCCAAGTGGTCGTCCAGGCTGGCTGTGGCAGTGTCCACTCCCAGTAGCTGGCTGCTGCTGTGGACCCGGACTGAAAGATCTCTCTGCACAAGTAACACCAAGAGGTCTTCACTGGTGACCCCTTAAGTGGAAATAAAGCAGCCGGGAATCATGCACCTTTAGGGAGAGCAACGCTGGGACTGAACTGAAAACAGTCTTCATGAAATGACCTGAAGGTAGCTGGTCTGCAGTAAATCCTCTATGCCGGGGGCCAGTCGCCTGCAGCCTGAGCTTGGTCAGTGCTTGTCTAGAACAGCTTCTCAACCTTAATGCTTGCGTAGGTCACCTAGGAATCTCGTCAAAAGGCAGATTCCAAGCCTGCCTTTTTAACAAACTTCAGGTGATGCTGTTGCTGCAGGTCCAGAGACCTGCCTACCTGCTTCCAAGATGCTGGACCAGTGGTTGCCAATATTTTAGCAGAACAAAAGAAAAAAATTGAGGACCCAGCTCCCCTTCAGATAAGAACTGAACTCTTAGTAGCCATTAATTGAGAAAACACACTGAAAATCTCTGCATTCAGGAAAGCTTTTACACCTTTTGGCAGAACACTAAAGGGCTGAGTGTTAGATTCAGTGTTTGGTTACAGTTGAGGCCATTTGCCCCTCACCTTTGCTTAAATGCACAGTAATTTCAGCACATCACTGGGACTGTAGAACGGGAGGATCTTACAGCAGTTATCGCAGGAGAAATATTTGGATTCTCAAGAAGACTTTTAGTGTGGTTACTTCAGTAGTTTCTAGTGAACAAACTGCAGGTGCTAAGTTCTGAAAACTACAACATTAGGGCTTCCCCCGCCCCCAACCCCATGGTCGTTACTGTCTTAGTAGCCCTTTAAACACATAGTGTCTGCTACCCCATAGTGTTTGAACATCTCACATAAGTACTTGACGAGACTATTCCAAAGTCTCTGATGAGGGATGATGAAACCGTCTCCCCATCTTTCTCCTCTGACCAGGATTTCTTGTTACGTTCTTCTGTGCTGTAATTACCCTCCTGTACGCATACTGAAGGCTGTGAACAAAACACTATATACAAGACAGTCTACATAACTTGTAGGTCCCCTAGTAAAGTAAAAACTTGGGGCTCCTTATTAAACAATTGTGAAGAACTTCAGGACTGCAACAGGAGAGCATTAAACCAAGCCGGGGTCTTCTGAGTGCAAGTCTGGGCAGCTACACAGGTTGTGTACTCGCCAAGTCAGCCCTGACTAAAGTCTGTGATTCCCAAACCATTCATAGCCTTCATCTTCTTTGTTCCACTGTTGATGACAACTGTATGGCATTGACATTTAAAAAACTGGTTTTCCAGTCTATAAATATTTCTTCAATCAGACTTGCAAGGAGAGAATCTGACCGAACTCACCATTAACCCACTGTTCTGTTTAAAAGAGGCTCTGGTTGTTTCTGCCTGTTCAGATGCCTGATATACATGATATAGAAGTAGCACATTTAAAACTATCACTGTTTGTGTGTGTGTGTGTGTGTGTGTGTGTGCACACAGCGGAATATAATTCAGGAAAATTATTTTTAGGAATGTATTTTCCAGAGCAATGTTGTCCCTAGGGTTCATAGTTTGGGTAACTGTCAGAAGTTGAGAGTTTTATTTCCAACTATTAAACTGAGTGACAATCTAAAGCCATCATTTGAACAACAGTTTTTAGCCTCCGTAAGTAGAGCAAACACTACAAAGAGCAGTGTGCTTGATTCACCTGTGTAGTCTGTGGTTTTTGAAGTTTGACTAGTGAGAACAAGCTGTGTTTGGGGTGCTTTGGTTCTTTTCAGATTTTTTATATTCTTTATCACACCTGGATTGAATGATGATTTAATTATTGATTTTTTTGTAGATACGTTTGGAGTTTTTCCTCCTCATGTTAAGTGGTAAAGTTGATGTTCTGGTTTTAATTCATCTTCACAAGATGTGAAGAATTTGCAAATAGGGTTTTTCTCTTGAAAGACTCATGGCTTAATTGGGATTAATAATTAAAATTAAAATTTAATTAATAATTAAATTATTAATAATTAAAAATTTAATTGGGATTAAAATTAAAATAATTAAAATAATTAAAATAATTAAAATTAGATACAGTCTAACTCTGTTATTCTCAATTACTTTTAAAATTTAATAAAGTTGTAAGCCAAAAAAGATATAATATCCTCTATAAACTGTTTAGCAGACTTACTCTCTCTTTACTATATGTATTAATTTCTTTTCCTTTTTTAAGATTTTAAAATAAATTTATGCATATAATGGCCCAGACCATTCACTGTTGCAGCATCTTTCTTTTGCAGTGAAAATTATGCTTTTATATCTCAACATACAAAGTACAATATATGAGATTTTCTACCCTAAGTTGTGTGGATCATTTGCAACTGGATATTCAGATATTAACAGTTAATCCAAGTGACCCCCCCCCCCCCGCCTTTCTGTTACACTGGTCACATGGGGTGGTAACCAAAGTGATCACTTGATTGTGTACCAGCGCAGGGACACCAGAAGGGGACTGGGGTGGGCGTTTGGTGGATGGCCTTTCAAAGGCTGAGGCCAAGGAGCAGATCTCAGATGAATAATAATAATAAAGTGAAGCCACGCTTTGGTACTTTTCTACTTCATCTGAAAAATGTAAGTCTTCATACAACGTTTAGCATGCATTTGGATGCAATGCCACTATCATTAAGTGCTCTGGCAGTAGGTGGGAGCGACTGGTCTTTCGGTATGATTCAGGGTTTTCGTTTTAGGTCTTTTATTATCTGTCCTTGAGTGTGTGCTCCTGTCTGTTTACTTGGTACCAGCCTTGGCAGTCTGTCTTCAGCCCACGTCCACCGGGACATTCCCATGTATCCACTAGGGGGCAGTGCCGACATTCCCATGCCTGGTTAG
Organism: Phocoena phocoena; assembly: GCF_963924675.1. Taxonomy (NCBI): domain Eukaryota; kingdom Metazoa; phylum Chordata; class Mammalia; order Artiodactyla; family Phocoenidae; genus Phocoena; species Phocoena phocoena. Next base: position 102,113,256 of record NC_089229.1, read on the forward strand.
GCTTCTGCTTTTCTCACTGGAGAGAGAGATCTAAGGGCATCTGCCTTAAGAACTTCTCTAGTCAATTAAAACTGAGCTTGTTGGGGAAAGTCCTGGAAGTGATTTGTGGTTCAGATCTGTCAGCAGTTGAGTTAGCTGTGCCTTCACTGCTGGGCTCTGTGCGTGCTCTTTGCAGAGAATGACTCCACACCCGCATCAGACCATGTCTGTTTGCCTCAGACCACTGGCCTTGACTCCAAGTTCCAATTAATTAATTAACTAATTAATGATAAAATGAACACTTATGAAACCCTTCCCCCCAAACTAGAACATTACTGGCGATTACATGCTCTCTACTTCTCTCATCCCTCTGCCTGTCCATTGGAGGTAATGACCTGGTCTTTTTTTGTTTTTTTTAAATATTTATTTATTTATTATTTACGTGGCTGCCCCAGGTCTTAGTTGCGGCAGGCGGGCTCCTTAGTTGCAGCTCACGGGCTCCTTAGCTGCAGCATGCACGTGGGATCTAGTTCCCTGACCAGGGCTTGAACCCGGGCCCCCTGCATTGGGAGCACAGAGTCGTAACCACTGTGCCACCAGGGAAGTCCTTGGCCTGGTCTTTTTGATCTTCATTATCCATTTAAAAATCCTTGTCACACATGCACGTTGATGCCTAAATAGCGTAGTGTCTCATTTTCCTTGAGTTTGAATCTACAAAACGAAATACTAGGTCTTATCTTCTAAGAATTGCCTTTTGACTCAACATTGCGTTTCTAAGATTCACCCTATTGTGACATGCTCACTCAGGTGCAACTGAGGAATATTATTTCATTGTGTACACTTATTACAGCTCAGGTACCCGCTCTCCCGACATTTGGGTCGAGCGCTTGGATTGTTTCCATGTTTTTGCTGTGCAAACAGCACTGCTATGAACATTCTTGTTTATGTCTCCAGGGACACATGTAAGAATTTCTCTTTTGAATTTTTAGGTTGAAGTTAAGTGAATGTTGAACTTTACAAGATGATGCCACGTTGTTTTCCCAAGCGACTGTACCATTTTACACCCTCCCCTAGTAGTATATAAAAGACCCTATTTATCTACATCCCCTCCAACACTTGGTTCCATCAGAATTCTTAACTGTTGCCGGTTGAATAGTGTAAAATGGTATCTCATTATGGTCAAGGTTTGCACTTCCCTGACCACTAGTGACCACTTACTTTTTATAAAAACTAAAATTCTGGAATGTCTACATTTTATTCCAGTCCTGGCTTGGGTTCACCTGTGCAGGTCTGCTCACAGCCCTTTGCACACTCTTCCCCACATCCTTCTCCCCCAGACCCCTGGGCTTTTTTTGCATAACACCTGCCCTGCCTCAAGGTGCCCCTTATTTTAAACCATACCCTTTCCTCTTTAATAAACTCAGATCCAGACTCACTTTCCCCACGAACCCTGCCCTCGTGAATATCAGTGAACTTAGGTCACTTCATTAAACCACTGAATCCTGACGGGCCTCTGAGCCACTGGCTAGAGTACAGACGGGGGCAGGTCATTTAGCTACGTATATTAAGAGCCTTAAACTTCGTACACTGTGACCTTGTAATTATATTTTTAAGAATATGTCCTAGGGCTTCCCTGGCGGCGCAGCGGTTAAGAATCCACCTGCCAATGCAGGGGACACGAGTTCGAGCCCTGGTCCAGGAAGATCCCACGTGCCATGGAACAACTAAACCCGTGTGCCACAATTACTGAGCCTGCGCTCTAGAGCCCGCGAGCCACAACTACTGAGCCCGTGTGCCACAACTACTGAAGCCCGTGTGCCTAGAGCCTGTGCTCCGCAGCAAGAGAAGCCACCACAATGAGAAGCCCGTGCACCGCAGTGAAGAGTAGCCCAAGAGTAGCCCCTGCTCACGGCAACTAGAGAAAGCCCACGCTCAGCAACAAAGACCCAATGCAGCCAAAAAATATATATAAATAAATAAATTTATATAAAAAAAGAATATCTCCTAGATAGTTAAAGATTTTTTTTTGAAGTGGACCATTTTTAAAGTCCTTATTGAATTTGTTGCAATATTGCTTCTGTTTTAGTTTCTTGGCCGCGAGGCATGTGGAGTCTTAGCTCCCCGACCAGGGATCGAACCCGCACCCCCTGCATTGGAAGGCGAAGTCCTAACCACTGGACCGCCAGGGCGGCCCCTCTCCTAGACGTTGATTTAGCGTCTGGTTGTATCTGAAGGCCACAGGTTTATTTGCACGGGGACAGAGGAGCCATTGAGGAAACAGCAGGGGTTGTGCTCAAACTTAGACCCGGGGCAGGCCTGAGCCCTGGGGAGAGATGGCTTCCCGCAAAGCTGAAGAACTTGGTGAAATGAAAAGGCACGGGGCAGTGGGAGGACTGGGCTTGTATCCCACTTCCACGTGAAGGCCCTGCTTGTAGATACGAGGGAACCTTTGTGCATGGATTGCTGTGTCGGGCAGTGCCCTGCAGACACCAGTGGGCACTCCAGGGCAGGTAGGGACAGGGTATGGTGCTTGTGACCTCGCTCCAAAACACAAGAGACTCCTCCTGAGATTCCCACACACCTGGGGAGAATTCACAGGCTGAAGCCTGTGTTGCCAGGAAGACTGGGTTCTGGTTAACATGACCTGGTTTATAGCTGCAGTTTTGTTGTGTCCATGACCTTTGGTTTGCCTGAGGAAAAATCACATAGGTAGAAAAAGGTTTTATACCTAAAAATGTTCTCTGCGGTTTTTTTATAACTGCAAAAAATCGAAGACAGCCAGAACATTCTGCAACGTTCTGTTGCTACATCAGGCATCACTGTGAAACGGTTGAAAATATACTGCTTTTTCCATTTCACATTATAACAAGGATATTTGATTACAGGCCTCTCTCAATTGCTTGTGCCCATGCAAGGGAAAAGGAGAAAGCCCAGGGCGGAAAAGAATGTGTCAGAAAGTTTATGTATGTGAATATATACATATGGGCGTGGCGTTTGGGTTCCCAAGGACATTCGCCAGCCAGTCCTGGCTGAGTCTCAGCATTTCTTGGTGTGGAGCCCGTTGAGAAGAAGTCTCTATACCCTGTGTGTGTGGGTTTTGTCTGAGAAAGCTCAATAGACTCAAGGCCCTGCCATTGATTTGTCCTCCTTTGACGGTGTAGTCCCAGCTGAGCTGTGCGTGGGGAAGGTCTGCTGGGGAGCACCCTTGGGAACGACACCCAGAGGGTGAGCACAGCAGGGTGGGCAAACGGAGGACTTGAACTCCCAAAATTTGTGACAGAGGCTTCAGCCAATGCTAAGGGGAGCTCGGGGGCTGGGTGACCCTTCAGGCAGGTGGTAAGGCCCTTAGGCCCCCTCATCGCCCAGACTCTGGATAGGGACCGGGCCAGCTTTCTTCACTGGGGTGAATTCTGGAGGGGGCCTCAGCTGGGGGCCGTCGACCACCAACACCCGGTGGCCTGGGGAAGGGCTCCTGTTCCGCCGGAGTGTGAGTGGTCACCACCTCCCGCTACAGGCAGACATAGCTGTTCCCAGCCCCAGTTACTTGAACGGCCCTGTGTACAACACGTGTGGGTGTTCACAGCAGCCCCTTCCCCAGGAGCCAGGACGGGCTTCCTTGGGTCCAGCGTGTGGACAGCAAGGAGAGGGCTTTGAGCAGCCTTCAGGCAGTGGAGGACCTGGGAGTGAGGAACAGGGAGACCCAGGTGTCTTGGTCTGGACCCCTTGGTGAATGTTGAACCATTTGCCAGAACAGAGAGCGCAGGGCAGAGGCTGCGGCCGTGGGTCCCAATGAGGACACAGCGGGAATGAGGGACCAAGGTGACGGAGTCTCACTGAGTTGTCGTTTCTCACCCTAGAGCTTGGCGGGCCAGTCTCCCCAGACACTGATCTCCCCCCAAGCCTGGCTCTTGGGGATCAGAACTGATCACATGGATATGCTTCCCCTTCTCTCATCCTTTCCTCTGCGGTGTGTTTTCACAGAGGTCCGGCCAAGGCCGGCTCATGAGAGCTCTTCCCGGAAGTGAGGTCGCACCGTCCTGAAGACGCCCTGCAGCTGCCGTCCGGGGGTCTTGGAGTGACTGCTGATGGGTATGGTTCCGGGTCCCTAGGCCGGTCTCGGCTGTCTCAGCGTTTCTCAGCAAAGCCCATTAGGAGAAGGACGGGAGCAGCAATGGGAAGAGACACAGGGAGCCCCGAGCCCGGGCTCCCAATGGGCCGAGAACCCCAGTCTTCTCTCTTGACTGCGCAGAAATGCTTTGCTCGTCCGCCGGACCGTAGAGTTTTGTGGTTGCCGATTGCTGCTCTTTGTGCCTCCACTTCTGCATCTGTGAAGTGGGGATGATTATGCCCCGGAGCCCATAGGATTGTTGGGAAGAATAACGAGGTTGTTGTGGAAGCTGCTTTAATCTTGCGCGTGGCATGTCGTGGCTCCCAGCCTTCCCCCGGGTGCTAGTGTGACTGGTGACAAGGTGCTTCTGCTGACTGGCTTCCTGCTGACCACGGATTCTTACGTTCTTCCTGCCCCAGCTCGTACACCAGAGCCCTTTCCCTGGGAGCTCTGAGATTAGTGGACTCCCTCCCTCTTAAATTACACACCTTGTGGGGTCTGCGGAGCCCAAGGTTGGGTGGGAAAGGGGGAGGTTGGTTGCTAGTGGGTCAGAGAAATACTACCTTTTGGTTTTCTCACATCCTCGTAAGTTCCTTGTGGTTTCCAGCCTCTCAAGGTGAGTTTAGATGAGGTGGATCTCCCCCAGAGCTTTCTTCTGATTCCCTTCCACCACCTGGTAGGGCCTGGGCAGGGGCCTTACCCCCGGGGCCCAGAGTAGATTGCCTGGGAGATGACTCTCGGCCCTGAGCCCGTAGATGCCCGCTGTGAGCCAGCTCTGTAGGGACAGCTTGGGTGGGCAGGGCCCCTAGTTCTCCCCAATGCACTGTCTGTAAGGTTTCTCTTCCTTTGCTCTTACTGTTGCTTGGGTTATAAGTTTGACAACGAGTGATACACCTCCTTGTGGCCTCTCTTTTCCTGACGGACTGTTAAAACTTCTGCTGCTAATTCACTTTGCAGAGGCTCGTGTTTCTCTCTCCTTTCCAATTTGTTTCCAAGCTCCTTAGTGAATTCTTTGTGCCTCTGGGAGTACCTTATAGAATCTCATGTCCTTAGGAGGGTCTAGAGGAGTGTTTGGTGTTCGTTGAATTCTGTGGCAGGGCTTCCCTCAGTACCTTCCCTCTGCTCTTCATAGGCCCGGTGGGTTTACACAACATTGGGCAGACCTGCTGCCTTAACTCCCTGATCCAGGTGTTCGTTATGAACGCGGAATTCACCAAGATATTGAAGAGGTAAGGCAATTGTTCAGGCGGATGAATGTGTGTATTATTTTATGTTTTCAGTTGTTCAGTTACTCACGGTGGTTTGGGCTCTTAGAAGTCTACTTCCAAAAGCTAACAGAGAAAAGGTCTTGCTTTGCACAGTCTAGACTATATACTATAATCATCTAAGATGATTTTTAAAAAATGTAAATGCTGATCCCACCCCCAGATATTTGGTTCCACTTGGGGCCTAGGTGGGTGTCTAGGGTGGGGCCCAAGCATTCGTACTTTTCAAAAGATTCCCCAGGTGATTCTAAAGTGTAGCCAGATTGGCAGCCACTGACTTGGTTAAAAGGAAGTGGGGACCCTGCCAGTGTCTAATCAAGGGGCAGGTCTATGAGTCTATTGATTTTTCTCAAATGAAACACATCCACACTCACACAGTATACACATCGTGAGAACCCTTCTTTCTTTTTTTTTTTAATGATTAAAATTTTATTTTATTTTATTTTTATTTATTTTTGGCTGCGCTGGGTCTTCGTTGCTGTGCGCGGGCTTCCTCTAGTTGTGGCGAGTGGGAGCTACTCTTTGTTGCGGTGCACGGGCTTCTCATTGCAGTGGCTTCTCTTGTTGCGGAGCACGGGCTCTAGGTGCACAGGCTTCAGTAATTGTGGCGCGCAGGCTCAGTAGTTGTGGCTTGCGGGCTTCAGAGCACAGGCTCAGTAGTTGTGGCGCACAGGCTTAGCTGCTCCGTGGCATGTGGGATCTTCCTGGACCAGGGATCGAACCTGTGTCCCCTGCGTTGGCAGGCGGATTCTTAACCGCTGTGCCACCAGGGAAGCCCGAGAACCCTTCTTTCTTCTCGACCTGTTCTGCAGAGACATGCTGAGACTCCGCCAGGACTGACAGGCAAATTTCCTTGGGAATTCAAGCACCACGCCCATATGTATATGTTCACATACATAAACTTTATCACTCATTCTTTTCTGCCTTTTGCTTTCTCCTTTTCCCCTTCCATGGGCATGGGCAGTTGAGAGATGCCAGTGATGAAACAAACCATTGCCAAGATACACTGCCATTCCTTTATGTGTCCTTCCCAGGGCCTAGGTCATACTTGCTTTTGGCCTTTGGAGAACTTCAGACTGGCCATTTTGCTGTGGGTGCAGGACCTACTGCACCTGCCGTTCGTTTTGGTGTGACTGCCGTGCAGGGTGGGGAGAGGGGTGAGGCCGCAGCTGTGCTGATTCCCCTCTCGAGAGGATACTCCCGTATAGCTGATTTGCTAACACGGGAGCTCTTCAACCTTGTCTATATGTCTAAATCATCTAGGAAACTTAAAAATCCTGGTAACTGCCCCCCCCCCCCCAGAAATTCTGATGTAGCTAGTCTGCAGAGTGGCCTGGACGTGAGATTTTTGAAAGTTCTCCCATGTGATTGTGGTGTGCCCCTGGCACTGGGAACCGCGGGGACAGGGAGGTTCGTGGCTGTTCTCACCCGGCAGGATGACAGTGCCAAGGGGAGCTGCGGAGCAGAGGAGAAGTGTCCCCTTCCAGCTGCTCTTGCTACTGGAGAAGATGCGGGACAGCCGGGAGAAAGCGGTGCGACCCATGGGGCTGGCCTACTGTCTCCAGATGTACAGTGTACCACGTAAGGCGGTCCTCCTCCAGGAGCTCGGGCTCCTGGCCTGGTGCTCTGAGAGGCAGGGGAGCGCGAGGGGGCGGGGACACGGGAGGGGGCAGCAGAGGAGAGGAGAGGAGAGGAGGGGGACTGAGGCTCAGTGAGTGAACAGGAAGGAAACCCTTGTGTCGGAGGCACGTGTGTGGATGTGAGATATCTTAAGGAACCCCCATCTTCCAGGGTTATGATGTTATCTATGCATGTATTACTTCCACACTCACTCTTTTTCTGCCTCCCAGTGGAGTAAGTAAGCCTAAGAGTCTCCTCAAAGCTGATTCAACTGCAGGTAAAGGATTCTAGGGAAACAGAATAAAGGATTCATAAGGAGAAACCATGTTCTACAAAAGGAAACTCTTAAATAGCTTAGTTTTTTGTAACAGCCTTAATGAAATATACATCACATACTGTAAAATTCAGTCAATTAAAAATGTACAATTCAGAGGTTTTTAGTATTTCACAGAGTTGTGCAATTATCACCACAATCTAAATTTAGCAAATTTTCATCACCCCCCAAAGAAACCCCATACCCATTAGCAGTCATTCTCCTTTGTTTTCTTCTAGGTTTTATACTTTTAGCTCTTACATTAGATCCATGTTTCACTTAGAGCTAAATTTTGTGAATGGTGTGAGATAGGAGTCCAACTTCATTCTCCTGCATGTGGGCATCCAATTGTTCCAGCACCATTTGTTGAAAATACTACTCTTTCCCCACTGAATTGATTCAGTCTCTTTCCTTGTTACAACAAGCATCCTTTCATTTCAGCTTGACGAACTCCTCTCAGCTGTCCTTGTAAGGCAGGTCTAGTGGTGATGAGCTCTCAGTGTTTCTTTGTCTGGGAAAGCCTTTGTCTCTCCTTCATTTCTGAAGGACAGTGTTGCTGGATACAGTTTTCTTTATCAGCAGTTTTCCCTTTCATCACTTGCCCTATCATCCCACTTTCCCATGGTCTGTAAGGTTTGTGCTGAGAAATGTGCTGATAGTCTTATGAGGGTTCCCTTGTAGGTGATAAACTTCCTGTCTCTTGCTTTTAAGATCTCTCTTTGTCTTTGATTTTCGACATTATTTTTGACAGTATTGTGATGTGTCTTGGAGAACATCTGTTCGAAGGGAATATGTTTGGGGACCAGTGAGCTTCATGAACTTCAATGTCTAAATCTCTCCCCAGATTTGGGAAGTTGCAGCCACTATTTCTTTAGATGAGTTTTCGGCCCCCTTTCCTCTCTCTTCTTCTGGGACTCCATTGAAGTGTAGGTTGTTTCTCTTAATGGAGTCCCATAGACTTTCTTCAATCCTTCTCAGTCTTTTTGCTCCTCTGACTGGACAGTTTCAAATGACCTGCCTTCTAGTTCACTGATTCCTTCTGCTTGGTCCAGTCTGCTTTTGAAGCTCTCTGTTGAATTCTTCAGTTCAATATTCTTTAGCTCCAAAATTGCCCTTTGGTTCTTTTTTATGTTCTCTATCTCTTTGTTGAACTTCTGTTTTTCTTGTATTGTTTTCCTGATTTATTTAAATTGTTAATCTGTGTTCTCTGGTAGCTCTCCGAGCATCTTTAGAGCAATTATTTAGAATTATTTTTCGGACAATTTGGTATCTCCATTTCTTTGGTTTCAGTTACTGGAAGTTTACTGTTTTCTTTTGGTGGTATCACGTGTCCCTGATTGTCCATGATCCCTGTAGACTCGTACTCGTGTAGGGACTTTGCTAAGAAGGACCTTCACCTGCAGCTGGGGTGTGCTGTGATCCAGGTGTGGTGGTGTGAGGCTTGTGGTGGCTCTGGGTCTGGGTGGGTGTGATATCTCATTGGCTCAGGCTGCTGGGGTCCACGACCTCGATAACTGTGCCATCCTTGGAGAGAGCTGCAGGGGGTCTGAAGTAGCTGTAAGGGCTGTGAGGTAGTATTTCATTGTCGTTTTTTTTTTTTTTGTGTGGTACGCGGGCCTCTCACTGTTGTGGCCTCTCCCGTTGCGGAGCACAGGCTCCGGACGCGCAGGCTCAGCGGCCATGGCTCACGGGCCCAGCCGCTCCGCGGCATGTGGGATCTTCCCGGACCAGGGCATGAACCCACGTTCCCTGCGTCGGCAGGCGGACTCTCAACCACTGCGCCACCAGGGAAGCCCTTCATTGTAGTTTTGATTTATATTTCCCTAATGATTAGTGATGCTGGCCATCTTTTCATGTGCTTACTGCCATTTGTATGTCTTCTTTGGAAAAATATCTATTCCAGTTCTTTGCCCATTTTGGATTAGTGATGCTGGGCATCTTTTCATGTGCTTACTGCCATTTGTATGTCTTCTTTGGAAAAACATCTATTCCAGTTCTTTGCCCATTTTTGAATTGGGTTATTTTTGTTGTTGAGTTTAAAAGTTCTATATATTCTGGATGTTAATCCCTTATCAGATATATACTTTGCAAATATATTCTCTCATTCTGTGGGGTGCCTTTTTACTCTGGGGATACTGTCTTTTGATGCATACATTTAAAAAATTTTCATGAAGTTGAAGTTTTCTATGTTTTCTTTTGTTACCTGTGCCTTTGGTGTCACATCCAAGAAGTCATTGCCAAATCCAAGGTCATGTGCTTTTGTCCTATGTGTTCTTCTAAGCATTTTATTGTTTAGGGTCTTACATTTAGGTCCTTGATCTGTTTTGAATTAATTTTTGTATATGCAGTTAGAAGCGTTCAACTTCATTTCTTTGCATGTGGATATCCAGTTTCCCCAGCATCATTTGTTGAAGAGACTATCCTTTCCCGACTGTATACTCTTGGCTCCCTTGTCAAAAATTATTGGACCATACATTTGAGGATTCATTTCTGGACTCTTTATTCTATTGCATCAATCTGTATGTCTGTCCTTATGCCAGTACCACACTGTTTTGATTACTATAGCTGTGTAGTAAGTTTTGAAATGAGAAAGTGTGAGTCCTCTAGTTTGTTATTCTTTTTCAGAATTGTTTTGGCATTTGGGGGTCCCTTAAGACTCTATATGAATTTTATGATGAGTTTTTCTATTTCAGCAAATATCTTATTGGGATTTTGTTAGGGATTGCATTGAATATGTAGATTGCTTTGGGTAGTATTGACTTTTAAATAATACTAAATATTCTAGTCCATGTACATGGAATGTGTTTCCATTTATTTATGACTTCTTTAATTTCTTTCAGCAGTGTTTTGTAGTTTTCATAATACAACTCTTTTACCAATTTGGTTAAGTTAATTCCTAAGTATTTTATTGTTTTTGAAGCTATTATAGATGGATTTGTTTGTGTTATTTCATTTTCAAATTGTTTATTGTTCATGTATGTATAGAAATACAATTGACTTTTGTGTGTTGATTTTGTATCATATTTTTAATTTCATTTATTAGATCTAAAAGCTTTGTTTCGTGGAGTCTTTTAACATATGAGATTATATCATCTGCAAACAGTGGTAATTTTACTTCTTCCTTTCCAATTTGGATGCATTTTATTTCTTTTCTTATCTAATTGCTCTGGCTAGAACTTCCAGTACTGTGTTGAATAGAAGTGGTGAAAGCAGGCATCCTGCTTTTACAGAGACCTGCACTCCACTCTCCTAGTTGTATGTCACCTTTCTTTAGCTTTCCATAGCAGTTTGTACACCTGGGGAATTTTTATCATTCTTCTTCTTCTTTAAAAATAAATTTATTTATTAATTTTTTTTTTTTTGGCTGAGTTGGGTCTTCGTTCCTCTGTGTGGGCTTTCTCTAGCTATGGTGAGCGGGGGCTACTCTTCCTTGCGGTGCGCGGGCTTCTCATTGCAGTGGCTTCTCTTGTTGCGGAGCACAGGCTCTAGGCATGCGGGCTTCAGTAGTTGTGGCACGTGGGCTCAGTAGTTGTGGCACACGGGCTCAGTAGTTGTGGCACACATGTTTAGTTGCTCCACGGCATGTGGGATCTTCCCGGACCAGGGCTCGAACCCATGTTCCCTGCATTGGCAGGTGGATTCTTAACCACCGTGCCACCAGGGAAGGCCCTAAATTCTTCTTTGAATTGTGAGTACATGGATACTTGCCTCCCATTAGACTATAGGTTTCTTGGGGATAGGAACTTTCTCTGGCCTCTGCAATGCCTTGCACGTAGCAAGTGTGAAGGAAGTTATGGGTTGGGCAAGCATCCCTGTATTTCTTAGATGAATCGGGACTTCTGGTTCTGGGATGGTCAGATGTGGCAAGGTGGCTCTACGTGGCAAGCTGACGCGACTCCCTTTATGTCCTGTGTGGTGGACAGCCTTCTGAAAATAATTCCCTGGAGACTGCATCAGTGCAGCCTGCTACCAGGCTGCTTGTCTACAGTTTGGGATTATTAGCTTGGAATGTGGATTAATTAACCATTCAACTAATATGTAATGTTCACCTGTTATGTGCCAGTTACTGAGCTGGTAAGGGAATTAGACTGACAGAGTATTTGCCTCCATGGAGCTGACAGTTTAGAGGAGAGACACAGGCCAAAACAAAATACAACCCCAAAACATTAAGTACAGATTGTGATAAGTATCATGGAGGAAATGGTGTTGAGATAGCAGATATGAATGTTTAATACCTTTTCTTGCAACGTCTTTGCAACTCGGGAACATGGATTCATTCACCCCTGTGCACCGCTTGTAGCCTGATGTTCATGTGTGTAGGATTCATGGCTTATTCCTGCTTCCTCTCCGCTAGCACCCTCTATCACTGAGAAGGTTATTTCCCTTCTTGTTCTCCCGTACACCTTTGGGGAAGACCTGGGTCAGGTATTAGTGTTGGGAAACTGCTCAATTTTAAGGGGAGTGAATAAAGAAAATACGGAGAGGCATAGAGAAGTCAGTGGCCACAGGAGTCCAGTTGGAGGCTTGGCAGGGACATAGGAGAGAATCCACCACTGACTATTGGTTTTGTGTAGCTGGGTTCACCAGCGGAGGCCAGCAGGGGTGGGTGGCAACTCAGAGGACAGAAGACTTGTGTGATGCAGTGGGGCTGGGGCTGGACTTTGAGTTTTAAAAGGAGTTCTCAAAATCAATACCAAGCTTATCTTTCATTTTCATGACCGAACATCCTGTGGAAACTTAGCCTGAAAGCGGGGAAAGGCAACGTCATGAGTGTTCGCCTGCATCTAGGTAGCTGGGGCAGGAGGGCAGGACAGGTGTCCCTGGGTCCTCACCCTGGGCGTTACTTTTCTCTTTGGCCAGTGTTTGTCCAGCATGATGCTGCCCAGCTCTACCTCACAGTCTGGAACCTGATTAAAGACCAAATCACAGATGCGGACTTGGTAAGTCCTAGAGCGAGAGAGCTCAGAAGGTGAAGGTGCTGTCCGTGTGACGTGTAGCGAGGATCGAAAGGGGAAGTGCATGTAAAATACTTAGCACGATTGCGTAGTGCAGTTGCTGTGATTTCTGTACGCCTTTGTGAGCGAGCGGGGAGCGGCTGCCCTTCCGGAGCTGTGTGCGGTGGCTCCAGCGCTGGAGCTTGGCCGGACCTGCTTACTCGCGGCTTTCTCTGCACCTTCATCCTCCTCCCCTCCCTTTTGCAGGTAGCGAGGCTGCAGGCCCTCTATGCCATTCGTGTGAGGGAGTCCCTCGTTTGCCTTGGATGTACCGTGGAGAGTGACAGAAGCAGCAGCATGCTGACCCTCCCCGTCTCTCTTTTCGACATGGATTCAAAGCCCCTGAAAACACTGGTGAGGGGTCCTTGTGGGGAGTTTTCTGTTCCCGCACAGCCCAGAGCTTCTGGTGCCCCCTTCCTTCTTTAATCCACCCTTGGCTTTTAAAAAATCATTTCCGCTTCCTTTGCATGGCTCTGGCTAAGTTCTCCTTTCATTTGCGGGGAAAAAAACGTTTCTCCTCCTACGGCCCCTTATCCTCACTGCTTCCTCCAAAACATAGGTCTTTCCTGAGACCCTGGTACGTGTACCACGCTGGGGTGGATGTTAGGGGACCTGGGGAAAACGAGGAGAGAAGCTTAAGCTCATCGGCAGGGTGAGGGGTTGTACCCAGAAGGTAATAACCTTGCCTTTCCCTTGCTCCCCTGGGGCAGGAGGACGCCCTCCACTGTTTCTTCCAGCCCAGGGAGCTGTCCAGTGAGGACAAGTGCTTCTGTGGGAACTGTGAGAAGAAGACCTGCTGGAAGCAGGTACTTGCTCCCAAACCGGGTGCTTCTGGCCCGTCTGGGGTTCCCCTTGGGGGCCTCCCACTGAGGGAGGGAATCCCTTCAGGCTGGGGATCCTGGGGCTTGTGACTTCCAGGGCTCTGGGTACGCTCCTCGGACCCCATCACTGAGACGGACGGGGGAAGGCACAAGAGCGGGGGCTGTTTTCCCCTCAGGGCCAGACTCCCCTGGGAGGGGAGCAGACCCCGTAGTTCCCCTGGGTTCCTGGGCGGAGCCCTGGGCTTCTTGAGCCTTCTGTGGGAGGCCCAGCAGATCCAGCAGGCGGGGCCCTTACCGTGTGATTCCATTCCGCTCCCTTCTTTTCTGGAAGAAGAACATACCATCGGCCCTGGTGTTTCTCGGAATTGACCTGTTTCAAGTGCCTGGGACTCATCTCCACGGTGACTTTGCTTTTTCCAGGTCTTGACACTGACCCACCTGCCCCAGACACTGACCATCCACCTCATGCGTTTCTCCAGCAAAAATCTGCAGACAGAAAAGATCTGCCACTCACTGTGTTTCCCCCAGAACTTGGATCTAAATAAGCTCCTTGAGATGGAGGGAGAGCCCTGCGCTGCTGAGGAGCAGGTGAGGGCCCCTCGTGTCCCTTCCACCCCCCACGTAAGACACCCCGTCCTTTGTTTGTCTTCCCTCCCCTGAGATGATTGGCATCAAGATCACCAGAGATGCATTTTGAGCATCCTTCTCTTCTCTGGTGGCCGAGGTCGGGGCACAGAGGGAGGGACGGTCACCAATGGCTTGGTATGATTCATAGAAACATATTCATACACTCGAGAAACACTTGTTTTTCAAAAAAGGAGTTTAATGATGGGAACCCGAGTCTCTTGGATAACAGCGATGGGCTGTTAGCCTCACATTGCCACCAACATTTGCTGTTGGCCGTTGCATTTCTTTTAAGATTCAAAAGACTTTATTTCTGATGATTGGATTTGTACTCATCTACCTCACAGCAATGAGGGAAGGAACCCATAAGTCAGAACGTTCCTTTTAAATAGGATGTGCAGTGCTTACGTAGCCACAGGTAACCACAGCACCCTGGGTTCTAAATAGAGCCCCAGCCTAACGTTCTACTTCCGACAGCTTATGCTTACCTCGGGGATAATAAGAAAGCAGCCAGCACGTTGGGCCAAATTGATTCAGAGTCAAGTTGGATTCAATTGTCTTGAGCTAATGAATTGTTGGGAAATTCTGAGAAAAAAGTGACATAAATGTCTTTTCTCCATAGGTTTAAAATGCTACATTTATTCCTATACGTATGTGAGTCCATGTGTGGACTTTCTGTTTTGTTCCACTGGGCGGTTTACTATCCATGCTCTAGAACCATGGTTTTTTAAACATTGAGGCCTGACAGCGTGTTATAGTGGCTCCTCCCCTGTTCAGGGCATGTACATTTCATAGGATTCTCAGTTTCTTTCCTTCTAGTTTCCTTATTTCCACTTGCACAGCCTACCTAATGAAATATATCTTAACATTTTTTTTCCTCTTGAAAAGACTTGTGAGGAATTATAGAATGAATCTCCACATCCACCAACGGCTTAAACAGTTACCTAACTCATGGCCACTCTTGCTTCACCTACACCCCATCCTCTTCTCTCTCCAAACCTCTACTGGATGATTTTGACGCAAATCCCAGACACCATACATGTCATTTGTAAGCATTTCATTATGTCTCTCTAAAGAATAAGCACTCTTTTTCCAAACATGACCAAGTCCGTCTTATGATTCTTTAATATCCTCTAATAGCCGGTAAATATTTGGATTTCCCTGACTGTCCTGTAAGTTGTTTGCTTTGTTTGAATCTAGAGCCAAATAAAGTCTACACTTGTATTTGCTTACCTTTGTTTCCTCCCTCCCTCCCCCTTGCCTTTCTTTCTTCTTCAGCTTAAGTTTCTTTGATGCTTCTCCTCCTTTTCTTTTCCTCGAAATTTATTTGCTTGACGGTTTTTTTAAATGTATATCCAGAATTGGCTGGCGGGTCTTATTTAACATACTCCTCTAGCCCTGGTATTTCTCGTGAACTGAGAGTTAGATCCAGAGATTGCCCCGCACTTTTTGCACAGCAAAGGAAACCATAAACAAGACAAAAAGACAACCCTCAGGATGGGAGAAAATATTTGTAAATGAAGCAACTGACAAAGGATTAATCTCTAAAATATACAAGCAGCTCATGCAGCTCAATATCAAAAAAACCAACAACCCAATCCAAAAATGGGCAGAAGACCTAAATAGACATTTCTCCAAAGAAGACATACAGATCGCCAACAAATACGTGAAAGGATGCTCAACATCACTAATCATTAGAGAAATGAAAATCAAAACCACAATGAGGTATCACCTCACACCAGTCAGAATGACCATCATCAAAAAATCTACAAACGGGCTTCCCTGGTGGCGCAGTGGTTGAGAATCTGCCTGCCAATGCAGGGGACACGGGTTCGAGCCCTGGCCTGGGAAGATCCCACATACCGTGGAGCAACTAGCCCCGTGAGCCATAATTACTGAACCTGTGCATCTGGAGCCTGTGCTCCGCAACAAGAGAGGCCGCGATAGTGAGAGGCCCGCACACCGCGATGAGGAGTGGCCCCCACTTGCCGCAACTGGAGAAAGCCTCGCACAGAAACGAAGAGCCAACACAGCCATAAATAAATAAATAAAAATTAAAAAAAAAAAAAAAAATTAAAAAAAAAAAAAAAAAAATCTACAAACAACAAATGCTGGAGAGGGTGTGGAGAAAAGGGAACCCTCTTGCACTGTTGGGAATGTAAATTGATACAGCCACTATGGAGAACTGTATGGAGGTTCCTTAAAAAGCTAAAAATAGGGGGCTTCCCTGGTGGCGCAGTGGTTGAGAGTCCGCATGCCGATGCAGGGGACACGGGTTCGTGCTCCGGTCAGGGAGGATCCCACATGCCGCGGAGCGGCTGGGCCCGTGAGCCATGGCCGCTGAGCCTGCGCATCCGGAGCCTGTGCTCCGCAACGGGAGGGGCCAAAAAACAGTGAGAGGCCCGTGTACCGCAAAAAAAAAAAAAACAAAAAAAAGCTAAAAATAGAACTACCATATGACCCAGAAATCCCACTACTGGGCAGATAGCCTGAGAAAACCATAATTCAAAAAGAGTCATGTACCACACTGTTCACTGCAGCACTATTTACAATAGCCAGGACATGGAAGCAACCTAAGTGTCCATCAACAGATGAATGGGTAAAGAAGATGGGGCACGTGTATACAATGGAATATTACTCAGCCATAAAAAGAAATGAAATTGAGTTATTTGTAGTGAGGTGGATGGACCTAGAGTCTTGTCATACAGAGTGAAGTAAGTCAGAAAGAGAAAAACAAATATCGTATGCTGACACATATATATGGAATCTAAAAAAAAAATAAGGTGCTGATGAACCTAGGGTCAGGACAGGAATAAAGAGTCAGACGTAGAGAATGGACTTGAGGACACGGGGAGGGGGAAGAGTAAGCTGGGACGAAGTGAGAGAGTGGCACTGACATATATACACACTACCAAATGTAAAATAGATAGCTAGTGGGAAGCAGCCGCATAGCACAGGGAGATCAGGTTGGTGCTTTGTGACCACCTAGAGGGGTGGGATAGGGAGGGTGGGAGGGAGATGCAAGAGGGAGGGGATATGGGGATATATGTTTACGTATAGCTGATTCACTTTGTTATACAGCAGCAACTAACACACCATTGTAAAGCAGTTATACTGCAATAAAGATGTAAAAAAAAAAAAATCCAGTGTAACATCCCCACGTGAGAATAGAGAATGATTTTAGCCCTCCCTTTTGGGGGACTAAGCTTCGTTTGTCCTACCCTCATCCTGTCCCCTTCACGATCTTGTTTCAAAGTCTCAGGTTAGGGATATTATTTGACTGTGTTGAGAAAACAAGTACAATTTTCCCAACTCATGTGGAGATCTTGCTCACAATCAGTGAAAACTCTCTCTCTTGCCACTGTTGTCTTTTCACAGAGAATTCTCTCCTATCTTGACTTGCTAAGATTTGAGGGAGTAGAAAGACTTACTGCCAAACCTAGTGAATACTTTTTGGTCTTTCCCTTACTTGATCTTTTTGTGATATTCTGTTATTGATCCTATTCTCCTTCAAAGTCTGCCTACTCTAGGCCTCTCTCCTGGGGTTTCTTTCTCCATTGCTGGATCCTTTCCTGCCCATTTTTATTGGTATTTAGTTTTAATTCCATTCCTTTTTCTTCCCATTTTTTGAATGTCATCTCATTAATTCTCATGGTTTCAATCACCTCAAACTGAAGACTTCCAGTCCCTGTCTCCTGCTCAGGTCTCACTCTTGACCTCCAAACAGTGTGTCCACCTCCTACTCAGTGCTGTCACACGGTCCCCAAATGCACTGTCTTCATCCCCAGACACCTCTGTTCCATGTGTGACCTTATAGCAGCAGCGTCTTCCTAATTTCCAAGCCAAAAATCTGGGGTTCATCCTTGTAGTGCCCCCTACTTGCTCCCCCACCACCATATCCATCAGTTGCAAAGGAACTTATTATTTTTCCTTAACTTTGCACAAATCTGTCCCCTCGTCTCTACGTTCACCCTCACTTCCTCAGTATAGGGGTCGAGAGCTTGGGCTTCGAAGCCGGGCAGGCCTGGGTTAAACTCCCGCCTCTTCTCTTTATGAGCTCTGACCCTTGAGTAAATTACTCTGCTCCCTGAGCTCAGATTCCACATCTGCAAAGTAGGATTTATGCTGGCACCCAGTTTACAGGTTTGCTGTGGATGTTAAATGGAACAATGCATGGGAAGACTTGGCCAGGTGCTGGCAGTCAGCTAGTAATTGCTGTGTTAATAATGCCTATTATCGTTTACTGGCTGATCCCGGGGGTAATGGCTGGGCTCTCAACACTTCTTCCTCGTGCCATCATGGTTCTCTAACTTGTCCCGTTGGCTCTGCCTCACTTGAACTCTCAGTCCATTTTTCACACCACGTTATTTCAGTGTTTCTCAAACACAAATCCGATGATGTTGCTCCCCTGTGTAAAGCCTTCCGACGGCTCCCGCTGCTCGGGATAAAGTTCTGATTCCTGACTTGGCCTTTGTGGACGTTAATCCCATGGCTCCCAGCACCCCCAGCTGCATTTCCGGGTGCACTGTTCTGTTCCCACCGGGCAGCCACAGTTCCTGGTCCATACTCCATCACGCGTGTGCCATTATGACCCTTCAGGATCAGTTCAAGCACGTCTTCTCTGGGAGCTTTCCTCAGCAGGTCACTCCTTCTCCCTTTTGGGGCGAAAAGTGGTTCTTCCCAAATTTACCTCCAAATGCACCTGGTATAAAACATGGGATTACAGCTCTGGCATAATTAGCTGTGAGTCTTGAGGTCAAAGACGGTTTTCTAGTGCCCTGGAAGTACCAGTGCCTGGCAGAGAAAGGCACTGAATGAGCAAAGGCACGATGAAGTAGTTTCCTCCTCCTAGACGAGGGTCAGAAGAGGAGGGATGATGGGGCTCTCTTTGTTCTTGTGTCCTTCAGCGTGGGGGACAGTATGAACTCTTCGCTGTGATTGCCCATGTGGGGAAGGCTGACTTCGGTCACTACTGTGCTTATGTCCGGAGTACTGTGAATGGAAAATGGTTCTGCTTCAACGACTCCAACGTTTCCTGGGTGAGAAACATCCTCCAGAATTGCCTCTTGCCCTGGATTCTGCACCTCTAATAAGTTCTGAGCCAGGACTAGATGGGCCCTCAAGGCCCAGACACGCTGTGGTCCTGTTCTCTGTGTGTGTGGCCTTTTGTGGGCTTTGAAGCCCTTTTCTGCATGGAGTCCCTGTCTGGTTTACAGCGTTCTGCTACTCCACTTAGCTCAGTGTCTAGGTTTTTGGGATTCTAGGCTCAGTGCCCTGTAGCCTCGTGCTCTGGGGGAAGCTTACTGAAAGCAAGAAGAGTCAGAAAGAGTTAGAAAATCTTGGCTCGTCAACACCAAGTTTAAACAGAGGGACAGTGTACTAAAGAAACTTCATACCCATGGCACCTGTCACTAGGTAATCCAGGTCATGGGTGTAACGGGGGTGGGTTTGTCTGGGTGAGTGAGGGAGGGCGGCTTCACCTTCTCTGTGTGCTTCTAGGTGTCCTGGGAAGACGTCCAGTGTACCTATGGAGATCACAGCTACCGCTGGTGAGAGAGCACTGGGGTGGTGGGGTCCCAACGCGCTCACACACCCTGAGCAGTATAGGGTGCTAGCTGCTCTATGAAACGCTCACGGACTCAGCTGCCACTCGCCTTTGGATGGCCCCCTAGTGAATACTGCTCAGCCTCATCTTTCAGTACCACCCACCACACTGCTCTTCCTGCAGTTTAGACTCCAACAGTACTGAAGTATAAGTGGCTCCCAAATATCACGCTATGCGTGGCTTTGCGCGGGCTGTTCCCGGCCTGTGCTGCCTTTTCCTAATTTGTCACTGCGGCAGCCCCCCTCTCATGCTTCAGTACTTCTGCTCGTGCCCACCTGCTCTGTAAAGGCTTCCCAGCAGCATCCAGGCAGGTTTGTAGGAGCTTCTCAGATGCTTTCGCTGCATTTGGAGCTCACCTCCTTTACAGCAAGGATCCCACTGCTCTGTAAGTGTTCGCCTACATAACATTCTTTCACATTAACCACGAACTTTTGGAGGCAAAGATCACTCTTTTCCTCCTTCTTTGTCTGGTACAGTGGCTTGCATGTAGTAAATAACAATAACTAAATTGTTAAAAATCAATAACTACAGAGGGGAAGCTGGAGAGAAAAAAGCTGGGTGAAGGTAAAGCAGAGACTTTGTAAGTTTTTCCTGCTAAGCTTAGAGGTGACATTGTACACTAAACATGATGTGCAGGATGACCCCAGCTGCACACGTAGGCCTTCACTTGGAAACCAATGAATTAGGTGAAATTCGTGCTTGGAATCCTCCCCGCCTCCACCTTGTACCTTTCGTCTTCTCTTTCTTTTCTTCTAAGCATCTCCTTAGATGCCCACTCTTTGTTACCTTTTGGTTGTCAGTGATCCCCCATTATTATTATTTTATAAAAAAATATTTATTTATTTATTTGGCTGCATGGGGTCTTAGTTGTGGCACGAGGGATTTTCATTGCAGCGCACGGGCTTCTTTCTAGTTGCGGCATGCAGGCTCAGCAGTTGCAGCGCGCAGGCTTAGTTGCCCTGCGGCATGTGGGATCTTAGTTATCTGACCAGGGATCGAACCCATGTCCCCTGCATTGGAAAGCGGATTCTTTTAATTAATTACTTTTATTTTTGGCTGCATTGGCTCTTCCTTGCTGCCATGGGCTTTCTTTAGTTGTGGCGAGCAGGGGCTACTCTTCATTGTGGTGCACGGACTTCTCATCATGGTGACGTCTCTTGTTTCGGAGCATGGGCTCTAGGCGCGCAGGCTTCAGTAGTTGTGGCACGCGGGCTCAGTAGTTGTGGTGCACGGGCTTAGTTGCTCCGTGGCACGTGGGATCTTCCCGGACCAGGGCTCGAACCCATGTCCCCTGCGCTGGCAGGCGGATTCTTAACTGCTGTGTGGAAGGTGGATTCTTAACTACTGGACCACCAGGGAGGTCCTGATAACCCATTATTTAGATCAGGATTTGGCAGACTTTCTCTGTAAAAGGCCAGAGAGTGAATGTTTCAGCCTCTGGGACACAAAGTCTCTGTCGCAACTCCTCAACTCTGCCTCTGCAGCACAAAAGCAGCCATAGATGATACGTGGGTGAATAAGCGTGGGCTTGTTCCATTTATGTTTATTTGCAAAAACAGGGTTGGATATGGCTCACAAGCTCATAGTTTGTCAACTCCTGATTGAGACGTTAACTAGCAGCTTAATAATATTTATTTTCCCAGGTCACCAGTTTTGTCCCCTCTAAGGTGATGGATATGAAGACTTGATCCAATAACCTGGAAAGTTTTCTGACGGGTGTCCTATCGTGAATTAATAATGTATTAATTAACTATGAATGTTTCATTTCTGTGACGCTGTTGCAATTGTTTTCTTCCTAGGCAGGAAACTGCATATCTTCTGGTTTACATGAAGATTGAGTCCTAATGGATGTACCCTAAACCTTCAGAGACCTGCAGAGTATCATTTTCCTTTTCTGTTCCTGGATCTGCAGACTCTTTTAAGATATTCTGCAGTGAGGAGAGGCACTGTTTTGGAATTGTTTAATTAAACTTTATTTATTGTCAGTGGTGGTTATCAAAATACTTAACAGTGACACTGTGCAGGTTTGGATCAGTCAGAGTGGATACTTCCACCAGTGGACCCTGGCCCCATGGCTGCATCAGGTCTGGAGTACTCCTGCTGTACAAGGTGGTGGTCCTTTAGCTGGGAGATTGTGGAGCCCAGAGGCTACCAGGGGAGTAGAAACCAGGCCAGCACTGGTAGCAGGGGGCAGTCAGGTGGCAAGGGGCAGTGGTAGGGAACTATTTCCATATTTTACAGCTAAGGTTACTGTACTGGTTGGTACTGACTGTATATCATTTCTGTTTATAATTTAAAAAATTTTAGAACCTGTATCAATTACATAAAACTCAAGTGCTTTGTAATTGTTATTCATTTATTTGGCAAATATGTATTGATCACCTACTCTCCGTGAGATGGTGTGCCAGACACAATAATGAATAAAGTTCTTTCTCTCAAAAGGAGTTTTTAGTTTAATGGGGGTTATACTAAGGGTTAATGCTACAGGAATTCAAAGGAAAGTGAAATTTCTCCTGTTTGGGGGCCATGGGAGAAGCCTGAAGGCTGAAATGGGGCTTAGAGTGAGGACAGTTAGTTTACAGGGAGAAGCATACCCAGTGGCATGCTTGAAAGGGCAAGGTTCAAGGTCCAAAGGTCATCCACACACCTGGATGGAAGGGAAGTGGGGCTCAGAATGTAGAAGGTCTTGATCTAGCCTCAGAAGTTTGGGTTTAATTTAATAAGTAATGAGGAATTTCTTTTTTTTTGGAAAGGGTTCAAAAAGGAAAGGAACAGTTAGTGGTGTTTTCGTAAAATGGATTTGCCAGGGCTGGCAACATGGATTAGAGAGAGGGTGGCAGAGTGGGTGGAAGGGCGTTCACAGTCTCTGGAACCACGTTAGAGGAAGAACATGGATGGTGAGGGGGGGTCCCGGGAGAATCCGTACCAACCTGGGAGGTGAGTATGTGGACAGCCCCGTCTTACAGATGAAGTGACTGAGTCCTTCACATGTTTAACAACTTGCTCCAGGTTTCATACTTGGTAAGTGGCAGGGGCCAAAACTTCCAACGTGAAATGTGGGTGGTTTATTATTTTACTTTTATTGGCAAAAAATTAGCCATTCAAGAATAAATTCTCACTGTAAAATATATTGATAGAACCTCTTCCTGAGACGTAAACATTGTTAAACAGGTGTGTTCGTTTCCCAGCACTGCCGTAACAAATTATCACAAAGTGCTTGGCTAAAAACAAGAGAAATTTTATTCTCTCACAGTCTGGATGCCAGAAGTCTGAACTCGAGGTGCCACAGGGCTGGTTCCTTCCGGAGGCTGTGAAGGAGAGTCTGGCTAGCCTCTCTCCTGGCAGCTGGTGGTACGGCCCTGCCTGTCATTGCTTGCGTGTCATTGGGTCACTCTGGTCTCTACCTCTGTCTTCCCGTGGCTGTCTTCCCTGTGTGTTTTAGTGTAAGGACACCAGCCACAACTTAGGGCCCATCCTAATCTGGCGTGACCTCATTTTCACTTGTCTGATTACATCTGCAAAGACTCTATTTCCAAATAAGTTCACACATTCTGAGATTCCAAGTGGATAGGAATTGTAGGGCATACTATTCAGAGTAGTAAAATGTGTATATCCCTCTAGGCCTCCTTCTAGGCATTTGCATATGTGTATATAGCAGATACAAATACTTTTTACATCATAAATTCTACTGTACAAATTATTCTGCTCATTGTTTTTTTTTCACTTAATAATGTCTTAGGAAAATTTCCAAGTCTGCATACAGATGGATAATATTCTTTTAAATTGTTACATTTAACCCATAAATAGATACACTATATTTTTCCCATTCCCGTATTGGTAAATATTGAGGGCATTCCCATTTTTTCACTATTTAAAATGCAGAGCGAATGAACACCTTTAGATGTATTTTTGTGCATGAGTAAATATTCTGCAGGTTCAGTACCTGGTGGAAGTACTGGATCAAAGGGCATGAGTGTCTAAAACTGTAGTAGGCACTGCCAAGTTGACTCCAATTAACACCAATTACTTAGTAAGTTTTAATTTTTGTCAGTCTGATAGATTTTAAATATCTCATTAAAAAATTTATTTATTTACTTATTTATTTTTGGCTGCATTGGGTCTTTGTTGTTGCACGTGGGCTTTCTCTAGTTGCAGCGAGCAGGGACTACTCTTCGTTGCAGTGCACGAACTTCTCACTACAGTGGCCTCTCGTTACAGAGCGTGGGCTCTAGGTGCGTGGGATTCAGTAGTTGTGGCTTGTGGGCTCAGTACTTGTGGCACACGGGCTCAGTAGTCGTGGCACGTGGACTCAGTAGCTGTGGCTTGCGGGCTCTAGAGCGCAGGCTCAGTAGCTGTGGTGCACGGGCTTAGGTGCTCCGCGGCATGCAGGATCTTCCTGGACCAGGGCTCGAACCTGTGTCCCCTGCATTGGCAGGCGGATTCTTAAGCACTGTGCCACCAGGGAAGCCCTAAAAATCTCATTATTGATTAGATCAGATTTAATTTACAGATTAATACAGTTGAGTATCTTTCCATATGTTTATTAACCATCTGTATCTCTTCTATGAATTTCCTATTATATACTCTGTCCTTGTAGTATTTTACATTTTTGTTACTGATTCATAGGAGCTTTCATTTATTTTGGATAATAACTTTATCTATTACATATGTGGCAAATATTTCTCCCCAGTCTGTTGCTTGACTTTAATTTATTCGTTAGTATTATTACTTTACGTTGCAAAAATTTAACATTTCTTCCTAGTTGTAATTGCTAGTGGGTGGAGTAACTGTGGGGGGTTAGAAGTTGGTGTGTGTGTGAATACAGTCTTTTTGGACAATTCCATGGTTAGGTAAGATGTTGGAGGGGGTTCCCGTCTGGGAGTCCTGTCCTTTCATACTAGGTTTGGGGCAAACTTGCTCTGTTTTTCTCTCCTTCTTTCCTTTGGCTCTGATAGATTGATAAAAGCTTGATTGGACTTCAGGGTGGAAATAACAGAGTGGCTTGTGATCTTCTTTGAACAGAGGATACAGAGGCCTGTCTGATACTGGAAAAATGAGTCCTCCACTTAGCTTGGCTTAGCCACTGGAGTTCTGTACTGGTGTTTGGGGTCAAAGCTCCAGCTTGTAGTGAAATGTTACCTTGCTTGCTTTGTATACTTTAGATAAATATCTTCTGGTTTCCTTGAAGAGAACTGGCTGGATGCAGATATCTTTTATTTATTTATTTAGGTATTCTATGTTTTTTAAACATCTTTATTAGGGTATAATTGCTTTACAATGGTGTGTTAGTTTCTGCTTTATAACAAAGTGAATCAGTTATACATATACATATGTTCCCATATCTCTTCCCTCTTTCGTCTCCCTCCCTCCCACCTTCCGTATCCCACCCCTCCAGGCGGTCACAAAACACCGAGCTGATCTCCCTGTGCTATGCGGCTGCTTCCTACTAGCTATCTACCTTATGTTTGGTAGTGTATATATGTCCATGCCCCTTTCTCGCTTTGTCACAGCTCACCCTTCCCCCTCCCCATAGCCTCAAGTCCGTTCTCCAGTAGGTCTGTGTCTTTATTCCTGTCTTACCCGTAAGTTCTTCATGACATTTTTTGTTTTCTTAAATTCCATATATATGTGTTAGCATACGGTATTTGTCTTTCTCTTTCTGACTTACTTCACTCTGTATGACAGACTCTAGGTCCATCCACCTGACTACAAATAATCAATTTCGTTTCTATTTATGGCTGAGTAATATTCCATTGTATATATGTGCCACATCTTCTTTATCCATTCATCCGATGATGGACACTTAGGTTGTTTCCATCTCATGGTTATTGTAAATAGAGCTGCAATGAACATTTTGGTACATGACTCTTCTTGAATTATGGTTTTCTCAGGGTATATGCCCAGTAGTGGGATTTCCCGGTCATATGGTAGTTCTATTTGTAGTTTTTTAAGGAACCTCCATACTGTTCTCCATAGTGGCTGTACCAATTCACATTCCCACTAGCAGTGCAAGAGGGTTCCCTTTTCTCCACACCCTCTCCAGCATTCATTGTTTCTAGATTTTTTGATGATGGCCATTCTGACTGGTGTGAGACGATATCTCATTGTAGTTTTGATTTGCATTTCTCTAATGATTAATGATGTCGAGCATTCTTTCATGTGTTTGTTGGCAGTCTGTATTTCTTCTTTGGAGAAATGTCTATTTAGGTCTTCTGCCCTTTTTTTTTTGCAGTATGCGGGCCTTTCACTGTTGTGGCCTCTCCTGTTGCGGAGCACAGGCTCCGGATGCGCAGGCTCAGTGGCCATGGCTCACGGGCCCAGCCGCTCTGCAGCATGTGGGATCTTCCCGAACTGGAGCACGAACTCGTGTCCCCTGCATCGGCAGGTGGACTCTCAACCACTGTGTCACCAGGGAAGCCCTGCCCATTTTTGGATTGGGTTGTTTTTTTGTTACTTTTTGTTATTGAGCTGCATGTAAATTTTGGAGATTAATCCTTTGTCAGTTGCTTCATTTGCGAATATTTTCTCCCATTCTGAGGGTTGTCTTTTGGTCTTGCTTATGGTTTCCTTTGCTGTGCAAAAGCTTTGAAGTTTCATTAGGTCCCATTTGTTTATTTTTGTTTTTATTTCTATTTCTCTAGGAGGCGGGTCAAAAAGGATCTTGCTGTGATTTATGTCATAGAGTGTTCTGCCTATGTTTTCCTCTAAGAGTTTGATAGTTTCTGGCCTTACATTTATGTCTTTAATCCATTTTGAGCTTATTTTTGTGTATGGTGTCAGGGAGTGTTCTAATCTCATACTTGTACATGTACCTGTCCAGTTTTCCCAGCACCATTTATTGAAGAGGCTGTCCCTTCTCCACTGTACATTCCTGCCTCCTTTATCAAAGATAAAGTGACCATATGTGCGTGGGTTTATCTCTGGGCTTTCTATCCTGTTCCATTGATCTATATTTCTGTTTTTGTACCAGTACCATACTGTCTTGATTACTGTAGCTTTGTAGTATAGTCTGAAGTCAGGGATCCTGATTCCTCCAGCTCCATTTTTCGTTCTCAAGATTGCTTTGGCTATTCGGGGTCTTTTGTGTTTCCATACATATTGTGAAATTTTTTGTTCTAGTTCTGTGAAAAATGCCAGTGGTAGTTTGATAGGGATTGCATAGAATCTGTAGATTGCTTTGGGTAGTAGAGTCATTTTCACAATGTTGATTCTTCCAATCCAAGAATATGGTATATCTCTCCATCTATTTGTATCATCTTTAATTTCTTTCATCAGTGTCTTATAATTTTCTGCATACAGGTCTTTTGTCTCCTTAGGTAGGTTTATTCCTAGATATTTTATTCTTTTTGTTGCAGTGGTAAATGGGAGTGTTTTCTTAATTTCACTTTCAGATTTTTCATCATCAGTGTATAGGAATGGCAGAGACTTCTGTGCATTAATTTTGTATCCTGCTACTTTACCAAATTCATTGATTAGCTCTAGCAGTTTTCTGGTAGCATCTTTAGGATTCTTTATGTATAGTATCATGTCATCTGCAAAGAGTGACAGCTTTACTTCTTCTTTTCCGATTAGGATTCCTTTTATTTCCTTTTCTTCTCTGATTGCAGTGGCTAAAACTTCCAAAACTATGTTGAATAAGAGTGGTGAGAGTGGGCAACCTTGTCTTGTTCCTGATCTTAGTGGAAATGCTTTCAGTTTTTCACCATTGAGGATGATGTTGGCTGTGGGTTTGTCATATATGGCCTTTATTGTGTTGAGGAAAGGTCCCTCTATGCGTACTTTCTGGAGGGTTTTTATCATAAATGGGTGTTGAATTTTGTCGAAAGCTTTCTCTGCATCTATTGAGATGACCATCTGGTTTTTCTCCTTCAATTTGTTAATATGGTGTATCACATTGATTGATTTGCGTATATTGAAGAATCCTTGCATTCCTGGAATAAACCCCACTTGATCATGGTGTATGATCCTTTTAATGTGCTGTTGGATTCTGTTTGCTAGTATTTTGTTGAGGATTTTTGCATCTATGTTCATCAGTGATATTGGCCTGTAGTTTTCTTTCGTTGTGACATCCTTGTCTGGTTTTGGTATCAGGGTGATGGGGGCCTCGTAGGATGAGTTTGGGAGTGTTCCTCCCTCTGATATATTTTGGAAGAGTTTGAGAAGGATAGGTGTTAGCTCTCCTCTAAATGTTTGATAGAATTCGCCTGTGAAGCCATCTGGTCCTGGGCTTTTGTTTGTTGGAAGATTTTTAATCACAGTTTCAATTTCAGTGCTTGTGATTGGTCTGTTCATATTTTCTATTTCTTCCTGATTCAGTCTTGGCAGGTTGTGCCTTTCTAAGAATTTGTCCATTTCTTCCAGGTTGTCCATTTTATTGGCATAGAGTTGCTTGTAGTAAACTCTCATGATCTTTTGTATTTCTGCAGTGTCAGTTGTTACTTCTCCTCTTTCATTTCTAATTCTATTGATTTGAGTCTTCTCCCTTTTTTTCTTGATGAGTCTGGCTAATGGTTTATCAATTTTGTTTATCTTCTCAAAGAACCAGCTTTTAGTTTTATTGATCTTTGCTATCATTTCCTTCATTTCTTTTTCATTTATTTCTGATCTGATCTTTATGATTTTCCTTCTGTTAACTTTGGTTTTTTTTTGCTCTTCTTTCTCTAATTGCTTTAGGTGCAAGGTTAAGTTGTTTATTCGAGATGTTTACTGATTCTTAAGGTAGGATTGTATTGCTATAAACTTCCCTCTTAGAACTGCTTTTGCTGCGTCCTTTAGGTTTTGGGTCGTCGTGCCTCCACTGTCATTTGTTTCTAGGTATTTTTTGATTTCCTCTTTGATTTCTTCAGTGATCACTTCGTTATTAAGTAGTGTATTGTTTAGCCTCCATGTGTTTGTATTTTTTGCTTATCTTTTCCTGTAATTGATATCTAGTCTCATAGCATTGTGGTTGCAAAAGATACTTGATACAATTTCAATTTTCTTAAATTTACCAAGGCTTGATTCGTGACCCAAGATATGATCTATCCTGGAGAATGTTCCATGAGCACTTGAGAAAAACGTGTATTCTGTTGTTTTTGGATGGAATGTCCTATAAATATCAATTAAGTCCATCTTGTTTAATGTATCATTTAAAGCTTGTGTTTCATTATTTATTTTCATTTTGGATGATCTGTCCATTGGTGAAAGTGGGGTGTTAAAGTCCCCTACTATGAATGTGTTACTGTCGATTTCCCCTTTTATGGCTGTTAGTATTTGCCTTATGTATTGGGGTGCTCCTATGTTGGGTGCATAAATATTTACAATTGTTATATCTTCTTCTTGGATCGATCCCTTGATCATTATGTAGTGTCCTTCTTTGTCTCTTCTAATAGTCTTCATTTTAAAGTCTATTTTGTCTGATATGAGAATTGCTACTCCAGCTTTCTTTTGGTTTCCTTTTGCATGGAATATCTTTTTCCATCCCCTCACTTTCAGTCTGTATGTGTCTCTAGTTCTGAAGTGGGTCTCTTGTAGACAGTATTATATGGGTCTTGTTTTTGTATCCATTCAGACAGTCTGTGTCTTTTGGTGGGAGCATTTAATCCATTTACATTTAAGGTAATTATCGATATGTATGTTACTATTCCCATTTTCTTAATTATTTTGGGTTTGTTATTGTAGATCTTTTCCTTCTCTTGTGTTTCCTGCCTAGAGAAGATCCTTTAGCATTTGTTGTAAAGCTGGTTTGGTGGTGCTGTACTCTCTCAGCTTTTGCTTGTCTGTAAAGGTTTTAATTTCTCTATCTAATCTGAATGAGATCCTTGCTGAGTAGAGTAATCTTGGTTGTAGGTTTTTCTCCTTCATCACTTTAAATATGTCCTGCCACTCCCTTCTGGCTTGTAGGGTTTCTGCTGAGAGATCAGCTGTTAACCTTATGGGGATTCCCTTGTGTGTTATTTGTTGTTTTTCCCTTGCTGCTTTTAATATGTTTTCTTTGTATTTAATTTTTGACAGTTTGATTAATATGTGTCTTGGCGTGTTTCTCCTTGGATTTATCCTGTATGGGACTCTCTGTGCTTCCTAGACTTGATTAACTATTTCCTTTCCCATATTAGGGAAATTTTCAACTATAATCTCTTCAAATATTTTCTCAGTCCCTTTCTTTTTCTCTTCTTCTTCTGGAACCCCTATAATTCGAATGTTGGTGCATTTAATGTTGTCCCAGAGGTCTCTGAGACTGTCCTCAGTTCTTTTCATTCTTTTTTCTTTATTCTGCTCTGCAGTAGTTATTTCCACTATTTTATCTTCCAGGTCACTTATCCGTTTTTCTGCCTCAGTAATTCTGCTATTGATCCCTTCTGGAGTGTTTTTAATTTCATTGTTGTATTGTTCATCGTTGCTTGTTTCATCTTTAGTTCTTCTAGGTCCTTGTTAAATGTTTCTTGCATTTTCTCTATTCTAGTTCCAAGATTTTGGATCATGTTTACTATCATTATTCTGAATTCTTTTTCAGGGAGACTGCCTATTTCCTCTTCATGTATTAGGTCTGGTGGGTTTTTATCTTGCTCCTTCATCTGCTGTGTGTTTTTCTGTCTTCTCATTTTGCTTATCTTACTGTGTTTGGGGTCTCATTTTTGCAGGCTGAAGGTTCATAGTTCCCGTTGTTTTTGGTGTCTGTCCCCAGTGGCTAAGTTTGGTTCAGTGGGTTGTGTAGGCTTCCTGGTGGAGGGGACTAGTGCCTGTGTTCTGGTGGATGAGGCTGGATCTTGTCTTCCTGGTGGGCAGGTCCACCTCTGGTGGTGTGGTTTGGGGTGTCTGTGGTCTTATTATGATTTTAGGCAGTCTCTCTGGTAATGGGTGGGGTTGTGTTCCTGTCTTGCTAGTTTTTTGGCATAGGGTGTCCAGCACTGTAGCTTGCTGGTCAGTGATGCTGGGTGTTGGTGTTGAGATGGAGACATCTGGGAGATTTTCACCATTTGATATTATGTGGAGCTGGGAGGTCTCTTGTGGACCAGTGTCCTGAAGTTGGCTCTCCCACCTCAGAGGCACAACACTGACTCCTGGCTGAAGCACCAAGAGCCTTTCCTCCACACGGCTCAGAATAAAAGGGAGAAAAAGTAGAATGAAAGAAAGAGGTTAAAAGAA
Source organism: Phocoena phocoena (assembly GCF_963924675.1). Taxonomy (NCBI): domain Eukaryota; kingdom Metazoa; phylum Chordata; class Mammalia; order Artiodactyla; family Phocoenidae; genus Phocoena; species Phocoena phocoena. Next base: position 102,143,709 of record NC_089229.1, read on the forward strand.
AATAAAATAAAGATAAAATAAAGTTATTAAAATAAAAAATAATTATTAAGAAATAAAATTTTTTTAAGTAGAAAGAAAAATGGACGGATAGAACCCTAGGACAAATGATGAAAGCAAAGCTATACAGAGAAAATCTCACATGGAAGGATACACATACACACTCACAAAAAGAGGAAAAAATCATAAATCTTGCTCTCAAAGTCCCCCTCCTCAATTTGGGATGAATCGTTGTCTATTCATGTATTCCACAGATGCAGGGTACATCAAGTTGATTGTGGAGCTTTAATCCGCTGCTCCTGCGGCTGCTGAGAGAGATTTCCCTTTCTCTTCTTTGTTTGCACAGCTCCCGGGGGTCAGCTTTGGATTTGGCCCCACCTCTGCGTGTAGGTCGCCGGAGGGCGTCTGTTCTACGCTCAGACAGGATGAGGTTAAAGGAGCTGCTGACTCGGGGGCTCTGGCTCACTCTGGCCAGGGAGAGGGAGGGGCACGGAGTGCGGGGCGGGCCTGTGGCGGCAGAGGCCGGCGTGACGTTGCACCAGCCTGAGGCACTCCGTGCGTGGGGAAGTTGTCCCTGGATCACGGGACCCTGGCAGTGGCGGGCTGCACGGGGAGGTGTGGAGAGTGACCTGTGTTTGCACACAGGCTTCTTGGTGGCAGCAGCAGCCTTACCGTCTCATGCCTATCTCTGGGGTCCGCGCTGTCAGCCGCAGCTTGCGCCTGTCTCTGGAGTTCCTTTAAGCAGCGCTCTTAATCCCCTTTCCTCATGCACCAGGAAACAAAAAGGGAGGAAAAAGTCTCTTGCGTCTTCGGCAGGTCCAGACTTTCCCCCGGACTCCCTCCCGCCTAGCTGTGGTGCGTTTACCCCTATAGGCTGTGTTCACGCCGCCAACCCCAGTCCTCTCCCTGCGCTCTGACGAAAGCCCAAGCCTCAGCTCGCAGCCCCGCCCGCCCCGGCGGGTGAGCAGACAAGCCTCTCGGGGTGGTGAGCGCCGTTCGGCACCGATCCTCTGTGCGGGAATCTCCCCGCTTTACCCTTCGAACCCCTGTTGCTGTGCTCTCCTCTGCGGCTCCGAAGCTTCCCCCCTCTGCTGCCCGCAGTCTCCGCCCGCGAAGGGGCTTCTAGTGTGTGGACACCTTTCCTCCTTCACAGCTCCCTCCCACTGGTGCAGGTCCCACCCCTATTCTTTTGTCTCTGTTTATTCTTTTTTCTTTTGCCCTACCCAGGTACGTGGGGAGTTTCTTGCCTTTTGGGAGGTCTGAGGTCTTCTGCCAGCGTTCAGTAGGTGTTCTGTAAGAGTTGTTCCACGTGTAGATGTATTTCTAGTGTATCTGTGGGGAGGAAGGTATCTCCGCGTCTCATTCTTCCACCATCTTCCCCCTCTTCCTCTGAGATTTAAATTTAAGTTAACTTTCTAAACTAAATATGTCATATCATAATGAGTATTAATTTTTCTATGACAGTTGAAAGGTCACATTTATTCAGAAAATGTTGTATTCAGCTTTCTTTACATTTGCTCCTACTTCTCATTGATTCACAGAGGTAAAGATTACTTCATCCATGGATCTGTCTTTTCTCTGATTTCTCATGGTCATTCTCACTAATTCTTCTTGCCTCCTGAAATTTTTAGCCATCCCATTATTCCACAAAAGCAAAAACCTTCCTTGGGCCTTTTTCCTCAGAAGATTGATTATTCCCACATTTTAAATGGGAGATTACAATAAGTTAGGAGAAAATGCCACAGGGGTCTCTCATTTTTTTTTCTTCACATCTTGTATCAGCCTCTGCTTGCACTCTCTGTTCAAAGATTTTTGTACAACACATTGATGGAAGGTGCCAGTTGTTTCTCTCCTTGGGGCAAAAGACAGATTAATTACCTGACAAATAAAGACAGTGTCTTGCTCTGTTCAAATGTTGGACAGTATTGCTTGCATCCTACTTTAAAAGTTTCAGGTGACTGAAGCTTAAGATTCCTAAGCTTTAATCCATACTTGCACCGTGCACCGCACCCAACAGGACTGCTTTACATAACCCCATGAGACTTTTGTGTGCAAGTGGAATAGATAAAAATATAAAATTATTGCTGTCTTTTTGTGTCATAAAAATGATTTTTTGTCTCATTTAAAATATTTTTTTCTAAAATCCAAAAACATGTCAGGCTAAAATATTGGAATTTCAAATATGGTAAAATCTAAGACCATATTTCTTTCCAGTTTTGTTGATGATGGGATGCCGTCAGAGATATGACTTCATTAAACACAATAGGTAAGTTTCCTTCATAGTCCTGATTAGGGAATGTGAAAATAATCCCCGGAAAAATCTGGACATTTTCTAGTTCTCAAGTATTGGTTAAGATGGTAGAAAGGGCCCTTCATTGTCCTATATGTGAATGCAGATCAATTGAGAGAGGTGGGGATAAAACAAGCAGCCTAAATATCCTTTATGTTGGCTGTACTACTAGTAGAAAGAGGAAGGGTCAACATGTCACCATGGTTGATACAGCAAATGAGCTGCTTGAAACTACACAGAAATGTACCTGCTTGTATTTTCTGTGCAGTTACCCTCTCTTTTGGTGTGCCCTGATACCTCCCTCAACTTATGTACAAACTCCAGCAGCATTAAGCAGAAATCCAAAGAAATCTATTCTTTGGAATTATGAGGAAGGGAAGAGTCGAAAATTTTATAGCATGCTCTATACAAATATACACGTCACCATCCTTATCTATGTCATGCCATGCATGGAAGGTCAGTAAGTTCAGGGGATTCTGGAAGCACCAAGGTCTGTGGGGTTAATCACAGCTGCATTCATGGGCAGTAAAAGAGAAGGGCTTTATCTTGGTCACTTTCTCAATGCTAGTAGCTACAAAAAGAAGAGGACAGCAGACATCTTAGGGAGAAGAGCCAACATAAATAAAATGTCCTAATTACTCTAGGCAACCTCTCATGATAGCCTCCCATAGCTCCTCAAATCCGTACCTCCTTGCACAAGGGATATTACTGGAGCGTGTAACTTCAGATTAACATTACTTTTGTTGAAAAAAATGACAGTAGGTTCAAGTGATAGGGTTTGAAAAGGGTTGACAGTGCGAGGGAAACTACTGTAACAATGTGGACAGAACCATTTGGATGGATTCATCATGTTTTTTTTTTTTTGCTGCTTCAGAATCTGTAGTAGAGATTGGTGTGTTCCATGATGCATTCCCGCTTCTTATAAGTTTTAGATGGAATGCCCCATTAGGAAGAAGTGCACGTAAGGAAGATTAGTGAGTCAAACTCCTCTGCCCGCTGTCAGCAGTGTGGGCGCAAAGGGATTTAGACCTAGTGCTTTCATCCTTTGATATGCAAACTTTTCACTATATAAATGATGTTTTGTTTGTTTGCAGGTCAGGAGGCTTGGTCTCAATATCCCTGTTTAAAAAGTGTTATCACATGTCTGCCAGAGAGAATTGCTGATGATACTGGAAAAAATTGAGAGTTATCCTTAACAATTAAGGGTTTTGTAGCAACACGGGTGGACTTAGAGATTGTTATACTGAGTGAAGCAAGTCAGACACAGAAAGACAGATATCATAGGATATTGCTTATATGAGGAATCTAAAAAAGAAAAAAAGGTACAAATGAACTTATTTACACAACATAAATAGAGTCATGGATATAAAAAAGAAACATGGTTACCAGGGGATAAGTGGGGAAGGGATAAATTGGGATTGACATATACACACTACTATATATAAAATAGATAAATATTGATAAGGACCTGCTTTATAGCACAGGGAAATGTACTCAATGGTCTGTACTGGCGTATACAGGAAAAGAATCTTAAAAAAAACAAGGGTTTTGGGATTATATAATAAATATAAATGTGCAAACCTTTAACATGAAAGGAAAAATCAGTTAACTCTGTGGTCCCTGTTATGGTGTAAACATTTTGTACCTCTAATTTAAAAAGTTTGAAACCCAGCTCCCATGTTGATGGTATTAGGAGGTGGGGCTTTTGAGAGGTGGTAAGGTCATGAGGCCAGAGACCTCAAACATGGGACTAGTGACCTTATAAACGTAGCACACAGAAGATCTTATGCCCATTACATTATTTCACTGCCGAGCGAGAAGGCCTATATTATGAACCAGAAATTGGTCCCTCACCAGACACTAAGCCAGTTGGCAACTTGTTCTTTTTTTAAAAAATCAGTTAATTAATTTTTTGGCTGCGTTGGGTCTTTGTTGCGGTGCGCGGGCTTCTCATTGGGTGGCATCTCTTGTTGCAGAGCATGGGCTCTAGGCGTGCGGGTTTCAGTAGTTGTGGCACATGGGCTCAGTAGTTGTGGCCTGTGGGCTCTAGAGCACAGGCTCAGTATTTGTGGTGCACGGGCTTAGTTGTTCCATGGCATGTGGGATCTTCCCGGACCAGGGCTTGAACCCATGTCTCCTTTATTGGTAGGCAGATTCTTAATCACTGCACCACCATGGAAGCCCCTGGTAACTTGTTCTTGAACTTTTCAGCCTCAGCAATTACGAGAAAACAAAAATATTCTGTTGTTTATAAAATACCAAGTCTCTCATATTTTGTTTTAGCAGTAAAAGAGCTGGCTGAGGAGAAATATCTGTGACATATCAAGAGAAACCTTTAAATCTCAAAAGAAAAGAGAAAATGGGCAGGAAAGAAATCAACATAACAGAGTAATCAATAATTGTGGAACAATGAAAATGCTGTGACCTATACATAATGGGTATAGCAGGAGGAGAATAAAGATAACAAAGAACAGAAAATATTTTTTTGAAAATGACTGAGAATCTCCCCCAAATGAATGTCTGACACTAAATCCACAACAATTTTATAATGGGGTATAGCTGATTTTCAATACTGTGTTTCTTCCTGCTCTACATCTATCCACTTGATTCACTTAAAGAGAGACATCAATAAATTCTTTTACAGATTCTTACCAGTCTAATATATCCTTTTCCGGTGACAACAGTGTGCTGAGTCCAGCTCTTTGACCAATACAGTAGGTCCTGTCGACTACCTATTTTGTTTCTGGAACTGCATCTATGCTAATTTCAATCTCCTGGTTTATGCATCACCCCACCCCAACTTTCTCCTTTAGTAGCCATAAGTGTGTTTTCTAAATGTGTAACTCTGTTTCTGTTTTGTAATTGAGTTAATGTGCAGCCATTTTTAGATAACATCTATAAGTGATACCTTATGATAAGTCTCTTTTTATGTCTGACTTACGTCACTTAGAATGATCGTACCCCAGTCTCCACGAGTTGATGCAACTGGCCTTATTTCATTGATTTAATTGCTGAGTAATATTCCGTTGTATATAAGTACCACATCTTCTTTATCCATTTTTTCCTTCCAAGGACATGTAAGATGTACTCAAGTCGAGGCATTTCTAAACAGAGCAGCACTAAACGTAGGGGTGCCTGTGACCTGTTGATTTTTGGTTTTCCCTAGATATATGCCCAAGAGTGGAAGTGCTGTATGCTCTGTAGCTCTGTTTTTTAGATGTTTTAGGAAAAACCATACACTTCTCCAGAGTGGCCGTTGGCTATTTACACGCCCCCTCCATCATCGTAATGCAGCTCCCTTTTCTCCATGGCTTGTCCTGTGTTTCTGGTTTTTACACTTTTCCAGGTTGGCCCTTTTGATGAATGCGAAGTGAGACTTCTTTGTAGTGCTGATTTGCATTGCCCGCTTGTTTGGTTGGCCAGGGCGTATGCGTTTTTTCCTAAATATATTCAGGAAAAACGCATACGCCCTTTCTGGCCAACTGCATCATTGTCGAAGTTCTGCCGCTTTTCATGTACTTTAAAGGTGAGTCCAATCTACCTCTTGAAAACTGTTTCCTGAAATTCTGCCTTGCTTTCAAATCCTCTTCGTTGCCTTATCTCAATATATTTTTGGAGGATAGTTATCATTTATAACCCTACAGCTTTGTGAATTGCAGTGCCCCTGAGCTCCATTTTTCAACTCGCTTTTTTTGTGAGCTGGCCACAAAACCGCAGGATTGCTTCAGGCCCTATTCTGGTTCTGGGGGGCAGGCTAAGCCTTTGGTTAATTCTTCTTCCCGATGGGAAATTAGAGTGACATGTGCCTGCCCAAACACCTACAGCTAGTGTCTCGTTGGTTCCCCCTCTTCCCATTCATCCTCTGTACAAATTGCAAGCTGTACGAAACAGGAGGTTAAAGGTGCTGATTCTCCAAGTGGGGGGATTGTTAGTAAAGCAGCTGGAATGGCGAACCCGAGCACCAGGAAAGAAAAAATGAGGTGTGTTTTAGAAAGCTTTCCCGATCACACGGTGTACCATCCTCTGGGTTTCCCATGCATCTTTTAGCTGTAGGAAGATTCCCTTGAACGTGGAGAGTTGGGACCCATGGAATGGGTAGCACGCAGAATTACTTTAAAGGGTCTGTCTTTGCTCACCCAACCTCACCAATCCTCTCAGCCCCAAGAGTGTCCAGCCTTATGTCTCATCCAGTTGTGGGTGTTGATGTGGTCAGTCTGGGTTGCATCACAGCCCCTGAACGAATTTTGTAAGAATTTCTCTCTCTTTCACTGTCTTTGTGTTTGAAATTTATTTTTACAATAGGGTTTAGCTGATTTTCACTGCTGTGTTTATGCCGCTCTACACACACTTGATTCACCTACAGCGACATATCAATACATAGGTTTTAAGATTCTTAGTAGTCAGATATATTCTTCTGCGGTGAATAGGGGGTGTTGAGTCCAGTTCATTGAGCAAGGAGTAGGTCTTGTCTATTACATATTTGGTTTATAGAAAGGTATCTGTGTTAATTTCAAACTCTTGTTTTTTTTTCTTTTGCGGTACGTGGGCCTCTCACTGTTGTGGCCTCTCCCCTTGCTGAGCACAGGCCGTGGACATGCAGGCTTAGCGGCCATGGCTCACGGGCCTAGCCACTCTGCAGCATGTGGGATCTTCCCAGACCAGGCATGAACCCGCGTCCCCTGTCTCTGCAGGCGGACTGTCAACCACTGCACCACCACGGATGCCCTAACCTCTTGTTTTATGCATCACCCCACCTCACATTTCCCCTTAAGCAGGCATGAGTGTGTTTTCTAAATGAGTGACTCTGTTCTGTTTTGAAATTCAGTTCATGTGTAGCGATGTTTACATTCCCTCTATAAGTGATATCTTATGATAAGTTTCTTTTTCTGTGTGACTTATTTCATACCTAAATCATCATACCTAAATCCACTCATTATGCTGCTACTAGCCTTATGACATTGATTTCATGGCTGAGTGATATTCCATTGTACGTAAGTACCACAACTTCTTTATCTATTGTTCCCTTTCCTGGGATACTTAAGGTGTACCGAAGTCGAGGTTCTTGTAAACAGAGCAGCCCTAAACTTTGGGGTGCCTGTGTCTTGTTGATTTTTAGTCTTCCCAAATACACGCCCGTGAGTGGAAGTGCCTTATGCTCTGTAGCTCTGTTTTTTTAGATGTTTTAGGAAACACCATACACTTCTCCAGAGTGGCTTTCGGCAATTTACACCCTGCCCATCAGCGTAACAAGGCTCCCTGTTCTCCATGGCCGGTCCTGCCTTTCTGGATTTTACACTTTTTCAGGATGGCCCTTTTGACCGGTGGGAAGTGAGACTTCTTTGTTGTGCGGATTTGCATTGCCTGCTTGCTTGCTTGGCCAAAAAGGGCGTATGCGGTTTTTTCCTGAATATATTCAGGAAAAAACCGCATACGCCCTTTTTGGCCAAGTGCATCATTGTCGACGTTCTGCCTCTTTTCATATGCTTTAAATGCAATTCCAATCTACCTCCTGAAATCGGTTTCCTGCAATTCTGCCCCGCTTTCAAGTCCTCTTCGCAGCCTTACCTCAATATATTTTTGGACGATAGTTGTCCTTTCTAATTCTGCAGGTTTGTGAATTGCAGTGCCCCCGAGGTCCTTTCTTCAACTCGCTTTTTTGTGAGCTGGCTGCAAAACCGCAGGATTGCTTCAGGCCCTATTCTGGTTCCGGGGCGGCAGTCTGAGTCTTTGGTTAATTTTTCTTCCTGATGGGAAATTAGAGTGACATGTGCCCGTGCAAACCCCTACAGCTAGTCTCTCATTGGTCCCCCCTTTTCCCGTTCATCCTCCGCACAAATTGCAAACTGTGTGAAACAGGAGGTTAAAGGCGCTGATTCTCCAAGTGGGGAGATTGTTAGTAAAGTGGCTGGAATGGCGAATCCGAGCACCAGGAGATGAAAAATGAGGTATATTTTAGACACCTTTCCTGATCACACGGTGTACCATCCTCTGGGTTTCCCATGCATGTTTTAGCTGTAGGAAGATTCCCTTGAACCTGCAGATTTGGGACCCATGGAATGGGTACCAGGCAGTATTACTTTAAAGAGTCTGCATTTCCTCACCCAACCTCACTAATTCTTTTAGCGCGAACAGTTTCCAGCCTTATGTCTCATCCTGCTGTGGGTCTAGATGTGTTCAATCCATGTTGCATCACAGCCCCTGAGCAAAAGTTGTAAGAATTTTTCTCTGTCTCACTGTCTTTTATTTTTTTAATTTATTATTATATTGGTTACAGTTGGTTTTCAATGCTCTGTTTCTTGCTGCTGTACATCCACTTGATTCACGTACAGAGAAACATCAATAAATTCTTTTTGAGATTCTTACCAGTTGGATATATTCTTTTCTGGTGACTTGAGTGTGCTGAATGCAGTTCTTTGAGGTACCGTGTAGGCCTTGTCGATTATCAATTTGGTATTTGGAACAGTATCTTTGCTAATTTCAACCTCCTGGATAATGCCTCATCCCTCCCCACCTTTCCCCTTTAGAAGCCTTATGTGTGTTTTCTACATATTTGACTATGTTTCTGTTTTGTAATTTATTTCATGTGTAGCCATTTTTGATTCCACCTTTAAGTGATATCTTATGATATCTGTCTTTTTCTTTTTGAATTATGTCACTTAGAATGATCGTACGTAACTCCTCTGGAGTTGTTGCAACTGGCCTTATTTCATTGATTTCTGGGCTGAGTAATATTCCACTCTACATAAATTCCACATCTCTTTTATCCATTTTTTTTCTTCCAGGGACATTTAGGTTATATCCAAGTCGAGGCTCTTTTAAACAGAGAGGCGGTAAACATTGGGGTGCCTGTGTCCTGTCGATTTTTGTTTTTCCCAAGATATACGCCCATGAGTGCAAGTGCCCTATGCGCTGTAGCTCACTTTTTAGATGCTTTAGTAAACACAATACACTCCTCCAGAGTGGCCGTTGGCAATTTACATTTCCACTATTAGCCTCACAGGGCTCCCTTTTCTCCTCGCCCTGTCCTGCATTTCTGGTGTTTACACTTTATGAGGATGGGTCTTCTGACTGATGCAAAGTGATACCTTTTGTAGTATTGATTTCCAGTGTCCACCTGTTTGGTTGGCTAAAAAGGGTGTATGCCCTTTTCTTAAATATATTCAGAAAAAACGCATACACCCTTTTTGGCCAACTGCATCATTGGCAATGTTTACCCCCTTTTCTTGTGCTTAATGGCGAGTCCTTTCTACCTCTTCAAATCCCTTTCCTGCCATTCTCCCTTGCTCACAAGTCCTTTTCTGTGACTTTCCTCAAGACATTTTTCAGTGATAGATATTTTCAACTCTGCAGTTTCGTGAATTTTAGTGCCCCTGAGTTCCATTTTTCAACTTGTGTTTATGGGAACTGGCCACAAAACAGTGGGATTTCCTCAAGCCGTATTCTGTTTCCATGGGCAATCCTAGCCTTTGGCCAATTTGTCTTCCTGATTGGAAATTAGAGTGACATGTGCCTGTCTGAACACCTAGGACTTGTCTCTCATTGTTTTTCATCTTTCTGCTTCATCCTCTGGACAAATTCCAAACTGTGTGCAACAGGATGTTGACGGTGCTGACATCCCCATGTGGGGAGATTGTTAGGAAAGACGCTGGAGGGGTGAACCCGAGCACCAGGAGATGAGATGCCTTTTCCACACTGTTCCCGATCAAACGGTGTACCATCCTCTGGGTGTGACAGGCATGTTTTGGCAGTAGGAAGGGTCCCGTGCATGTAAGGAGAACACCAGGGATTCTTCCAAATCAGTGTCTCCCCGAACCCCAAACTGGGGAATTTTTTAAGCTACGGCTACACGTATGTTCATTAAGGGCCTTGGGAAGTAGGCAGAGGCCAAACTTTAGATGATTGAAGTCTTCAGGGTCAGAAGCACTCACCGTCGGCTTCCCTTAGGTTACATTTTAACTGTCATTGATAGATGATGTCAATAAAAATACCTATTCTTTTTCAGATTATTTCCCCTTATAGGTTATTACAAAATATTGAGTGTAGTTCCCTGTGCTATACAGTAGTTCCTTGTTGATGATCTATTTTATACATTGCAGTGTGTATGTGTTAATCCTAAACTGTTAATTTATCCCTCCTCCCACCTTTCCCCTTTGGTAATAATAAATTATAAGATTTTATACTTTTCAGAAATGGGGGAGCTGAAAGAGAGGTATCATTTTCTTTTTTTTTTTTTTTGTGGACTTCTTTATTATTATTTTTTTGTCTTTTTTCATTTCAACATCTTTATTGGAGTATAATTGCTTTACAATGGTATGTTAGTTTCTGTTTCACAACAAAATGAATCAGTTATATATATATACATATGTTCCCATATCTCTTCCCGCCTGTGTCTCCCTCCCTCCCACCCTCCCTATCCCACCCCTCCAGGCGGTCACAAAGCACCGAGCTGATCTCCCTGTGCTATGTGGCTGCTTCCCACTAGCTATCTACCTTACGTTTGGTAGTGTATATATGTCTATGCCTCTCTCTCACTTTGTCACAATTTACCCTTTCCCCTCCCCATAGCCTCAAGTCCATTCTCTAGTAAGTCTGTGTCTTTATTCCTGTTTCACCCCTAGGTTTTTCATGACATTTTCTTTTCTTAAATTCCATATATATGTGTTAGCATACGGTATTTGTCTCTCTCTTTCTGACTTACTTCACTCTGTATGACAGACTCTAGGTCTATCCACCTCATTACAAATAGCTCAATTTCATTTCTTTTTATGGCCGAGTAATATTCCATTGTATATATGTGCCACATCTTCTTTATCCATTCATCCGATGATGGACACTCAGGTTGTTTCCATCTCTGGGCTATTGTAAATAGAGCTGCAATGAATATTTTGGTACATAACTCTTTTTGAATTATGGTTTTCTCAGGGTATATGCCCAGTAGTGGGATTGCTGGGTCATATGGTAGTTCTATTTGTAGTTTTTTAAGGAACTCCCATACTGTTCTCCACAGTGGCTGTATCAATTTACATTCCCACCAACAGTGTAAGAGGGTTCCCTTTTCTCCACGCCCTCTCCAGCATTTATTATTTCTAGATTTTTTTTTTTTTTTGCGGTACACAGGCCTTTCACCGCTGTGGCCTCTCCTGTCGCGGAGCACAGGATCCGGACGCGCAGGCTCTTTGGCCATGGCTCAGGGCCCAGCTGCTCTGCAGCATGTGGGATCTTCCTGGACCGGGGCACGAACCCCTGTCCCCTGCATCAGCAGGCAGACTCTCAACCACTGCGCCACCAGGGAAACCCCTGTTTCTAGATTTTTTGATGATGGCCATTCTGACTGGTGTGAGATGATATCTCATTGTAGTTTTGATTTGCATTTCTCTAATGATTAGTGATGTTGAGCATTCTTTCATGTGTTTGTTGGCAGTCTGTATATCTTCTTTGGAGAAATGTGTATTTAGGTCCTCTGCTCATTTTTGGATTGGGTTGTTTGTTTTTTGTTATTAAGCTGCATGAGCTGCTTATAAATTTTGGAGATTAATCCTTTGTCAGTTGCTTCATTTGCAAATATTTTCTCCCATTCTGAGGGTTATCTTTTGGTCTTCTTTATGGTTTCCTTTGCTGCGCAAAAGCTTTGAAGTTTCATTAGGTCCCATTTGTTTATTTTTGTTTTTATTTCCATTTCTCTAGGAGGTGGGTCAAAAAGGACCTTACTGTGATTTATGTCATAGAGTGTCCTGCCTATGTTTTCCTCTAAGAGTTTGATAGTTTCTGGCCTTACATTTAGGTCTTTAATCCATTTTGAGCTTATTTTTGTGTATGGTGTTAAGGAGTGATCTAATCTCATACTTTTACATGTAGCTGTCCAGTTTTCCCAGCACCATTTATTGAAGAGGCTGTCCTTTCTCCACTGTACATTCCTGCCTCCTTTATCAAAGATAAGGTGATCATATGTGCATGGGTTTATCTCTGGGCTTCCTATCCTGTTCCATTGATCTATATTTCTGTTTTTGTGCCAGTACCATACTGTCTTGATTACTGTAGCTTTGTAGTATAGTCTGAAGTCAGGAAGCCTGATTCCTTCAGCTCCGTTTTTCGTTCTCAAGATTGCTTTGGCTATTCGGGGTCTTTTGTGTTTCCATACAAATTGTGACTTTTTTGGTTCTAGTTCTGTGAAAAATGTCAGTGGTAGTTTGATAGGGATTGCATTGAATCTGTAGATTGCTTTGGGTAGTAGAGTCATTTTCACAATGTTGATTCTTCCCATCCAAGAACATGGTATATCTCTCCATCTGTTTGTATCATCTTTAATTTCTTTCATCAGTGTCTTATAATTTTCTGCATACAGGTCTTTTGTCTCCTTAGGTAGGTTTATTCCTAGATGTTTTATTCTTTTTGTTGCAGTGGTAAATGGGAGTGTTTTCTTGAATTCACTTTCAGATTTTTCATCATTAGTGTATAGGAATGCCAGAGATTTTTGTGCATTAATTTTGTATCCTGCTACTTTACCAAATTCATTGATTAGCTCTAGTAGTTTTCTGGTAGCATCTTTAGGATTCTCTATGTATAGTATCATGTCATCTGCAAAGAGTGACAGCTTTACTTCTTTTCCGATTTGGATTCCTTTTCTTCTCTGATTGCTGTGGCTAAAACTTCCAAAACTATGTTGAATAAGAGTGGTGAGAGTGGGCAACCTTGTCTTGTTCCTGATCTTAGTGGAAATGCTTTCAGTTTTTCACCATTGAGGATGATGTTGGCTGTGGGTTTGTCATATATGGCCTTTATTGTGTTGAGGAAAGGTCCCTCTATGCGTACTTTCTGGAGGGTTTTTATCATAAATGGGTGTTGAATTTTGTCGAAAGCTTTCTCTGCATCTATTGAGATGACCATCTGGTTTTTCTCCTTCAATTTGTTAATATGGTGTATCACATTGATTGATTTGCGTATATTGAAGAATCCTTGCATTCCTGGAATAAACCCCACTTGATCATGGTGTATGATCCTTTTAATGTGCTGTTGGATTCTGTTTGCTAGTATTTTGTTGAGGATTTTTGCATCTATGTTCATCAGTGATATTGGCCTGTAGTTTTCTTTCGTTGTGACATCCTTGTCTGGTTTTGGTATCAGGGTGATGGTGCGCTCGTAGAATGAGTTTGGGAGTGTTCCTCCCTCTGATATATTTTGGAAGAGTTTGAGGAGGATAGGTGATAGCTCTTCTCTAAATGTTTGATAGAATTCGCCTGTGAAGCCATCTGGTCCTGGGCCTTTGCTTGTTGGAAGATTTTTAATCACAGTTTCAATTTCAGTGCTTGTGATTGGTCTGTTCATATTTTCTATTTCTTCCTGATTCAGTCTTGGCAGGTTGTGCCTTTCTAAGAATTTGTCCATTTCTTCCAGGTTGTCCATTTTATTGGCATAGAGTTGCTTGTAGTAAACTCTCATGATCTTTTGTATTTCTGCAGTGTCAGTTGTTACTTCTCCTCTTTCATTTCTAATTCTATTGATTTGAGTCTTCTCCCTTTTTTTCTTGATGAGTCTGGCTAATGGTTTATCAATTTTGTTTATCTTCTCAAAGAACCAGCTTTTAGTTTTATTGATCTTTGCTATCGTTTCCTTCATTTCTTTTTCATTTATTTCTGATCTGATCTTTATGATTTTCCTTCTGTTAACTTTGGTTCTTTTTTGTTCTTCTTTCTCTAATTGCTTTAGGTGCAAGGTTAGGTTGTTTATTCAAGATGTTTACTGATTCTTAAGGTAGGATTGTATTGCTATAAACTTCCCTCTTAGAACTGCTTTTGCTGCATCCCATAGATTTTGAGTCGTCGTGTCTCCATTGTCATTTGTTTCTAGGTATTTTTTGATTTCCTCTTTGATTTCTTCAGTGATCACTTCGTTATTAAGTAGTGTATTGTTTAGCCTCCATGTGTTTGTATTTTTTACAGATCTTTTCCTGTAATTGATATCTAGTCTCATAGCGTTGTGGTCAGAAAAGATACTTGATACAATTTCAATTTTCTTAAATTTACCAAGGCTTGATTCGTGACCCAAGATATGATCTATCCTGGAGAATGTTCCATGAGCACTTGAGAAAAATGTGTATTCTGTTGTTTTTGGATGGAATGTCCTATAAATATCAATTAAGTCCATCTTGTTTAATGTATCATTTAAAGCTTGTGTTTCATTATTTATTTTCATTTTGGATGATCTGTCCATTGGTGAAAGTGGGGTGTTAAAGTCCCCTACTATGAATGTGTTACTGTCGATTTCCCCTTTTATGGCTGTTAGTATTTGCCTTATGTATTGGGGTGCTCCTATGTTGGGTGCATAAATATTTACAATTGTTATATCTTCTTCTTGGATCGATCCCTTGATCATTATGTAGTGTCCTTCTTTGTCTCTTCTAATAGTCTTCATTTTAAAGTCTATTTTGTCTGATATGAGAATTGCTACTCCAGCTTTCTTTTGGTTTCCATTTGCATGAAATACCTTTTCCCACCCCCTTACTTTCAGTCTGTATGTGTCTCTAGGTCTGAAGTGGGTCTCCTGTAGACAGCAAATATATGTGTCTTGTTTTTGTATCCATTCAGCCAATCTGTGTCTTTTGGTGGGAGCATTTAGTCTATTTACATTTAAGGTAATTATCGATATGTGTGTTCCTATTCCCATTTTCTTAATTGTTTTGGCTTCGCTATTGTAGGTCTTTTCCTTCTTTTGTGTTTCTTGCCTAGAGAAGTTCCTTTAGCAGTTGTTGTAGAGCTGGTTTGGTGGTGCTGAACTCTCTCAGCTTTTGCTTGTCTGTAAAGGTTTTATTTTCTCCATCAAATCTGAATGAGATCCTTGCTGGGTAGAGTAATCTTGGTTGCAGGTTTTTCTCCTTCAACACTTTCAATATGTCTTGCCACTCCCTTCTGGTTTGCAGAGGTTCTGCCGAAAGATTAGCTGTTAACCTTATGGGGATTCCCTTGTGTGTTATTTATTGTTTTTCCCTTGCTGCTTTTAATATGCTTTCTTTGTATTTAATTTTTGACGGTTTGATTAATATGTGTCTTGGCGTATTTCTCCTTGGATTTATCCTCTATGGGACTTTCTGTGCTTCCTGGATTTGATTAACTATTTCCTTTCCCATATTAGGGAAATTTTCAACTATAATCTCTTCAAATATTTTCTCAGTCCCTTTCTTTTTCTCTTCTTCTTCTGGAACCCCTATAATTCGAATGTTGGTGTGTTTAATGTTGTCCCAGAGGTCTCTGAGACTGTCCTCAGTTCTTTTCATTCTTTTTTCTTTATTCTGCTCTGCAGTAGTTATGTCCATTTTTTATCTTCCAGGTCACTTATCCGTTCTTCTGCCTCAGTTATTCTGCTATTGAGCCCATCTGGAGTATTTTTAATTTCATTTATTGTGTTGTTCATCATTGTTTGTTTCATCTTTAGCTCTTCTAGGTCCTTGTTAACTGCTTCTTGCATTTTCTCTATTCTAGTTCCAAGATTTTGGATCGTCTTTACTATCATTATTCTGAATTCTTTTTCAGGTAGACTGCCTATTTCCTCTTCATTTGTTAGGTCTGGTGGGTTTTTATCTTGCTCCTTCATCTGCTGTGTGTTTTTCTGTCTTTTCATTTTGCTTATCTTACTGTGTTTGGGGTCTCATTTTTGCAGGCTGAAGGTTCGTAGTTCCTGTTGTTTTTGGTGTCTGTCCCCAGTGGCTAAGTTTGGTTCAGTGGGTTGTGTAGGCTTCCTGGTGGAGGGGACTAGTGCCTGTGTTCTGGTGGATGAGGCTGGATCTTGTCTTTCTGGTGGGCAGGCCCACGTCTGGTGGTGTGTTTTGGGGTGTCTGTAGACTTATTATGATTTTGGGCAGCCTCTCTGCTAATGGGTGGGGTTGTGTTCCTGTCTTGCTAGTTGTTTGGCATAGGATGTCCAGCTTGGTAGCTTGCTGGTCGTTGAGTGAAGCTGGGTGCTGGTGTTGAGATGGAGATCTCTGGGAGATTTTCGCCGTTTGATATTATGTGCAGCTGGGAGGCCTCTTGTGGACCAGTGTCCTGAAGTTGGCTCTCCCACCTCAGAGGCACAGCACTAACTCCTGGCTGCAGCACCAAGAGCCTTTCATCCACACGGCTCCTTAATTTGGGATGATTCGTTGTCTATTCATGTATTCCACAGATGCAGTGTACATCAAGGTGATTGTGGAGCTTTAATTCGCTGCTTCTGAGGCTGCTGGGAGAGATTTCCCTTTCTCTTCTTTGTTCTCACAGCTCCCAGGGGCTCAGCTTTGGATTTGGCCCCGCCTGTGCGTGTAGGTCGCTGGAGGGTGTCTGTTCTTCACTCAGACAGGACGGGGTTAAATGAGCCGCTGATTCGGAGGCTTTGGCTTACTCAGGCCGGGGGGTAGGGAGGGTCATGGAGTGCGGGGCGGGTCTGCGGCGGCAGAGGCCGGCATGACGTTGCCAGCCTGAGGCACGCCGTGTGTTCTCCTGGGGGAGTTGTCCCTGGATCCCAGGACCCTGGCAGTGGCGGGCTGCACACGCTCCCTGGAAGGGGGGTGTGGATAGTGACCTGTGTTCGCACACAGGCTTCTTGGTGGTGGCAGCAGTGGCCTTAGGGTCTCATGTCAGTCTCTGGGGTCCGCACTTTTAGCCGCGGCTCGCGCCCGTCTCTGGAGCTCCCTTAAGCAGGGTTCTTAATCCCCTCTCCTCGCGCACCAGGAAACAAAGAGGGAAGAAAAAGTCTCTTGCCTCTTCGGCAGGTCCAGACTTTTCCCCGCACTCCCTCCCGGCTAGCTGCGGTGCACTAACGCCCTGCAGGCTGTGTTCACGCTGCCAACCCCAGTCTTCTCCCACACTCCGACTGAAGCCGGAGCCTCAGCTCCCAGCCCCGCCCGCCCCGGCGGGCGAGCAGACAAGCCTCTCGGCTGGTGAGTGCCGGTCGGCCCCGATCCTCTGCGCTGGAATCTCTCCACTTTGCCCTCTGCACCCCTGTTGCTGTGCTCTCCTCTGCTGCCCCAAAGCTCCCCCACTCTGCCACTCACAGTCTCCGCCCGCGAAGGGGCTTCCAATGTGTGGACACTTTTCCTCCTTCACAGCACCCTCCCGCTGGTGCAGGACCCATCCCTATCCTTTTGTCTCTGTTTATTTTTTTCTTTTGCCCCAACCAGGTATGTGGGGGGTTCCTTGCCTTTTGGGAGGTCTGAGGTCTTCTGCCAGCGTTCAGTAGGTGCTCTGTAGGAGTTGTTCCACTCGTAGATGTATTTCTGGTGTATCTGTGGGGAGGAAGGTGATCTCCGTGTCTTACTCTTGAGAGGTATCATTTTCTTTTTTTTTTTTTTTTGCGGTACGCGGGCCTCTCACTGTTGTGGCCTCTCCCATTGCGGAGCACAGGCGCCGGACGCGCAGGCTCAGCGGCCATGGCCCACGGGCCCAACTGCTCCGCAGCATGTGGGATCTTCCCGGACCGGGGCACGAAGCCGTGTCCCCTGCATCGGCAGGCGGACTCTCAACCACTGCGCCACCAGGGAAGCCCGAGAGGTATGCTTTTCAATGGAAAAGCATTTAAAACAAGATTGAAGCTTCAGCCAAGATTATTAGATGTACATCCTTGGAAAGAAATCACTTCGTTTCTCTAATATTGACCTGACAAATAAGACCAACCTTTTCACTGAACTTGCTTATAATAAAGTGATGGAAATAGCCAATGGAAGTGTTAGAAACATCTTATTTTACCCAAGTCTTATACACTGTTCTATGTTAATTACAGTTTGGCTCACACATCTTTCATTGAAGTTACAGTGTTCTCAATTTCTGTTACTGATCCTCCAGAGTGGACCCCAACAAGTGTCCCCCTGCCCAGTGTCATTGGAGCCAACAGATCGAGACTGAGTTTGGTTCAGAAGCAAGGGAAATTTTATATTTTGATCAGAGAGTGGAGAGAAGAGAGCATGCGCTACCCCGCGGGCTGTGGGCCGGGCTGCTGTGTAGGGATCCCTGGCAGCCTCAGCGGGAGGGAGGGGGCGGAGCTCTCGAGGGCCGGGTTGGCTGCAGCTCAGGCTCTATGTCACGGAGTCTGCATGGGGCACCGTGAGCTGAGGTGTCGACCCAGCCATTCTGCATTAGGAAATCGGGTCTGAAGTGCCGGCTGTGGGACCTCTGCATGTGGAAACCTAGGAGCAAGTGAAATTAGACAAAGCACAAAGGAAAAAAAGGTTAGACTTTATTTTATTGCCCAGATTCTATTTTTATCTCCCAGGAGTTTTTCATGGGCTTTGGCAGTGACAAACCCCTCCTCTGCCTTTTGTCCCGTTCCTCATTCTTGGGGCGCTGAGGGTGCAGACCCCTCTTCTGTAACTGCTGAGTGCTGAGTTGGGAGTCCTCATACCTGGGGGGGAGGGGCAGAACTTCTCCCCAGCAGCCTCCAGGTGAGGTTGATTGTCCCCAGGCCTCCTGCCTCACTGCTCGTCCACCGGAGCGCCAGCATTGGAAGTATTATAGATTCTAATGACCTTTAAGGGTCCAGGAAAGAGACGTGCAGAGACGCTGTGGGGGCCGGTTTCACCCAGCCCCACATTTGTTCGGCCACCTTAGGCTGATGGTTTCTGCCAGCCTAGATGCTCTAACCAGTAGTCTGCGCTTTCTTCAATTAGGCCCCTGAATTAACGTAGAAACAGCACCAGGTGTCAGAGCCCTGCCCGCTCAACTCCCAGACAGTCCAGGCCCGGTGGTGATCCAGGACCATGACGGCCACTGAGTCAACGGCCTTTTGAAGTAGCCAGGAGTCCAGCCGGTCTTATTGGCCACCATCATCACAGTGTCTGTAGGCTTTTCTATGGTGACAGCGTGATATACTGTTCCCCCGCCAAGTTTATTAGCTCCCCTCTGGGTGCCGTAAGTCCTGCAAGCAGTAGTCTGCTCTTTTGGGGCACACTCTTGTTGTTTTCTGAGAGAAGCTCCAGGTCAAGTGATGGTCACACGAGTCGTCATGGGGGCCCGTTGCCCCCGGTTGTCTCTCTGGAGGTTGGAGTTGGAGGACCTCCTCACTCGAGGTCAGTGTGCCCACGGAGCGAACCCTGCAACTTCAGGGCATGGTGGGTGGTTAGGATCACCACGTGGGGTCCTTTTCCCTTAGGAGGGAGCTGGCCTTGTGGGCTGCTGATTTCCAGGTTCTTAGATACCCCCAGTACCCTGGTCGGATGGGGTGGTGGGCCAAGCCATTGGTGACCGTAGTTTATCCTACCTGGAGGGCATTCTTGCGTTCCATTTCAAGTGGTCCCAGTTTTTGCACTAATACTTCAATGGCGATTCACCTTTCACCAGGAATGTAAAGGTCAAAGGGTTTAGCTAAATTAGGGAGTTCCAGGACAAGGGTCTGAACTGACTGCTCTTTCCATTCTTGAAAGGCCACTTCTGGATTCTATTCAAAAGTATCATCATCTTTTCCTTTCAGTGTTTCATATAGAGGCCCAGCTTTTAGGCTGTAGTTAGGGATCCAGATGCAGCAATCCCCGGCTTCCCCAGGAACCCCTAAGCTGTCTTCAAGTTTTAGAAAGGGGTAAGGCTGCAAATGGTTTCTTCCCTTTCCCAGGATGGACTTCTCCGACCTTCTGTGAGAATGAAGCCCAGGCAGGTCTCCTTAGTCTGTGATATTTGAGCTTTTTCTTGGACAATTTCTATCCTTTATCGGCTTGGTAGTTCAGATGCCTCCTTAGTAGGGCTGGCAATCAGAATGTCGTCTGCATATTGAAGGAGGGGTCCCTTTTCCAGAGGTAGAACTTTTAGGTGTTTACCTAATGTTTCCCCAAAGATGGTGTGGGAATTTTTGAACCCTTGGGGCAGGACGGCCCAACAGTATTGTTTTTGTTGTATGTTGAGTCCTGCCACCCACAAGCCAAAATTTCTTGTGACTCTGGGACTAATGGAATACAGAAGGAGGTATAATTGAAGTCTAATACAGAATACCATGTCCTGGTGGATGGTAGAATGACCAGCATGATGTAGGGATTAGGAACTACTGGATG
Source organism: Phocoena phocoena (assembly GCF_963924675.1). NCBI lineage: Eukaryota > Metazoa > Chordata > Mammalia > Artiodactyla > Phocoenidae > Phocoena > Phocoena phocoena. The sequence continues at coordinate 102,163,994 of NC_089229.1, forward strand.
TATATCCTGGGTGGCTTCACTGACTGTCCTGACATCCTTTACCAGGTCCCCAGCAGCCCACGGGGCTCTCATGGTCAGGCCAATCCCAGGATATGGAGCTCACCTGGGTAGGTCCCTCCTCCCCACCCTCCCCCCCCCCCCACAGCCCATGGGGCTCTCGTGGTCAGGCCCCTCCCAGGATATGGAGCTAATCTGGGCAGGTCCCCAGCAGCCAACGGGGCTCTCGTGGTCATGCCTCTCCCAGGATATGGAGCTCACCTGGGCAGACGCCAGCAGCCCATGGGGCTCTTGTGGTAAGGCCCCTCCCAGGATACAGAGCTCCCCTTGGCAGGTACCCCGGCAGGGCTGGGCACACAGGAACAGTGCACATAGCTCTCAATGCAGAGCACCCCCAGCTCACCTGTCGCTCAGAGCTGACACAGAGCACCTCAGAGCAGGACCTGAGCTAACAAACAGCAGCTCTGACAGGTCTGTGACCCTGGGCGTCACTCTGTGGGGCTTCCCTCCACCTGGTCTTCCAGAGACTTCCACTGCAGCTGGGGCACCAGGCCTCTGTCTCCACCCACCACCCCTCCTCTCCATGACTCCTGGGTTCCTCTCATTAGGAGAGGGTCTTCTTGAAGTTGTCTCCCACTCACGGGCCAGATAAAATGATTAGAAAACAAGCCACAGCTTCAGCCCCTTGTCTATCCTGACTCTCAGGAGCCCACACCTCTTCCTTGGACCTGGCTGGTTCAGCAAGGTCCATTTTCTGCAACTGTGAGCCCCTGAGGGGTGAGGATTGGCTGACCTGGGCAGCCTGGCCGTGCAGGCCAGCCCTCCCCAGGTGTGCCTGGCTTGAGGTCAATATAAACACCACTCCAGGCAGCAAGAGCCCCTGCAGCTGTGCCTGACGCCATATTCTCTGCCCCGTCAGCAGTGTCGGGGCTGGGCTGGTGGATGGGAGTGAGGGGCCACGGCTTTGTGGGTGGACCGGTGTGAGTGGGCTCTGCTGGAATTTCTGCAGGAGTTGCCGGGCTGCCACCTGCTAAAGAAGAGGATGTGTCACCCATACCTTACACTGGAATTTCTCCCCGGGCAGAGGTGAGGAAGGAAAAAAGCAGTGGGGACCTGGACAGGAGGGGTATCTCAGGCAGGGAAATGGAAAGCTTCCAGAAGAGCGCCCGGGGCCAGGACCATCCTGGCTGGCCTGCAGGCACAAACTCAGCCTGCGTGCTGTGGCTGGTGTGACTCCAAGCCCTTTCCTCTAGGCTTTCAAGTCCTTGTACATATTCAGGTGTTTTACCTGGGAAGGGTGGGAACAGTTCAGCAGCAGCTGGCCTGGGGCTCAGCTCACGTTTACTCACAGACGCCTCGGCATGGTCCCCCAGCTTTGCAATGAGGACGCTCCTTGCGGGGTGCAGGGCTGCTGGCTGCATGGGAGACGATTCCCCACCTCTGACCAACTTCAGAATTGTTTACCACTGGAGCAAGTGTCCTGATAGGGTTTTCCTCTGTATAATTGGTGAGTTCTTTTGTTTTTTCTTTTTTGGTTCAAGGTAGATTTTATTCCTCTTTTTTGTACTTATAGATATAAGCATGGAAATAATTCATTCATATAAATACATGTATGTGAAGGGAATAACTTTTTTCCATTTAAAAAATTTTTTTAAATTTTATTTTACTTATTTTTTATACAGCAGGTTCTTACTGGTTACTATTTTATACGTATAAATGTATACACGTCAATCCCAATCTCCCAACTCCTCCCACTGCCACCCCCCCATGGCTTTCCCCTCTTGGTGTCCATACATTTGTTTTCTACATCTGTGTCTATTTCTGCCCTTCAAACTGGTTCATCTGTACCATTTTTCTAGGTTCCACATATATGCATTAATATACAATATTTGTTTTTCTCTTTCTGACTTACTTCACTCTGTATGACAGTCTCTAGATCCATCGACGTCTCTACAAATGACCCAATTTCATCCCTTTTTATGGGTGAGTAATATTCCATTTTATATATGTACCACATCTTTATGCATTCGTCTGTCTGTGGGCATTTAGGTTGATTCCATTACCTGGCTATTGTAAATAGTGCTGCAATGAACATTGTGGTGAATGTGTCTTTTTGATTTATGGTTTTGTCTGGGTATATGCCCAGTAGTGGGATTGCTGGATCATATGGTAATTCTATTTTTAGTTTTTTAAGGAACCTCCATACTGTTATCCATAGTGACTGTATCAATTTACATTCCCACCAATAGTGGAAGAGGGTTCCTTTTCTCCACATCCTCTCCAGCATTTGTTGTTTGTAGATTTTCTGATGATGCACATTCTAACTGGTGTGAGGTGATACCTCATTCTAGTTTTGATTAGCATTTCTCTAATAATTAATGATGTTGAGCAGCTTTTCATGTGCGTCTTGGCCATCTCTATGTCTTATTGGAAGAAATGTCGATTTAGATCTTCTGCCCATTTTTGTATTGGGTTGTTTGTTTTTTTAATATTGAGCTGCATGAGCTGTTTATATATATTGGAGATTATTCCTTTGTCCATTGATTCGTTTGCAAATATTTTCTCCCATTCTGAGGGTTGTCTTTTCATCTTGTTTGTAGTTTCCATTGCTTTGCAAAAGCTTTTACGTTTCATTAGGTCCCATTTGTTTAGTTTTCTTTTTTATGGCATTACTCTAGGAGGTGGACCAAAAAAGATCTTGCTATGATTTATGTTAGAGTATTCTTCCTATGTTTTCCTCTAAGAGTTTTATGCTGTCTGGTCTTACATTAAGGTCTCTAATTCATTTTGAATTTATTTTTGTGTATGGTGTTCTAATTTCATTCTTTTACATGTAGCTGTCCATTTTCCCCAGCACCACTGATTGAAGACACTGTCTTTTCTCCACTGTATTGTCTTGCCTACTTTGTCATGGATTAGTTGACCATAGGTGTGTAGGTTTATCTCTGGGCTTTCTTTCTTTTTTTTTCCTTTTACCACCTTTATTAGAGTATAATTGCTTTACAATGGAGTGTTAGTTTCTGCTGTATAACAAAGTGAATCAATTATACATATACATATATCACCATATCCCCTCCCTCTTGCATCTCCCTCCCACCCTCCATATCCCACCTCTTTAGGTGGTCACAAAGCACCGAGCTGATCTCCCTGTGCTATGTGGCTGCTTCCCAGTAGCTATCGATGTTACATTTGGTAATGTATATATGTCCATGGCACTCTCTCACTTCGTCCCAGCTTACCCTTCCCCCTCCCCGTGCCCTCAAGTCCTTTCTCTACGTCTGTGTCCTTAATCCTGTCCTGTCCCTAGGTTCTTCATAAACTTTTTTTTCTTTAGATTCCATATATCTCTGTTAGCATACAGTATTTATTTTTCTCTTTCTGACTTACTTCACTGTGTAAGACAGACTCTAAGTCCATCCACCTCACTACAAATAACTCAGTTTTGTTTCTTTTTATGGCTGAGTAATATTCCATTATATATATGTGCCAGATCTTCTTTATCCATTCATCTGTCGATGGACACTTATGTTGCTTCCATGTCCTGGCTATTGTAAGTAGAGCTGCAATGAACATTGTTGTATATAACTCTTTTTGAATTATGGTTTTCTCAGGGTAAATGCCCAGTAGTTGGATTGCTGGGTCATATGGTACTTCTATTTTTAGTTTTTTAAGGAACCTCTATACTGTTATCCCTAGTGGCTATACCAATTTACATTCCCAGCAACAGTGCAAGAGCGTTTCCTTTTCTCCAGTAAATGCCTCTCCAGCATTTATTGTTTGTAGATTTTTTGATGATTGCCATTCTGACTGCTGGGAGGTGATACCTCAATGTAGTTTTGATTTGCATTTCTCTAATGATTAGTGATGTTGAGCATCCTTTCATGTGTTTGTTGGCAATCTGTATATCTTCTTTGGAGAAATGTCTATTTAGGTCTTCTGCCCATTTTTGGATTGGGTTGTTTGTTTTTGTGATATTGAGCTACACGAGCTGCTTGTAAATTTTGGAGATTAATCCTTTGTCATTTGCTTCATTTGAAAACATTTTCTCCCATTCTGAAGGTTGTCTTTTCGTCTTTTTTATGTTTTCCTTTGCTGTGCAAAAGCTTTGAAGTTTCATTAGGTCCCATTTGTTTATTTTTGTTTTTATTTCCACTTCTCTAGGAGGTGGGTCAAAAAGGATCTTGCTGTGATTTATGTCATAGAGTGTTCTGCCTATGTTTTCCTCTAAGAGTTTTATAGTGTCTGGTCTAACATTTAGATCTCTAATCCATTTTGAGTTTATTTTTGTGTATGGTGTTATGGAGTGTTCTAATTTCATTCTTTTACATGTAGTTGTCCAGTTTTCCCAGCACCACTTACTGAAGAGACTGTCTTTTCTCCACTGTATATCTTTGCCTCCTTTGTCATAGATGAGTTAGCCATAAGTACGTAGGTTTATCTCTGGGCTTTCTATCTTGTTCAGTTGATCTATATTTCTGTTTTTGTGCCAGTACCATATAGTCTTGATTACTGTAGCTTTGTAGTATAGTCTGAAGTCAGGAAGTCTGATTCCTCCAGCTCTTTTAATTTCCCTCAAGACAGCTTTGGCTATTCGGGGTCTTTTGTGTCTCCATACAAATTTTAAGATTCTTTGGTTCTAGTTCTGTAGAAAAAGCCACTGGTAATTTGATAGGGATTGCATTGAATCTGTAGCTTGCTTTGGGTACTATAGTCATTTTCACAATATTGATTCTTCTAATGCAAGAACATGGTTTATACCTCCATCTGTTTATATCATCTTTTATTTCTTTCAGCAGTGTCTTATAGTTTCCTGCACACAGGTCTTTTACCTCCTTAGGTAGGTTCATTCCTACGTATTTTATTCTTTTTGTTGCAATGGTGAATGGGATTGTTTCCTTAATTTCTCTTTCTGATCTTTCATTGTTAGTGTATAGGAATGCAAGAGATTTCTGTGCATTAATTTTGTATCCTGCAACTTTACCAAATTCATTGATTAGCTCTAGTAGTTTTCTGGTGGCATCTTTAGGATTCACTATGTGTAGTATCGTGTCATTTGCAAACAGTGACAATTTTACTTCTTCTTTTCTAATTTGTATTCCTTTTATTTCTTTTTCTTCTCTGATTACTGTGTCTAGGACTTCCAAAACTATGTTGAGTAATAGTGGTGAGAGTGGACATCCTTGTCTTGTTCCTGATCTTAGAGGAAATGCTTTTAGTTTTTCACTATTGAGAATGATGTTTGCTGTGGGTTTGTCATATACTGCCTTTATTATGTTGAGGTAGATTCCCTCTATGCCCACTTTTTGGAGACTTTTAATCATAAATGGGTGTTGAATTTTGTCGGAAGCTTTTCCTACATCTATTGGGATGATCATATTTTTATTCTACAATTTGTTAATATGGTGTATCACATTGATTGATTTGTGTATATTGAAGAATTCTTGCATCCCTGGGATAAACCCCACCTGATCATGGTGCATGATCCTTTTAACGTGTTGTTCAATTCTGTTTCCTAGTATTTTGTTGAGGATTTTTACATCTATATTAATCAGTGATATTGGTCTCTAATTTTCTTTTTCTGTAGTATCTTTGTCTGGTTTTGGTATCAGGGTGATGGTGGCCTCATATAATGAGTTTGGGAGTGTTCCTTCCCCTGAAAATTTCTGAAGAGTTTGAGAAGATTGGGTGTTAGCTCTTGTCTAAATGTTGGATAGAATTCACCTCTGATGCCATCTGGTTCTGGACTTTTGTTTGTTGGAAGATTTTTAATCACAGTTTCAATTTTCGTTACTTGTGATTGGTCTGTTCATATTTTCTATTTCTTCCCAGTTCAGTCTTGGAAGGTTATACCTTTCTAAGAATTTGTCCATTTCTTCCAAGTTGTCCATTTTATTGGCATAGAGTTGCTTGTAGAGGTCTCTTAGGATGCTTTGTATTTCTGTGGTGTCTGTTACAACTTCTCCTTTTTCATTTCTAATTTTATTGATTTGAGTCCTCTCCCTCTTTTACTTGAGTCTGGCTAAAGGTTTATCATTTTTGTTTATCTTCTCAAAGAACCAGCTTTTAGTTTTATTAATCTTTGCTATTGTTTTTATTTCATTTATTTCTGCTCTGATCTTTATGATTTCTTTCCTTCTATTAGCTTTGGGTTTTGTTCTTCTTTCTCTAGTTCCTTTAGGTGTAAGGTTAGATTGTTTATTTGAGATTTTTCTGGTTTCTTGAGGTAGGATTTTATTGCTATAAACTTCCCTCTTAGAACTGTTTTTGCTGCATCCCATAGGTTTTGGATCATCGTGTTTTTGTCGTCATTTGTCTCTAGGTAGCTTCTGATTTCCTCTTTTATTTCTTCAGTGATCTCTTGGTTATTTAGAAACGTATTGTTTAGCCTCCATGTGTTTGTGTTTTTTACGTTATTTTCCCTGTAATTGATTTCTAATCTCATAGCATTGTGGTCGGAACAGCTGCTTGATATGATTTCAGTTTTCTTAAATTTACTGAGGCTTTATTTGTGACCCAAGATGTGATCTATCCCGGAGAATGTTCCGTGTGCCATTGAGAAGAACGTGTAATCTGCTGTTTTTGGATGGAATGTCCTATAAATATCCATTAAATCTATCTGGTCTATTGTGTCATTTAAAACTTGTGTTTCCTTATTAATTTTCTGTCTGTATGATCTCCAATGATGTAAGTGAGGTGTTAAAGTCCCTTGTTATTATTGTGTTACTGTTGATTTCCTCTTTTATAGCTGTTAGCAGTTGCCTTATATATTGAGGTGTTCCTATGTTGGGTACATATATATTTATAATTGTTATATCTTCTTGGATTGATCCCTTGATCATTATGTAGTGTCCTTCCTTGTCTCTTGTAACATTCTTTATTTTAAAATCTATTTTATCTGATATGAGTATTGCTACCCCAGCGTTCTTTTGATTTTCATTTGCATGGAATATATTTTTCTATCCCCTCACTTTCAGTCTGTATGTGTCCCTAGGTCTGAAATGGGTTTCTTGTAGACAGCATATATATGGGTCTTGTTTTTGTATCCATTCAGTGATCCTGTGTCATTTGGTTGGAGCATTTAATCCATTCACGTTTAAGGTAATTATCGATATGTATGTTCCTATTATTATCTTCTTAATTGTTATGGGTTTGTCTTGGTGCGTCCTTTTCTTCTCTTGTGTTTCCCACTTAGAGAAGTTCCTTTAGCATTTGTTGTAGAGCTGGTTTTGTGGTGCTGAATTCTCTTAGCTTTTGCTTGTCTGTAAAGCTTTTGATTTCTCCATCAAATCTGAATGAGATACTTGCTGGGTGGAGTACTCTTGGTGGTAGGTTCTTCCCTTTCATCACGTTAAATTTATCATGCCGCTCCCTTCTGGCTTGTAGATTTTCTGCTGAGAAATCAGCTGTTAACCTTATGGGAGTTCCATTGTATGTTATTTGTCATTTTTCCCTTGTTGCTTTCAATAATTTTTCTTTGTCTTTAATTTTTTCAATTTGATTACTGTGTGTCTTGGCATTTTCCTCCTTTAGTTTATCCTGCCTGGGACTCTCTGCACTTCGTGGACTTCAACGGCTATTTCTTTTCCCATGCTAGGGAAGTTTTCAACTATAATCTCTTCAAATATTTTCTCGAGTCCTTTCTCTCTCTGTTCTCCATCTGGGACCCCTATAATGCGAATGTTGTTGCATTTAATGTTGTCCCAGAAGTCTCTTAGGATGTCTTCATTTATTTTCATTCTTTTTCTTTATTCTGTTCCATGGCAGTGATTTCCACCTTTCTGTCTTCCAGGTCACTTATCCGTTCTTCTGCCACAGTTATTCTGCTACTGATTCCTTCTAGTGTATTTTTCATTTCAGTTATTGTATTGTTCATCTCTGTTTGTTTGTTCTTTAATTCTTCTAGGTGTTTGTTCCTTAATTCTTCTAGGTCTTTGTTAAGCATTTCTTGCATCTTCTCGATCTTTGCCTCCATTATTTTTCTAAGGTCTTGGATCATCTTCACTATCATTATTCCAAATTCTTTTACTGGAAGGTTACCTATCCCCACCTCATTTCGTTGTTTTTCTGAGGATTTATCTTGTTCCTTGATCTGGTATAAAGTCCTCTGCCTTTTCATTTTCTTTATCTTTCTGTGAATGTGGTTTTCCGTCCACAGGCTGCAGAATTGTAGTTCTTCTTACTTCTGCTGTCTGCTCTCCAGTGATTGAGTTTATCTGAGAGGCTTGTGCAAGCTTCCTTATGGGAGGGACTGGTGGTGGGTAGAGCTGGGTGTTGCTCTGGTGGGCAGAGCTTTAATCTGCTTGTCTGTGGATTAAATAAAAGTTTAATAAAAAGTTTAATCCACTTGTCTGCTGATGCATGGGGCTGGGTTCCCTCCCTGTTGGTTGTTTGGACTGAGGCGACCCAGCACTGGAGCCTACCTTGTTCTTGGTGGGGCTAATGGTGGACTCTGGGAGAGTTCACACCAAGGAGTATTTCCCAGAACTTCTGCTGCCAGTGTCGTTTTCCCCATGGTGAGCCGCAGCCACACCCCGCCTCTGCAGGAGACCCTCTAAAACTAGCAGCTAGGTATGATCATTCACCTACAGGGTGACTGCTCCTTCCCCTGGGTCCTGATGTGCACACTACTTTTTGTTTGTCCTCCAAGAATGGAGGGTCTGTTGAGACTCTGAGTCTCTGAGTGCAGTTGAGACTCTGAGACTCGGAGTGGAGTTGCACAGACTCTGGGTCCTGTGAAGCTTCGATGCTTTGTGGTTCTAGAAATCCTATAGGAGACGGTCCACAGCAGGTGAAGCTAATGCTGTCATAGAGGTGGTGAAGCCAAAGATCTGCAGTTCCGACTAGAGGTGCTGATGTACATACAGGACAAAATCATCTCGTGTGAATGTAGTTCAGGCACGTTTAAGCTGAATGTAGTCATGTTAATGCCTAACATCTTCTATCTTGTGCCTCTCCTCAGGGACCCCCTCCTCAGTTCCTGAGGCTCCTGTAAGTCATGTACAGGGGAATGGAGAGTGGGCTCTGTCCAGTCTGAGCTCTGAGTTACCCTGTGTGTATCTTAGGATACTTTGTATTTCTGTGGTGGCTCTTGTAACATCATCTCTTTCATTTCTGATTTATTTGGGCCCTGTCTTTTAAAAAAAAATACTACTGTTGTCTTTTATTCTTTATAGAAGTTTAGTAAATGTTTGATCTACTACCCTTACTCTATGTATACTTTTTGCCGTGAGATTTTTACTTTTTTTTGTTTTCTTGTTACTGTCAATAATTAGTGAGAATTCTTTTAAGCTACCTTCAACATTGCTTATAAAGCTGCTTTATTAGTGATGACAGAGCTTTAATGGAAGTCGTGTTCTGGTTGCAAATTAGAATGCAATGTGCCAGCAAAATCCCCTTAAGTGTATGTCTCATTACTTTTTGTTCTTTTTTTATCTCCTTTATTTCTTGTTCTTTTTTTAATTTTTATTTTTTATCAGAGCAAATTTGATTAAAATGTTTTGTTTGTTCTAGGTGTGTAAGATGTGGTTCTTTTACACATATACATGTATCTATACTTCTTCAGATCGTTTTCTCATGTAGGTTATGACACAATGTTGAGTAGTCTTCTCTTGGTATTCCATAGGTCTTTGGTGATCATATATTTCACATGTGTTTCTATATCTATGTTAACCCCAATATCCTAATGTATCGAGTCCTCACACCTTTCCATTTGGTGAACCATAACTTTGTTTAATGAATCTGTGATTGCCTTTCTCTGTGGAAATATTTTCATTGGTATCAATTTTTAGCTAACACCTATAAGTGATATTATAGGATATGTGTCTTTTGCTGTCTGGCTTAGTACAATTTGCCTGATTACCTCTAGAATCATCTACAGTGCTGCAAATGGCATTGTTTCATTTTTTTCCCTAGCTAATATTCCATCTGTACATGTACCAGTTCTTCTTTGTCCACTCACCTCTTGATGGACTTTTTGGTTGCCTCCATGTCTTGGCTATTGTAATACTGCTGCACTGCACATTTGCCTGCCTGTGTCTTTCCAATTCTGTCTTCTTATGTTATAGGCCCAGGAGTGGGCCTCCTGTATCATATGGTATCTCAGGGTTTACCGTTTAAATGCACCACGATTCTGTGCTCATTAGTGGCTCTTTCCAGGTTACATGCCACTTAAAGTTGAGGGTATGCATTTCTCCACAACACCTTCAGCATTTATTTATTTTTAACATGTTTATTGGAGTATAATTGCTTTACAATGGTGTGCTAGCTTGTGCTTTACAACAAAATGAATCAGTTATACATATACATATGTTCCCATATCACTTCCCTCTTGCGTCTCCCTCCCTCCCACCCTCCCTATCCCACCCCTCCAGGCTGTCACAAAGCACCGAGCTGATCTCCCTGTGCTATGCTGCTGCTTCCCACTAGCTATCTACCTTACGTTTGGTAGTGTATATATGTCCATGCCTCTCTCTCCCTTTGTCACAGCTTACCCTTCTCCCTCCCCATATCCTCAAGTCCATTCTCTAGTAGGTCTGTGTCTTTATTCCTGTTTTACCCCTAGGTTCTTCATGACATTTTTTCTCCTTAAATTCCATGTATATGTGTTAGCATACGGTATTTGTCTCTCTCTTTCTGACTTACTTCACTCTGTATGACAGACTCTAGGTCTATCCACCTCATTACAAATAGCTCAATTTCGTTTCTTTTTATGGCTTCAGCATTTATTGTTTGTAGTTTTCTTGCTGATGGATATTCTGACTGGTGTGAGCTGATACCTCTTTGTGGTTGAATTTGCATATGACTCATAATCCTTTGAAATTGAGCTTTAAGGCATGTCCTTTTTATTTTTCAAACTGTGATTACAGCTTAGCTCTTCAAAATGTTTTCTTAAAGTATGTGTTACATTTTGAAATTTATTGGCCATTACCTCCCTCAAAACATTTTGAGGACAGGTTTCATTTACAGCCCTGCAGTACTTGTTCACATGAAGTGACCATTAGCACAGGCTTTAAAGCTGCTTTTGCAGGTAACGGCCAGATTGCAGCAGCCTTTCTTTGTTCCCCATGCTGGTACTAGGGAAAGAGAGCTTCCGGCCAGTGGTCTTCCTCGGTTATAAATTAGAGTGGAATGTGCCCAGATAAACCCTCAAAAGCTGATGTCTCCTTACTTTTGTTTGTTTTTAAAATTTAACTTATATTTTTATCGGAGTAATATTCCATTGTGTATATGGACCACTTCTTGGTGCATTCCTCTGTTGATGGACATTTTCGTTGCTTCCAAGTGTTGGCTATATTACATATTGCTGGAGTGCAAGATTGCCAGACTGTGACTTTTTTTTTCAGCCTGTGACTTTCTGATTCTCATTTTCTCAGGTGATAGGCCCAGCAGTGGGCTGATTGACTAGTAGCTCAATGTTTACCTTTTCAAAGCACCTCCATTGTGTTTTCATTAATGGCTCTTACCATGTCTCCCTTAGAACCGAGGGTACGAACTTCTCCACAATCCCTTCAGCATTTATAGTTTGCAGTATTTTTGCCAATGGCCAATCTGACTGCTGTGACCTGATAGGTTTTTGTAATTTGGGTTTGCATGACTTAAAAAATTCCTAAAATTCATCATTTTCCACACCTTTTTCCTTTCTTTTAAAAATAAAGTGTGGGTACAATATATCTCTTGAAGCTGTCTTCTTGGAAGGTTGTCCTCTTTTGAATTTTTGGTCGATATTCGACCCCAGGATTTTTTTGGAGGGCAGATGTCATTACAGAACTGCAAGTTTGGAGAATATTTAGTGACCATTAGCACTGGGTTTAAAGCTGCTGTTGTGGGAAACGGCCACAAGGAGGCAGCATTTGTCCTTTCCCAAATCTGGGTACTAGGGCAGCAGAGCTTTTCTGGAAGTCGTGGTCCTAGGTTTTAAGTTAGAATGGAATGTGCCAGGAGGAATGCCCATAAGTTTATGTCTCATTACTTCTTTTGGTTTTTAAAATTTATTTAATCGGGGTAATGATTAGATATTGTTTGTCCAGATGTACACAATCTAGTTCATTTGTACAATATATATGTCTATTCATGTTCAGATCCTCTTCCCATGTAAAATATTACAGAGTGTTCCGTAGACCTCCCTTGCTATATGGTCCGTCTTTTTGATATATGTTTATAATATGTATTTGTATACGTATGGTAACGCTAATCTTAATTTATCCATTCTGCCCACCTTTCCTTTTAGATAAGCATACTTAATTTCTAAGTCTGTGAGTGTCTTTCTCTGTGGAAATATATTCATTTGTGTTAGTTATTAGATAACGCCTATAAGTGATATCATAGGATATAGGTCTTTTGCTTTCTGACTTACTTCATATTCTGTGTTTATCTCCAAGCTCATCTATGGCGCCTCAAATAGTAGTGTTTCATTGTTTTCCATGGCTAATATTCTGTTGTGAACGTGGACCACTTCTTCTTCATCCATATATATGTTGATGGACATTTTGGTAGCTTCACCGTCTTGGCTATTGTGAAAAAGGCTGCAGTGCAGCTTTTGCAGCCCGCGTCTTCTCGATTCTGGTCTTCTCAGGTGAGAGGCCCAGTGGTGTGACTGCGGCATCGAATGGTACCTCAATTTTTACTTTTAATCGTAGCTCCTTTCTGTTCTCATTATTGGCTGTTACCACTTTACATCTCACCAGCAGCTAGAAGGTATACAGTTCTCTAAAACCCTTTCAGAATTTATTGTTTGTAGACCTTTTGCTGATGGTCAGTCGACTGGAGCGAGTTGAAACCTTTCTGTAGATTAGATTTGCATGAGTCTAATAATTCCTGAGGTTGAGTTTTCACCCATTTTCCTTTTTTTAAACAAGAGAGTGAGTCAAACTTACCTCTTCATACTATCGTCTTGAAAAATTTGCCAGTTTTGAATTTTATTGTCCATTCCCTACCTCAGCACAGTTGTTTAGGGCAGGTGTCCTTTGCAGCCCTGAGTCCTTGTGAATGTTAAGAGACCATTAGCTGTGGGCTTAACGCCGCTCTTGCGGAAAACGGCCACAAGGCAGCAGAATTTCTACATTTCCAACTCTGGGTTTTTGGGCAGCAGAGCCTTCCTGGAAATCGTTTTAGTAGGCTGCAAATTAGAGTGGAATGTTCCAGAGCACATCCCCAAGAACTTATATCTTCTTACTTCTTGTTTGTTTTATAAATTTATTTTTATTAATTATTAGAGCAAACTTGATAAAAATATTTTGTTTCTCCTAGGTGTACAGAATCTGGTTCATTATGTCAATGTATCTGTCATTTATCTTTGCATTCTTTACCGTGTAGGTTATTACAGAGTGTTGCCTAGACCTCTCTTGGTATTCCATAGGTATTTTGTGATTATATATTTCATATGTATTAGTACATATCTGTTAACCCCCATATCCTAATTCACACATTCCTTACACTTTTCCATTTGGTTAAACATAATTTTTTGTTCTTAATCCATGCTTTTCCTTCTCTTGGAAATAAGTTCATGAGTATCAACTTTTAGGTAACACCTAGAAGTGATGTCATAGGATATCTGTCTTTCACTTTCTTTCTTACTTCAAGTTGGGTGATTATCTCTAGGTCTTTATATCGTGGTGCAAATGGCACTGTTTCATTGTTTTCTACGGCTAATATTCCATTGTTTACGTGGACCACTTCCTCTTTGTGCATTTTTCTGTTGATGGACATTTTGGTTTCTTCCAAGTCTTGGCTATGTTAAATGTTCCTGCAGTGCAGGATTGCCAGCCTGTGTCTTTTCCATTCTACTCTGCTCAGGTGATAGGTGCATCAAAGGACCTACCAGATCACATGGTAGCTCAATTTTTACCCTTAAACGCACCTCCATTATGTTCTCACTGCTGGCTGTTACCAGTTTACATCCCCCCAGCAGCTAGAGGGTACACAGTTTTCTGAAACCCCTTCAGCATTTATTCTTTGTAGACTTTTTGCTGAAGAACATTCTGATGGCTGTGAGGTGAGCATTTCTGTCATTGGATTTGCATGGCTTTATTCATTGCTGATGTTGCGCATTTTTCAATTCCCTTTTATTTTAAAAAGAAAAAAAAGAAAAGACAAAATGCACGTAAAATATGCCTCTTGACATTGTCTTCTTGAAATGTTGACGTCTTTTGAATTTTCTGGTCGATTACGACCCCAGAACATTTTTTGAGGCCCGGTGTCCTTTACAGTGCTGCACATATTTTGAATATTAAGTGACCATTACCTCTTGGTTTAAAGCTGCTGTTGTGTGAAACAACCACAAGGCGGCAGCATTTCTCCTTTACCAAATCTGGTTACCAGGGCAACAGAGCCTTAATGGAAGTCCTGTTCTAGGTTGAAAATTAGAATGGAATGTGCCAGGAAAAATTCCTTTCAGTTTATATCTCATTATTTCTTGTTCATATTTTTAATTTAATTTTTATTTTTTATCGCAGCAAATTTGATTACAATGTTTTTTTTTTTTTGTTGTTCTAGGTGTGCAAGATGTGGTTCTTTCACACATATACATATATCTATTCTTCTTCGGAACCTTTTCCCAGGTAGGTTATGACACAATGTTGAGTAGTCTTCTCTTGGTATTCCGTAGGTCTTTGGTGATTATATATTTCACATGTGTTTGTATATCTCTGTTAACCCCAATATCGTAATGTATCCAATCCTCACACCTTTCGATTTGGGGAACCATAAGTTTGTTTAATGAATCTGTGATTGCCTTTCTCTGTGGAAATATCTTCATTGGTATCAATTTTTAGGTAACACCTATAAGTGATATACGTTAGGTGTCTTTCGCTTTCTCACTTGCTACAAGTTGCATGATTACCTCTAGACTCATCTATGGTGCTGCAAATGGCATTGTTTCATTTTTTTCCCGAGCTAATATTCCATCTCTACATGTAACAGTTCCTCTTTGTCCACTCATCTCTTGATGGACTTTTGGTTGCTTCCATGTCTTGGCTATTGTAATACTGCTGCACTGCAGATTTGCCTGCCTGTGTCTTTCCAATTATGTCTTCTTTTTTTTTTTGCGGTACGCGGGCCCTTCACTGTTGTGGCCTCTCCCGTTGCAGAGCACAGGCTCCGGTTGCTCAGGCTCAGTGGCCATGGCTCACAGGCCCAGCCGCTCCGCGGCATGTGGGATCTTCTCGGACCAGGGCACGAACCCGTGTCCCCTGCATCGGCAGGCGGACTCTCAACCACTGTGCCATCAGAGAAGCCCTATGTCTCCTTATGTTATAGGCCCAGGAGTGGGCCTGCTGGATCATATAGTAGCTTAATGTTTACCTTTTAAAGGCACCTCCACTCTGTTCCCACTAGTGGCTCTTACCAGGTTACATCCCACTTCAAATTAAGGGTATGCATTTCTCCACAACCTCTTCAGCATTGATCGTTTGTAGTTTCTTTCCTGATGGTTATCCTGAATGGTGTGAGCTGATACCTCTGTGTGGTTGGATTTGCATGTGTCTCATAATCCTTTGAAATTGAGCGTTCAGGCATGTCCTTTTATTTTTCAAACGGTTATTACAGCTTAGTTCTTCAAATTGTTTTCTTGAAATATGTGCCACACTTTGAAATACTTTGGTCTTTACCTCCCTCAAGACATGATGAGGGCAGGTTTCCTTTACAGCCCTGCAGGACTTGTTCATATGAGGTGACAATTAGCATAGGTTTTAAAGCTGCTTTTGCAGGTAATGGCCAGAGGGTGGAACATTTCATAATTCTATGAAATGTAACTGAACACACAATATATATTTTTTCTTTTAAATTTCCATTGTTACTTTTTTAAAGTACAATTTTAATTGATGTTCTTTGTAACAAGTGACATTTAAAAAATTAAAGGAAAAGATAATATTTTACCACTTTCCATCCTTTCCCATTTACTGAAACGACCAGCATAATGTGTAGATTTCTCATTTTATCCAGGTGTTCTATACATCTGGAATATCATGCTTCTCACTGTAGAAAAACAGATTTAGCTCTCACACTTTTTATAGGCTACATAACAGTCCATAGAACAGAAGTACCAACTATTTCAGACATAGCTTTTTGAGGGACACTCAGGTTACTTTCTGTTTTATTTTGTTGTTCTTTTTCTGGGAGGGAGTAGGAGTTTATTATTTATTTATTTATTTTTGTTGTGTTGGTCTGAGTTTCCGTGTGAGGGCTTTCTCTAGTTGTGGCAAGTGGGGGGCCACTCTTCATCTCGGTGCACAGACCTCTCACTATCATGGTCTCTCTTGTTGCGGAGCACAGGCTCCAGATGCGAGGGCTCACTGGTTGTGGCTTATGGGCCTAGTTGCTCCACGGCATGTGGGATCCTCCCAGACCAGGGCTCGAACCTGTGTCCCCTGCATTAGCAGGCAGATTCTAACCACTGCATCACCAGGGAAGCCCCCTATTTTGTTGTTCTGCTAGTTTGTTTTAACCCAAGAAAATATATTTTTAAATACAAAAAAACAAAATTAAGCTAGGGGTAAGGATTAGGCTTTAGGGTAAGGTTTAGGATTAGGATTATTGTACGGCTGAGAGTACGGTTTAGGGTTAGGGTTATGGTACAGGTTAGTGTTAGGGTCCAGTTTAGGGTATGGCTATGGTTTAGTGTTAGGGTATGGGTTAGGGTATGGGTTAGGATTAGGGTATGGTTTACGTTCAGGGTTATGGTTAGGTTTAGTGTATGGGTTAGTGTTAGGTACGGGTTAGGGTAAGGGTTAGGGTTAGGTTTAGTGTTAAGGAACGGGTACAGTTTAGGGTACAGGATAGGGAACAACAAAGGGTTAGGGTTAGGGTTCGTGTTAGGGTACAGTTTAGTGTTAGTGTATGGGTTAGGATTAGGGTATGGTTTAGGGTAAGGTTTAGGGTTAGGGTTAGGGAACGGGTATGGTTTGGGGTACAGTTTAGGGTATGACCACGGGTTAGGAGTAGGGTAAGTGTTAGGGTACGGTTTAGTGTTAGTGTACAGGTTAGGGTTAGGGTTAGGGAATGGGTACGGATTAGGTTACAGGTTAGGGTATGACAACGGGTTAGGGTTAGGGTACGTGTTAGTGTATGGGTTAGGATTAGGGTACGGGTTAGGTTATGGTTTAGTGTTAGGGGATGGGTTAGGATTAGGGTACGGGTTATGGTACGGTTTAGGGAAAGGGTTAGGATATGGGGTAAGGTTAGGATAAAGTTTAGTGTATGGCAATGTGTTACTGTTAGGGTACATGTTAGCGCACAGGTTAGTGTTTGTGTACAGCTTAGGGTAAGGGTTAGGGTTAGGAAACGGGTACAGTCTCAGGTACAGGTTAGGGTACGGTAGCGGGATAGGGTTAGGGTACGTGTTAGGATGAGACTTCTTTGTAGTGCAGATTTGAATTTCCCGCTTGCTTGGTTGGCCAAAAAGTGCGTATGCGTTTTATCCTGAATATATTCAGGATAAAACGCATACGCACTTTTTGGCCAACTGCATCATTGTCGAAGTTCTGCTGCTTTTCATGTGATTTAAAGACGACTCCAATTGACATCTCGAAATCAGTTTCCTGCAATTCTGCCTTGCTTTCGAATCCTCTTCTTTGCCTTAACTCAATATATTTTTAACCAATAGTTGTCGTTTATGACTCTGCAGGTTTGTGAACTGCAGTGCCCCTGAGCTCCATTTTTCAACTCCCTTTTCTGTGAGCTGGCCACAAAACTGCAGGATTGCTTCAGGCACTATTCTAGTTCTGGGGTGGCAGGCTAAGCCTTTGGTTAATTCTTCTTCCTGATGGGAAATTAGAGTGAAATGTGCCCGACCAGACACCTACACCGAATCTCTAATTTGCTCCCCCTGTTTCCTTTCATTCTCTGCACAACTTGCACACTGTGAGAAATAGGAAGTTAAAGGCGCTGACTCTCCAAGTGGCGAGGTTTTTAGTAAAGAGGCTGGAACGGTGAACCCGAGCACCAGGAGAGGAAAAACGACGTGCATTTTAGAAACCTTTCCCGATCACACGGAAGACCATCCTCTGGCTTTCCCATGTATGTTTTAGCTGTAGGAAAATTCCCTTAAACCTGGAGAGTTGAGACCCATGGAATGGGTAGCACGCGGTATTACTTTAAAGGGTCTGCATTCGCTCAACCAGCTGCACCAATCCTCTCAGTCCCAAGTGTCCAGCCTTATGTCTCACCTGGCTGTGGGTGTAGATGTGGTCAATCCGGGTTGCATCACAACCCCTGAACGAATTTTGTAAAAATTTCTCTCTCTTTTGCTGTCTTTGTGTTTTTTTTTTTTTTTTTTCCCGATACATGGCCCTCTCACTGCTGTGGCCTCTCCCATTGCGGAGCACAGGTTCCAGACGCGCAGGCCCAGTGGCCATGGCTCACGGGCCCAGCCACTCCGCGGCACGTGGGATCTTCCCGGACCGGGGCACAAACCCGCGTCCCCCGCGTTGGCAGGCAGACTCTCAATCACTGTGCCACCAAGAAAGCCCCTGTGTTTTGTTTTTGAAATTTATTTTTATAATGGGGTTTAGCTGATTTTCACTGCTGCGTTTATGCCGCTCTGCACACCCTTGATTCCCTTACGAAGACATATGATTACATAGGTTTTAAGATTCTTACTAGTCAGATATATTCTTCTGCGGTCAATAGGGGGTGTTGAATCCAGTTCGTTGAGCAAGGAGTAGGTCTTGTCTATTACATATTTGGCTTATGTATCTGAGCTAATTTCAAACTCTGGTTTTATGCGTCACCCCAACTCACCTGTCCCCTTAAGCAGGCATAAGTTGTTTTCTAAATGTGAGACTCTGTTCTGTCTTGTAATTCAGATCATGTGTAGCCATGTTTACATTCCCTCTATAAGTGATATGTTATGACAAGTTCCTTTTTCTGTGGGACTTCTTTCACTTAGAATCATCGTACGAAAATCCACTCATTATGCTGCTATGGACATGATGACATTGATTTCATGACTGAGTTATATTTCATTGTACGTAAGTGCCACTACTTCTTTAACCATTTTTCTCTTTCGGGGATATTTAAGTTGTACAGTAGTCGAGGTTTTTGTAAACACAGCAGCCCTAAACTTTGGGCTGGCTGTGTCTTGTTGATTTTTAGTTTTCCCAAGCTATAGGGCCATGAGAGGAAGTGCCCTAGGCTCTGTAGCTTTGTTTTTTAGATGTTTCAGGAAACACCATACACTTCTCCAGAGTGGCTGTTGGCAGTTTACATCCCGCCCATCAGCATGACATGGCTCCCTGTTCTCCATGGCCTGTCCTGCCTTTCTGGTTCTTAGATTTTTTTCGGATGGCCCTTTTGACCGGTGGGAAGTGAGACTTCATTGTAGTGCGGATTTCCATTGCACGCTTCCTTGGTTGGCCAAAAAGGGCGTATGCGTTTTTTCCTGAATATATTCAGGAAAAAACGCATACGCCCTTTTTTGCCAACTGCATCATTGCCGAAGATCTGCCGCTTTTCAAATGCTTTAAATGCAATTCCAATCTACCTCCTGAAATCTGTTTCCTGCAATTGTGCCTTGCTTTCAAGTCCTCTTCACAGCCTTACCTCAATATATTTTTGGACGATAGTTGTCCTTTATAACTCTGCAGGTTTGTGAATTGCAGTGCCCCTGAGCTCCTTTTTTCAACTCGCTTTTTGTGAGCTGGCTGCAAATCAACAGGATTGCTTCAGGCCCTATTCTGGTTCCGGCGTGGCACGCTGAGTCTTTGGTTAATTCTACATCCTGGTGGGAAATTAGAGTGAAATGTGCCTGTCCAAACACCTACAGCTAGTCTCTCATTGGTTCTCCCTATTCCCGTTAATCCTCCACAGAAATTGCAAACTGTGCCAAACAGGAGGTTAAAGGCACTGACTCTCTAAGTGGGGAGATTGTTAGTAAAGCGTCTGGAATGGCGAACCCAAGTACCAGAGGACGAATAATGAGATGCGTTTTAGAAACCTTGCCCGATCACACGGTGGACCATCTTCTGGGTTTGCCATGCATGTTTTAGCTGTAGGAAGAATTCCTTAAACCTGGAGAGTTGGGACCCATGGAATGGGTAGCACGCAGTACTACTTCAAAGGGTCTGCATTTGCTCACCGAACCTCACCAATCCTTCAGCCCCAAGTGTCCAGCCTTATGTCTCACCCAGCTGTGGGTGTAGATGTGGTAAATCCAGGTGTCTTCACAAGCCCTGAACGAATTATTTAAGAATTTCTCTCTCTTCCACTGTCTTTGTGTTTTGATTTTGAAATTTATTTTTATAATGGGGTTTAGCTGATTTTCACTGCTGTGTTTATGCCGCTCGATGCACACTTGATCCTCTTATGGAGACCTATAAATACATAGGTTTTAAGATTCTTACTAGTCAGATATATTCCTCTGCGGTGAATAAGGGGTGTTGAGTCCACTTCGTTGAGCAAGGAATATATCTTGTCTATTACGGGCTTATGGAATGGTATCTGTGCTAATTTCAATCTTTGGTTTTATGCAGCACCCCAACTCACCTTTCCCCTTAAGCAAGCAAAAGTTTGTTTTCTAAATGTGAGACTCGGTTCTGTTTTGTAATTCAGTTCATGTGTAGCCAAGTTTACATTCCCTCTATAAGTGATATCTTATGACTAGTTTCTTTTTCTGTGTGACATATTTCACTCGGAATCATCGTACCTAAATCCACTCATGCTGCTATGGGCCTGATGACATTGATTTCATTGCTGAGTGATATTCCATTGTATGTAAGTACCACAACTTCTTTACCCATTTTTCTTTTTCTGGGATATTTAAGTTGTACCTTTGTCGAGGTTCTTGTAAACACAGCAGCCCTAAACTTTGGGGTGGCTGTGTCTTTTTGATTTTAATTTCCCTAAGCTATAGGACCATAAGTGGAAGTGCCCTAGGCTCTGTTGATTTGTTTTTTAGATGTTTCAGGAAACACCATACACTTCTCCACAGTGACTGCTGGCCATTTACATCCCGCCCATCAGCATAACAAGGCTCCCTGTTCTCCATGGCCTGTCCTGCCTTTCTGGATTTTACACTTTTTTCAGATGGCCCTTTTGATGGGGGGGAGGGGGGGGTTTGGGGGGGTGGGGGGTGGGGAGGGGGGGAGTGAGACTTCATTGTACAGCGGATTTCCATTGCACGCTTGCTTGTTTGGACAAAAAGGGCTTATGTGTTTTTTCCTGCATATATTCAGGAAAAAACCGCATATGCCCTTTTTGGCTAAGTGCATCATTGTCGCAGTTCTGCCGCTTTTCATATGCTTTAAATGCAGTTCCAATCTACCTCCTGAAATCTGTTTCCTGCAATTGTGCCGTGCTTTCAAGTCCTCTTCGCAGCCTTACCTCAATATATTTTTGGACGATAGTTGTCCTTTATAACTCTGCAGGTTTGTGAATTGCAGTGCCCCTGAGCTCCTTTTTTCAACTCGCTTTTTTGTGAGCTGGACGCAAAACGGCAGGATTGCTTCAGGCCCTAATCTTGTTCCAGCGTCGCACGCTGAGCCTTTGCTTAATTCTTCTTCTTGGTGGGAATAGAGTGAAATGTGCCCGTCCAAACCCCTACAGCTAGTCTCTCATTGGTTCTCCCTATTCCCGTTCATCCTCCGCAGAAATTGCAAACTGTGCCAAACAGATGTTAAAGGCACTGACTCTCCAAGTGGAGAGATTTTTAGTAAAGCGTCTGGAATGGCGAACCCGTGTACCAAGGGACCAAAAATGAAATGCGTTTAAGAAACATTGCTGGATCACACGGTGGACCATTCTCTGGGTTTCCCATGCATGTTTTAGCTTTAAGAATAATCCCTTAAACCTGGAGAGTTTTGACCAATGGAATGGGTAACATGCAGGATTACTTCAAAAGGTCTGCATTTGCTCACCGAACCTCACCAATTCTCTCAGCCCCAAGTGTCCAACCTTATGTCTCACCCAGCTGTGGGTGTAGATGTGATAAATCCAGGTTTCATCACAAGCCCTGAACGAATTATTTAAGAATTTCTCTCTCTTTCACTGTCTTTGTGTTTTGTTTTTGAAATTTATTTTTATAATGGGGTTTAGCTGATTTTCACTGTTGTGTTTATGCGTCTCTACACACACTAGATTCTCTTACGGACACATATAAATACATAGATTTTAAGATTCTTACTAGTCAGATATATTCCTCTACAGTGAATAGGGGGTGTTGAGTCCACTTCGTTGAGCAAGGAGTAGGAGTTGTCTATTACAAATTTGGCTTATGGAATGGTATCTGTGCTAATTTCAATCTCTGGATTTATGCAGCATCCCAACTCACCTTTCCCCTTAAGCAAGCATAAGTTTGTTTTCTAAATGTGAGACTCTGCTCTGTTTTGTAATTCAGTTCATGTGTAGCCAAGTTTACATTCCCTCTGTAAGTGATATCTTATGATAAGTTTCTTTATCTGTGTGACTTATTTCCTTAGAATCATTGTACTTAAATCCACTCATTATGCTCCTACGGGCCTGATGATATTGATTTCATTGCTGAGTGATATTCCATTGTACATAAGTACCACAACTTCTTTTTTTTTTTTTTTTGCGGTACGCGGGCCTCTCACTGTTGTGGCCTCTCCCGTTGTGGAGCACAGGCTCCGGACGCGCAGGCTCAGTGGCCATGGCTCACGGGCCCAGCCGCTCCACGGCATGTGGGATCTTCCCCGACCGGGGCACGAACCCGTGTCCCCTGCATCGGCAGGCGGACTCTCAACCACTGCTCCACCAGGGAAGCCCCACCACAACTTCTTTATCCATTTTCCTCTTTCTGGGATATTTAAATTGTACCATAGTCGAAGTTCTTGTAAACACAGCAGCCCTAAATTTTGGGGTGGATGTGTCTTGTTGATTTTAATTTTCCTAAGCTATAGGGCCATAAGTGGACGCGCCCTAGGCTCTGTAGCTTTGTTTTTTAGATGTTTCATGAAACACCATACACTTCTCCAGAGTGGCTGTTGGCCATTTACATCCTGCCCATCAGCATAACAAGGCTCCCTGTTCTCCATGGCCTGTCCTGCCTTTCTGGTTTTTACACTTTTTTCAGATGGCCCTTTTGCTCAGTGGGAAGTGAGACTTCATTGTAGTGCAGATCTCTGTTGCAGGCTTGCTTATTTGGACAAAAAAGCATATGCATTTTTTCCTGCATATATTCAGGAAAAAAACGCATATGCCCTTTTTGGCCAAGCGCATCATTGTCGAAGTTCTGCTGCTTTTCATATGCTTTAAATGCAGTTTCCATCTATCTCCTGAAATATATTTCCTGCGATTGTGCCGTGCTTTCAAGTCCTCTTCGCAGCCTTACCTCAATATATTTTTGGACAATAGTTGTCCTTTATAACTCTGCAGGTTTGTGAATTGCAGTGAACCTGAGCTCCTTTTTTCAACTCGCTTTTTTGTGCGCTGGGCGCAAAACCGCAGGATTGCTTCAGGCCCTATTCTGGTTTCGTCAGGGCATGCTGAGCCTTTGGTTAATTCTTCTTCCTGGTGGGAAATTAGAGTGAAATGTGCCTGTCCAAACCCCTACAGCTAGTCTCTCTTTGGTTCTCCCTATTCCTGTTCATCCTCAGCAGAAATTGCAAACTCTGCTAAACAGGAGTTTTAAGGCACTGACTCTCCACGTGGGGAGATTTTTAGTAAAGCGTCTGGAATGGCGAACCCGTGTACCCAGGGACAAAAAATGAGATGCGTTTTAGAAACGTTGCCCGATCACATGGTGGACCATTCTCTGGGTTTCCCATGCATGTTTTAGCTGTAGGAAGAATCCCTTAAACCAGGAGAGTTGGGACCCATGGAATGGGTAGCATGCAGTATTACTTCAAAGATTCTGCATTTGCTCACCGAACCTCACCAATCCTCTCAGCCCCAAATGTCCTGCCTTATGTCTCACCCAGCTGTGGGTGTAGATGTGGTAAATCCAAGTTTCATCACAAGACCTGAACGAATTATTTAAGAATTTTCTCTCCTTCACTGTCTTTGTGTTTTGTTTTTGAAATTTATTTTTATAATGGGGTTTAGCTGATTTTCACAGCTGTGTATGCTGCTCTACACACATTTGATTCTCTTACAGAGACATATAAATACATACGTTTTAATATTCTTATTGTCAGATATATTCCTCTACGGTGTTGAGTCTAATTCGTTGAGCAAGGAGTAGGTCTTGTCTATTATGTATTTGGCTTATGGAATGGTATCTGTGTTAATTTCAATCACTGGTTTTATGCAGCACCCTAACTCACCTTTCCCCTTAAGCAAGCATAAGTTTGTTTTCTAAATGAGAGACTCTGTTCTGTTTTGTAATTCAGTTCATGTGCAGCCAAGTTTACATTCCCTCTATAAGTGATACCTTCTGATAAGTTTCTTCTTCTGTGTGAATTATTTCCATAGAATCATCGTACCTAAATCCATTCATTATGCTCCTATGGGCCTGATGACATTCATTTCATTGTTGGGTGATATTCCATTGTACGTAAGTATGAAAACTTCTTTATCCATTTTTCTCTTTCTAGGATATTTAATTTGTACCGTAGTCGAGGCGCTTGTAAACAGAGCAGCCCTAAACATTGGGGTGGTTGTTTCTTGTTATTTTAATTTTCTTGAGCTATAGGGCTATAAGAGGGTTTAGGGTTAGGGTTAGGGTTAGGGAACGGGTATGGTTTAGGATACGACAAAGGTTTAGGATTAGCATACGTGTTAGGGTATGGGTGAGTGTTAGGGTATGGATTAGTATTAGGGTACGGGTTAGGGTAATGCTTCGAGTTAGAGTTATGGTTAGGGAATGGGTATGGTTTAGGGTATCACAACGTTTTAGTGTTAGCATAAGTGTTAGGGTACAGGTTAGTGTATGGGTTAGAATTAGGGTACTTGTTAGGATAAGGCTTTGGGATAGGATTAGGGTTACGGAATGCGTATGATTTAGGGTACAGATTAGCGAACGACAATGGTTTAGGGATAGCATATGTGTTAGAGTATGTGTTAGTATTAATGTATGGGTTAGAATGAGGGTACATGTTAGGGTAAGGCTTGGGGTAAGGTTTAGGTTTTGGGTTAAGTTAGGGTTAGGGAACGGGTACAGTTTAGGGTACAGGGTAGGGTATGTCAAAGGTTTAGGGTTAACGTACGTGTTAGGGTATGGGATAGTGTTAGTGTATGGGTTAGGATTTGGGTACGGGTTAGGGTAAGGCTTTGGGCAAGGGCTAGGGCTAGGGCTAGAGTTAGGGTTAGGGAAAAGGGACGGTTTAGGGTAGAGGTTAGGATACAAGAACAGATTAGGGTTAGCGAACGTGTTACGGTACGGGTTAGTGTTAGCATACAGTAAGGATTAGGGGACTGGTTAGGTTAAGGCTTCGTGTAAGGGTTACAGATAGGGTTAGGGTTATGGTTAGGGAATGGGGAAGGTTTAGGGTACAGGTTAGGGTACGAAAACAGTTTAGGGTGAGCGTATGTGTTAGGGTACGGGTTAGTGTTAGCGTACGGGTTAGGATAAGGGGACGGGTTAGGGTAAGGCTTCGGGTAAGGGTGAGGGTTAAGGTTAGGGTTAGTGTTAGGGGACGGGGACGGTTTAAGGTACATGATAGGGTACGACAATGGTTTACGGTGAGCGTACGTGTTAGGGTACGGGTTAGAGTTAGCGTACGGGTTAGGATTAGGGGTCGGGTTAGGGTAAGGCTTCGGGTAAGGGCTAGGGTTAGGGTTAGGTTTAGGGTTAGGGGACGGGGACAGTTTAGGGTACAGGTTAGAGCATGACAACGGTTTAGGTTGCGAGTACGTGTTTGGGTACGGGTTAGTGATAGTGAATGGGTTAGGATTAGGGGACGGGTTAGGGTAAGGCTTCGGGTAAGGGTTAGGGTTAGGGTTAGGGGATGGGGACGGTTTAGGGTACAGGGTAGGGTACGAAAACAGTTTAGGGTGAGCGTATGTGTTAGGGTACGGGTTAGTGTTAGCGTACGGGTTAGGATAAGGGGACGGGTTAGGGTAAGGCTTCGGGTAAGGGTTAGGGTTAAGGTTAGGGTTAGTGTTAGGGGACGGGGACGGTTTAAGGTACATGATAGGGTACGACAATGGTTTAGGGTGAGCGTACGTGTTAGGGTACGGGTTAGTGTTAGCGTACAGGTTAGGATTAGGGGACGGGTTAGGGGAAGGCTTCGGGTAATGGATAGGTTTAGGGTTAGGGTTAGGATTAGGGGACGGGGACGGCTTAGGGGACAGGTTAGGGTACGACAACGGTATAGGGTGAGCGTACATGTTAGAGTACGGGTTAGTGTTAGCGTACGGGTTAGGATTAGGGGACGGGTTAGGGTAAGGTTTCAGGTAAGGGTTAGGGTTAGGGTTAGGGTAAGGGGACGGGTACGGTTTAGGAGACAGGTTAGGGTACGACAAAGGTTTAGGGTGAGCGTACGTGTTAGGGTAAGGGTTAGTGTTAGCGTACGGGTTAGGATTAGGGGACGGGTTAGGGGAAGGCTTCGGGTAAGAGTTAGGGTTAGGGTTAGGGTTCAGGGACGAAGACGGTTTAGGGGACTGGTTAGGGTACGACAACGGTTTAGGGTGAGCCTAAGTTTTAGGGTATGGGTGAGTGTTAACGTACGGGTTAGGATTAGAGGACGGGTTTGTATAAGGCTTCGGGTAAGGGTTAGGGTTAGGGTTAGGGTTAGGGTTAGTGTTAGGGTTAGGGTTAGGTGAAGGGGATGGTTTAGGAGACAGGTTAGGGTACGACAATGGTTTAGGGTGAGCGTACGTGTTAGGGTACGGGTTAGTGTTAGCATACGGGTTAGGATTAGGGGACGGGTTAGGGTTAGGCTTCGGGTAAGGGTTAGGGTTAGGGCTAGGTTTAGGACTAGGGGACGGTGACGGGGACGATTTAGGGGACAGGTTAGGGTACGAGAACGGTTTAGGGTGTGCGTACGTGTCAGGGTACGGGTTAGTATTAGCGTACGGGTTAGGATAAGGGGACGGGTTAGGGTAAGGCTTTGGGTTAGGGTTAGGGGTACGTTAGGGTTAGGGTTAGGGGACGGGGACGGTTTAGGGGACAGTTTAGGGTATGACAACGGTTTAGGGTGAGCGTATGTGTTAGGGTATGGATTAGTGTTAGCGTACGGGTTAGGTTTAGGGGACGGGTTAGGGTAAGGCTTCGGGTATGGATTAGGTATAGTGTTAGGGTTAGGGTTAGGGCTAGGGGACGGGGACGGTTTAGGGGACAGGTTAGCGTACGACAACGGTTTAGGGTGAGCGTACGTGTTAGGGTACGGGTTAGTGTTAGCGTACGGGTTAGGATTAGGGGAAGGGTTAGGGTAAGGCTTCGGGTAAGGGTTAGGGTTAGGGTTATGGTTAGGGTTAGGGGACGGGGACTGTTTAGGGGACAGGTTAAGTTACGACAACGTTTTAGGGTGAGCGTACGTGTTAGGGTACGGGTTAGTGTTGGCGTACGGGTTAGGATTAAGGGACGGGTTAGGGTAAGGCTTCGGGTAAGGGTTAGGGTTAGGGTTAGGGTTAGGGTTAGTGTTAGGGGATGGGGACGATTTAGGGGACAGGTTAGGGTACGACAACGGTTTAGGGTGAGCGTACGTGTTAGGGTACGGGTTAGTGTTAGCGTATGGGTTAAGATTAGGGGACGGGTTAGGGTAAGGCTTCCGGTAAGGGTTAGGGTTAGGGTTCGGTTTAGGGTTAGGGGACGGGTTAGCGGAAGGCTTCGGGTAAGGGTTAGGGTTAGGGTTAATGTTAGGGTTAGGGTTAGGGGACGGTTTAGGGGACTGGTTAGGATACGACAACGGTTTAGGGTGAGCGTACGTGTTAGGGTACGGGTTAGTGTTAGCTTACGGGTTAGGATTAGGGGACAGGTTAGTGTAAGGCTTCGGGTAAGGGTTAGGGTTAGGCTTAGGGTTAGGGTTAGGGGACGGGGACGGTTTAGGGGACATGTTAGGGTACGACAACGGTTTAGGGTGAGCGTACGTGTTAGGGTACGGGTTAGTGTTAGCGTACGGGTTAGGATTAGGGGATGGGTTAGGGTGAGGCTTCGGGTAAGGGTTAGGGTTAGGGTTAGGGGACGGGGACGGTTTAGTGGACTGGTTAGGGTACGACAGCGGTTTAGGGTGAGCGTACGTGTTAGCGTACGGGTTAATGTTAGCGTACTGGTTAGGATTAGAGGACGGGTTATCGTAAGGCTTCGGGTAAGGGTTAGGGTTAGGGTTAGGGTCAGGGGACGGGGACGGTATAGGGACCAGGTTAGGGTACGACAACGGTTTAGGGTGAGCGTACGTGTTAGGGCACGGGTTAGTGTTAGCGTACGGGTTAGGTTTAGGGGACGGGTTAGGGTTAGGCTTTGGGTAAGTGCTAGGTTTAGGGTTAGGGTTAGGGTTAGGGCTAGGGGACGGGGACGGTTTAGGGGACAGGTTAGGCTACGACAACTGTATAGGGTGAGCGTACGTGTTAGGGTACGGGTTAGTGTTAGCGAACGGGTTAGGATTAGGGGACGGGTTAGTGTAAGGCTTCGGGTAAGGGTTAGGTTTAGGTTTAGGGTAAGGGTTAGGGGACGGGGGCGGTTTTGGGGACAGGTTAGGGTACGACAATGGTTTAGGGTGAGCGTACGTGTTAGGGTACGGGTTAGTGTTAGCGTACGGGTTAGGATTAGGGGACGGGTTAGTGTAAGGCTTCGGGTAAGGGTTAGGGTTAGGTTGAGGGTTAGGTTTAGTGGACGGGGACTGTTTAGGGGACAGGTTAGGCTACGACAACGGTTTAGGGTGAGCGTACGTGTTAGGGTACGGATTAGTGTCAGCATATGGGTTAGGATTAGGGGACGGGTTAGGGTAAGGCTTCGGGTAAGGGTTAGGGTTAGGGTTAGGGTTAGGGTTAGGGTTAGGGGACGGGGACGGTTAGGGGACAGTTTAGCGTACGATAACGTTTTAGGGTGAGCGTACGTGTTAGGGTACGGGTTAGTGTTAACGTACGGGTTAGGATTAGGGGACGGGTTTGGTTAAGGCTTCGGGTAAGGTTTAGGGTTAGGGTAAGGGTTATGGGACGGAGACGGTGTAGGGGACATGTTAGGGTACGATAACGGTTTAGGGTGAGCGTAAGTTTTAGGGTACGGGTTAGTGTAAGTGTACGGGTTAGGATTAGGGGACCTGTTAGGGTAAGGCTTGGGGTAAGGGTTAGGTTTACGGTTAGGGTTAGGTTTAGGGGACATTGACGGGGACGGTTTAGGGGACAGGTTAGTGTACGACAACGGTTTAGGGTGAGCGTATGTGTTAGGGTACGGGTTAGTGTTAGCGTATGTTTTAGGATTAGGGGACGGGTTAGGTAAGGCTTCGGGTAAGGGTTAGGGATAGGGTGAGGGGACGGGGACAGGGATGGTTTAGGGGACTGGTTAGGGTACGACAACGGTTTAGGGTGAGCGTACGTGTCAGCGTACGGGGTAGTGTTAGCGTACGATTTAGGATTAGGGGACGGGTTAGGGTAAGGCATTGGGTAAGGGTTAGGGTTAGGGTTAGGGTTAGGGGATGAGGATGGTTTAGGGGACAGTTTAGGGTACGACAACGGTTTAGTGTGAGCGTACGTGTTAGGGTATGGGTTAGTGTTAGCGTATGGTTTAGGTTTAGGTGACGGGTTAGTGTTAGCCTTCGGGTAAGGGTTAGGTTTAGGGTTAGGGTTAGGGTTTGGGATAGGGGACGGGTACGGTTTAGGGGACAGGTTAGCGTTCGACAACGTTTTAGGGTGAGCGTACGTGTTAGGGTACGGGTTAGTGTTAACGTGCGGGTTAGGATTAGGGGACGGATTAGTGTAAGGCTTCAGGTTAGGGTTAGGGTTATGGTTATGGTTAGCGGACGGGGACAGTTTAGGGGACAGGTTAGGGTACGACAACGGTTTAGGGTGAGCGTACGTGTTAGGGTAAGGTTTAGTGTTAGTGTACGGGTTAGGAATAGGGGACGGGTTAGGGTAAGGCTTCGGGTAATGGTTAGGGTTAGGGTTAGGGTTAGGGTTTGGGGAAGGGGATGGTTTATGGGACAGGTTAGTGTACGACAACGTTTTATGGTGAGCGTACGTGTTAGTGTACGGGTTAGTGCTAGCGTACGGGTTAGGATTAGGCGACTGGTTAGGGTAAGGCGTTGGGTAAGGGTTATGGTTAGGGTTAGGGTTAGGGTTAGGGGATGGGAACGGTTTAGGGGACAAGTTAGGGTATGACAAAAGTTTATGTTGAGCGTACGTGTTAGGGTACAGGGTAGTGTTAGCGTACGGGTTAGGATTAGGGGACGGGATAGTGTAAGGCTTCGGGTAAGTGTTTGGGTTAGGGTTAGCGTTAGGGGACGGGGACGGTTTAGTGGACAGGTTAGGGTACGACAGCGGTTTAGGGTGAGCCTAAGTGTTAGGGTACGGGTTAGTGTTAGCGTACGGGTTAGGATT
This sequence comes from Phocoena phocoena, assembly GCF_963924675.1. Lineage (NCBI taxonomy): Eukaryota > Metazoa > Chordata > Mammalia > Artiodactyla > Phocoenidae > Phocoena > Phocoena phocoena. The sequence goes on from NC_089229.1 coordinate 102,194,354, forward strand.
CGGGGACGGGTTAGTGTAAGGCATCGGGTAAGGTGTAGGGTTAGGGCTAGGGTTAGGGTTAGGGGACGGGGACGGATTAGGGGACAGGTTAGGGTAAGACAACGGTTTAGGGTGAGCGTGCGTGTTAGGGTACGCGTTAGTGTTAGCGTACGGGTTAGGATTAGGGGACGGGTTTGGTAAGGCTTCGGGTAAGGGTTAGGGTTAGATTTAGGGTTAGGGTTAGGGTTAGAGGACGGGGCAGGTTTAGGGGACAGGTTAGGGTACGACAACGGTTTCGGGTGAGCGTATGTGTTAGGGTTCAGGTCAGTGTTAGCGTACGGGTTAGGATTAGGGGACGGGTTAGGGTAAGGCTTCGGGTAAGGTTTAGGGTTAGGGTTAGTGTTAGGTTTAGGGGACGGGGACGGTTTAGGGGACAGGTTAATGTACCACAATGGTGTAGGGTGAGCGTACGTGTTAGGGTACGGGTTAGTGTTAGCGAACGGTTTAGGATTAGGGGACGGGTTAGTGTAAGGCTTCGGGTAAGGGTTAGGTTTAGGTTTAGGGTAAGGGTTAGGGGACGGGGACAGTTTAGGGGACAGGTTAGGGTACGACAATGGTTTAGGGTGAGCGTACGTGTTAGGGTACGGGTTAGTGTTAGCGTACGGGTTAGGATTATGGGACGGGTTAGTGTAAGGCTTCGGGTAAGGGTTAGGGTTAGGTTGAGGGTTAGGTTTAGTGGACGGGGACTGTTTAGGGGACAGGTTAGGCTACGACAACGGTTTAGGGTGAGCGTACGTGTTAGGGTACGGGTTAGTGTCAGCATACGGGTTATGATTAGGGGACGGGTTTGGGTAAGGCTTCGGGTAAGGGTTAGGGTTAGGGTTAGTGTTAGGGTTAGGGGACGGGGACGGTTAGGGACAGTTTAGCGTACGATAACGGTTTAGGGTGAGCGTATGTATTAGGGTACGGGTTAGTGTTAGTGTACGGGTTAGGATTAGGGGACGGGTTTGGGTAAGGCTTCGGGTAAGGGTTAGAGTTAGGGTTAGGGTTAGGGTAAGGGGATGGGGACGGATTAGGGGACAGGGTAGGGTACGACAACGGTTTAGGGTGAGCGTACGTGTTAGGGTATGGGTTAGTGTTAGCGTACGTGTTAGGATTAGGGGACGGGTTAGGGTAAGGCCTCAGGTAAGGTTTAGGGTTAGGGTTAGGGTTATGCAACGGGGACGGTTTAGGGGAAAGGTTAGTGTACAACAACGGTTTAGGTTGAGCGTACGTGTTAGGGTACGGGTTAGTGTTAGCGTATGGGTTAGGATTAGGGTACGGGTTAGGGTAAGGCTTCGGGTAAGGGTTAGGGTTAGGGTTAGGGTTACCGTTAGGGTTAGGGGACGGGGACGGTATAGGAGACAGGTTAGGGTACGACAATGGTTTAGGGTGAGCGTACGTGTTAGGGTACGGGTTAGTGTTAGCGTACGGGTTAGGATTACGGGACGGGTTAGGGTAAGGCTTTGGGTAATGGTTAGGGTAATGGTTAGGGTTAGGGTTAGGGTTAGGGGACGGGGACGAGGACGGTTTAGGGGACAGGTTAGGGTAAGACAACGGTTTAGGGTGAGCGTACGTGTTAGGGTACGGGTTAGTGTTAACGTACGGGTTAGGATTAGGGGACGGGTTTGGGTAAGGCTTCGGGTAAGTGTTAGGTTTAGGGTTAGGGGACGGGGACGGTTTAGGGGACAGGTTAGGGTACGACAACGGTTTAGGGTGAGCGTACGTGTTAGCGAACGGGTTAGTGTTAGCGTACAGGTTAGGATTAGGGGACGGGTTAAGGTAAGGCTTCGGGTAAGTGTTAGGGTTAGGGTTAGGGTTACGGGACGGGGACGGTTTGGGAGACAGGTTAGGGTACGACAATGGTTTAGGGTGAGCGTACGTGTTAGGGTACGGGTTAGTGTTAGCATACGGGTTAGGATTAGGGGACCGGTTAGGGTTAGGCTTCGGGTAAGGGTTAGGGTTAGGGCTAGGTTTAGGACTAGGGGACGGTGACGGGGACGATTTAGGGGACAGGTTAGGGTATGACAACAGTTTAGGGTGTGCGTACGTGTCAGGGTACGGGTTAGTATTAGCGTACGGGTTAGGATTAGGGGACGGGTTAGGGTAAGGCTTCGGGTAAGGGTTAGGTTTAGGGTTAGGGTTAGGTTTAGGGGACAGGGACAGGGACGGTTTAGGGGACAGGTTAGGGTACGACAACGGTTTAGGGTGAGCGTATGTGTTAGGTTATGGATTAATGTTAGCGTACGGGGTAGGTTTAGGGGACGGGTTAGGGTAAGGCTTCCGGTAAGTGTTAGGGTTAGGGTTCGGTTTAGGGTTAGGGGACGGGTTAGCTGAAGGCTTCGGGTAAGGGTTAGGGTTAGTGTTAGGGTTCGGGGATGAAGACGGTTTAGGGGACTGGTTAGGGTACGACAACGGTTTAGGGTGAGCGTAAGTTTTAGGGTACGGGTGAGTGTTAACCTACGGGTTGGATTAGGGGACGGGTGTGTGCAAGGCTTCGGGTAAGGGTTAGGGTTAGGGTTAGGGTTAGGGGTCGCGGACGTTTTAGGGGACAGTTTAGGGTTCGACAACGATTTAGGGTGAGCTTACGTGTTAGGGTACGGGTTAGTGTTAGCGTACGGGTTAGGATTAGGGACGGGTTAGGGTAAGGCTTCGGGTAAGGGTTAGGGTTAGGGTTAGGGTTACGGGACAGGGACGGTTTAGGGGACAGGTTAGGGTACGACAACGGTTTAGGGGGGGCGTACGTGTTAGGGTACTGGTTAGTGTCAGCGTATGGGTTAGGATTAGGAGACGGTTAAGGTAAGGCTTCCAGTAAGGGTTACGGTTAGGGTTAGGGTTAGGGGACGGGGACGGTTTAGAGGACAGTTTAGGGTCGACAACGGTTTAGGGTGAGCGTATGTGTTAGGGTACGGGTTAGTGTTAGCGTATGGGTTAGGATTAGCGGACAGGTTAGGGTAAGGTTTCGGGTAAGGATTAGGTTTAGGGTTAGGGTTAGGTTTAGGGAACAGGGACGGGGACGGTTTAGGGGATAGGTTAGTGTACGACAACGGTTTAGGGTGAGCGTATGTGTTAGGGTATGGATTAGTGTTAGCCTACGGGTTAGGTTTAGGGGACGGGTTAGGGTAAGGCTTCGGGTAAGGGTTCGGTTTAGGGTTAGGGTTAGGTTTGGGGCTAGGGCATGGGGACGGTTTAGGGGACAGGTTAGGGTAAGACAACGGTTTAGGGTGAGCGTACGTGTTAGGGTACGGGTTAGTGTTAACGTACGGGTTAGGATTAGGGGACGGGTTTGTGTAAGGCTTCGGGTAAGGGTTAGGGTAAGGGTTAGGGTTAGGTGAAGGGGACGGTTTAGGGGACAGGTTAGGGTATGACAACGGTTTAGGTTGAGCATACGTGTTAGGGTACGGGTTAGTGTTAGGGTACTGGTTAGGATTAGAGGACGGGTTAGGGGAAGGCTTCGGGTAAGGGTTAGGGTTAGGTTTAGGGTTAGGTTCAGGGGACGGGGACGGTATAGGGGACAGGTTAGGGTACGACAACGGTTTAGGGTGAGCGTACGTGTTAGGGTACGGGTTAGTGTTGGCGTACGGGTTAGGCTTAAGGGACGGGTTAGGGTAAGGCTTCGGGTAAGGGTTAGGGTTAGGGTTAGGGTTAGTGTTAGGGGACGGGGACGATTTAGGGGACAGGTTAGGGTACGACAACGGTTTAGGGTGAGCGTACGTGTTAGGGTACGGGTTAGTGTTCGCGTACGGGTTAGGATTAGGGGACGGTTTAGGGTAAGGCTTCCCGTAAAGGTTAGGGTTAGGGTTAGGGTTAGGGGACGGGGACTGTTTAGGGGACAGGTTAGGGTACGACAAAGGTTTAGGGGGAGCATACTTGTTAGGGTACGGGTTAGTGTTAGCGTACGGGTTAGGATTAGGGGACGGGTTAGTGTAAGGCTTAGGGTAAGTGTTAGGGTTTGGTTTAGGGTTAGGTTTAGAGGATGGGGACGGTTAACGGGACAGGTTAGGGTACGACAACGGTTTAGGGTGAGCGTACGTGTTAGGGTAAGGGTTAGTGTTAACGTACGGGTTAGGATTAGGGGATGGGTTTGGTTAAGGCTTCGGGTAAGGTTTAGTGTTAGGGTAAGGGTTAGGGGACGGAGACGGTGTAGGGGACATGTTAGGGTACGATAACGGTTTAGGGTGAGCGTAAGTGTTAGGGTACGGGTTAGTGTAAGTGTACGGGATAGGATTAGGGGACAGGTTAGTGTAAGGTTTCGGGTAAGGGTTAGGGTTAGGGTTAATGTTAGGGTTAGGGTTAGGGGACGGTTTAGGGGACTGGTTAGGATACGACAACGGTTTAGGGTGAGCGTACGTGTTAGGGTACGGGTTAGTGTTAGCTTACGGGTTAGGATTAGGGGACAGGTTAGGGTAAGGCTTCGGGTAAGGGTTAGGGTTAGGGTTAGGGTTAGGGTTAGGGGACGGGGACGTTTTAGGGGACATGTTAGGGTACAACAACGGTTTAGGGTGAGCGTACGTGTTAGGGTACGGGTTAGTGTTAGCGTACGGGTTAGGATTAGGGGATGGGTTAGGGTGAGGCTTCGGGTAAGGGTTAGGGTTAGGGTTAGGGGACGGGGATGGTTTAGGGGACTGGTTAGGGTACGACAACGGTTTAGGGTGAGCGTACGTGTTAGGGTACGGGTTAATGTTAGCGTACTGGTTAGGATTAGAGGACGGGTTAGCGTAAGGCTTCAGGAAAGGGTTAAGGTTAGGGTTAGGGTCAGGGGACGGGGACGGTATAGGGGCCAGGTTAGGGTACGACAACGGTTTAGGGTGAGCGTACGTGTTAGGGTACGGGTTAGTGTTAGCGTACGGGTTAGGTTTAGGGGACGGGTTAGGGTTAGGCTTTGGGTAAGTGCTACGTTTAGGGTTAGGGTTAGGGTTAGGGCTAGGGGACGGGGACGGTTTAGGGGACAGGTTAGGGTATGACAACTGTATAGGGTGAGCATACGTGTTAGGGTACGGGTTAGTGTTGGCGTATGTGTTAGGATTAGGGGACGGGTTAGGGTAAGGCTTCGGGTAAGGGTTAGGGTTAGGGTTAGGGTTAGTGTTAGGGGACGGGGACGATTTAGGGGACAGGTTAGTGTACGACAACGGTTTAGGGTGAGCGTACGTGTTAGGGTACGGTTTAGTGTTAGCGTACGGGTTAGGATTAGGGGAAATGTTAGGGTAAGGCTTGGGGTAAGGGTTAGGTTTAGGGTTAGGGTTAGGTTTAGGGGACATTGACGGGGACGGTTTAGGGGACAGGTTAGTGTACGACAACGGTTTAGGGTGAGCGTATGTGTTAGGGTACGGGTTAGTGTTAGCGTATGTTTTAGGATTAGGGGACGGGTTAGTGTTAGCCTTCGGGTAAGGGTTAGGTTTAGGGTTAGGGTTAGGGTTTGGGCTAGGGGACCGGTACGGTTTAGGGGACAGGTTAGCGTTCGACAACGTTTTAGGGTGAGCGTACGTGTTAGGGTACGGGTTAGTGTTAACGTACGTGTTAGGATTAGGGGACGGATTAGTGTAAGGCTTCAGGTTAGGGTTAGGGTTATGGTTATGGTTAGCGGACGGGGACAGTTTAGGGGACAGGTTAGGGTACGACAACGGTTTAGGGTGAGCGTACATGTTAGGGTATGGGTTAGTGTTAGCGTAGGGGTTCGGATTAGGGGACGGGTTAGGGTAACGTTTTGGGTAAGCGTTATGGTTAGGGTTAGGGTTAGTGTAAGGGGACGGGTATGGTTTATGGGTCAGGTTTGGGTACGACAACGGTTTAGGGTGAGGGTACGTGTTAGGGTACAGGTTAGTGTTAGCGTACGGGTTAGGATTAGGGGACGGGTTAGGGTAAGGCTTCGGGTAAGGGTTAGGGTTAGGGTTAGGGTTAGGGTTAGGGGACGGGGACGGTTTAGGGGACAGGTTAGGGCACGGCAACAGTTTAGGGTGATCGTACGTGTTATGGTACGGGTCAGTGTTAGCGTACGGGTTAGGATTAGGGGACGGTATAGGGTAAGGCTTCGGGTAAGGGTTAGGGTTAGGGTTAGGGTTAGGGTTAGGGGACGGGGACGGGGACGGTATAGGGGACAGGTTAGTGTACGACAACGGTTTAGGGTGAGCGTACGTGTTAGGGTAAGGGTTAGTGTTAGTGTACGGGTTAGGAATAGGGGACGGGTTAGGGTAAGGCTTCGGGTAATGGTTAGGGTTAGGGTTAGGGTTAGGGTTAGGGGAAGAGGATGGTTTATGGGACAGGTTAATGTACGACAACGTTTTAGGGTGAGCGTACGTGTTAGTGTACGGGTTACTGCTAGCGTACTGGTTAGGATTAGGGGACGGTTTAGGGTAAGGCATTGGGTAAGGGTTATGGTTAGGGTTAGGGTTAGGGTTAGGGGATGGTGACGGTTTAGGGGACAAGTTAGGGTATGACAAAAGTTTATGTTGAGCGTACGTGTTAGGGTACAGGGTAGTGTTAGCGTACGGGTTAGGATTAGGGGACGGGATAGTGTAAGGCTTCGGGTAAGTGTTTGGGTTAGGGTTAGCGTTAGGGGACGGGTACGGTTTAGGGGACAGGTTAGGGTATGACAGCGGTTTAGGGTGAGCGTAAGTGTTAGGGTACGGGTTAGTGTTAGCGTATGGGTTAGGATTAGGGGACGGGTTAGTGTAAGGCATCGGGTAAGGTGTAGGGTTAGGGCTAGGGTTAGGGTTAGGGGACGGGGATGGTTTAGGGGACAGGTTAGGGTAAGACAACGGTTTAGGGTGAGCGTGCGTGTTAGGGTACGCCTTAGTGTTAGCGTATGGGTTAGGATTAGGGAACGGGTTTGGGTAAGGCTTCGGGTAAGGGTTAGGGTTAGATTTAGGGTTAGGGTTAGAGGACGAGGCAGGTTTAGGGGACAGGTTAGGGTACGACAACGGTTTAGGGTGAGCGTATGTGTTAGAGTTCAGGTCAGTGTTAGCGTACGGGTTAGGATTAGGGGACGGGTTAGGGTAAGGCTTCGGGTAAGGTTTAGGGTTAGGGTTAGTGTTAGGTTTAGGGGACGGGGAAGGTTTAGGGGACAGGTTAATGTACCACAATGGTGTAGGGTGAGCGTACGTGTTAGGGTACGGGTTAGTGTTAGCGAACGGGTTAGGATTAGGGGACGGGTTAGTGTAAGGCTTCGGGTAAGGGTTAGGTTTAGGTTTAGGGTAAGGGTTAGGGGACGGGGACGGTTTAAGGGACAGGTTAGGTGCCGACAATGGTTTAGGGTGAGCGTACGTGTTAGGGTACGGGTTAGTGTTAGCGTACGGGTTAGGATTAAGGGACGGGTGTGTGCAAGGCTTAGGGTAAGGGTTAGGGTTAGGGTTAGGGGACGCGGACGGTTTAAGGGACAGTTTAGGGTTCGACAACGATTTAGGGTGAGCTTACGTGTTAGGGTACGGGTTAGTGTTAGCGTACGGGTTAGGATTAGGGGACGGGTTAGGGTAAGGCTTCGGGTAAGGGTTAGGGTTAGGGTTAGGGTTACGGGACGGGGACGGTTTAGGGGACAGGTTAGGGTACGACAACGTTTTAGGGGGGGCGTACGTGTTAGGGTACTGGTTAGTGTCAGCGTATGGGTTAGGATTAGGAGACGGTTAAGGTAAGGCTTCCAGTAAGGGTTACGGTTAGGGTTAGGGTTAGGGTTAGGGGACGGGGACGGTTTAGAGGACAGTTTAGGGTACGAAAACGGTTTAGGGTGAGCGTATGTGTTAGGGTACGGGTTAGTGTTAGCGTATTGGTTAGGATTAGTGGACGGGTTAGGGTAAGGTTTCGGGTAAGGGTTAGGTTTAGGGTTAGGGTTAGGTTTAGGGGACAGGGATGGGGACGGTTTAGGGGACAGGTTAGTGTATGACAACAGTTTAGGGTGAGCGTATGTGTTAGGGTATGGATGAGTGTTAGCCTACGGGTTAGGTTTAGGGGACGGGTTAGTGTAAGGCTTCTTGTAAGGGTTAGGTTTAGGGTTAGGGTTAGGTTTGGGGCTAGGGGACGGGGACGGTTTAGGGGACAGGTTAGGGTAAGACAGCAGTTTAGGGTGAGCGTACGTGTTAGGGTACGGGTTAGTGTTAACGTACGGGTTAGGATTAGGAAACGGGTTTGTGTAAGGCTTCGGGTAAGGGTTAGGGTAAGGGTTAGGGTTAGTTGAGGGGACGGTTTAGGGGACAGGTTAGGGTATGACAACGGTTTAGTTTGAGCGTACGTGTTAGGGTACGGGTTAGTGTTAGCGTACGGGTTAGGATTAGGGGATGGGTTAGGGTGAGGCTAAGGGTAAGGGTTAGGGTTTGGGTTAGGGTTAGGGGACGGGGACGGTTTAGGGGACTGGTTAGGGTACGACAACGGTTTAGGGTGAGCGTACGTGTTAGCGTACGGGTTAGTGTTAGCGTACTGGTTAGGATTAGAGGACGGGTTAGGGGAAGGCTTCGGGTAAGGGTTAGGGTTAGGTTTAGGGTTAGGTTCAGGGGACGGGGACGGTATAGGGGACAGGTTAGGGTACGACAACGGTTTAGGGTGAGCGTACGTGTTAGGGTACGGGTTAGTGTAAGCGTACGGGTTAGGTTTAGGCGACGGGTTAGAGTTAGGCTTTGGGTAAGTGTTAGGTTTAGGGTTAGTGTTAGGGTTAGGGCCATGGGACGGGGACGGTTTAGGGGACAGGTTAGCGTTCGACAATATTTTACGGTGAGCGTACGTGTTAGGGTACGGTTTAGTGTTAGCATTCGGTATAGGATTAGGGGACGGGTTAGTGTAAGGCTTCGGGTTAGGGTTAGGGTTATGGTTATGGTTAGGGTTAGGGGACGGGGATGGTTTAGGGGACAGGTAAGGGTACGACAACGGTTTAGGGTGAGCGTACGTGTTAGTGTACGGGTTAGTGTTAGCGTACGTGTTAGGATTAGGGGACGGGGTAGGGTAAGGTTTCGGGTAAGGTTTCGGGTTAGGGTTAGGCTTAGGGTTAGGGTAAGAGTACGGGTACGGTTTAGGGTTAGGTTTAGGGTTAGTGTTAGGGTTAGGGTTAGGTGACAGGGACAGGGACGGTTTGGGGACAGGTTAGGGTACAACAACGGTTAAGGGTGAGCGTATGTGTTAGGGTATGGATTAGTGTTAGCGTACGGGTTAGGTTTAGGGGACGGGTTAGTGTAAGGCTTCGGGTAAGGGTTAGGATTAGGGTTAGGGTTAGGGTTAGGGCTAGGGGACGGGGACGGTTTAGGGGACAGGTTAGTGTACGACAACGGTTTAGGTTGAGCGTACGTGTCAGGTTACGGGTTAGTGTTAGCGTACGGGTTAGGATTAGGGGACGGGTTAGGGTAAGGCTTCGGGTTAGGGTTAGTGTTAGGGTTATGGTTAGGGATAGGGGACGGGGACGGTTTAAGGGACAGGTTAGGGTACGACAACGGTTTAGGGTGAGTGTACGTGTTAGGGTACGGTTTACTGTTAGCGTACGGGTTAGGATTAGGGGACGGGTTAGGGTAAGGCTTCGGGTTAGGGTTAGGGGTACGTTAGGGTTAGGGTTAGGGGACGGGGACGGTTTAGGGGACAGTTTAGGGTATGACAACGGTTTAGGGTGAGCGTATGTGTTAGGGTATGGATTAGTGTTAGCGTAAGGGTTAGGTTTAGGGGACGGGTTAGGGTAAGGCTTCGGGTATGGATTAGGTATAGTGTTAGGGTTAGGGTTAGGGCTAGGGGACGGGGACGGTTTAGGGGACAGGTTAGCGTACGACAATGGATTAGGGTGAGCGTACGTGTTAGGGCACGGGTTAGTGTTAGCGTACGGGTTAGGATTAGGGGAAGGGTTAGGGTAAGGCTTCGGGTAAGGGTTAGGGTTAGGGTTATGGTTAGGGTTAGGGGACGGGGACTGTTTAGGGGACAGGTTAAGTTACGACAACGGTTTAGAGTGAGCGTACGTGTTAGGTACGGGTTAGTGTTGGCGTACGGGTTAGGATTAAGGGACGGGTTAGGGTAAGGCTTTGGGTAAGGGTTAGGGTTAGGGTTAGGGTTAGGGTTAGGGCAAGGGGACGGTTTACGGGACAGGTTAGTGTATGACAACGTTTTAGGGTGAGCGTACGTGTTAGTGTATGGGTTAGTGTTAGAGTACGGGTTAGGATTAGGGGACGGGTTAGGTTAAGGCTTCGGGTAAGTGTTATGGTTAGGGTTAGGGTTAGAGTTAGGGTTGGGGATGGGGACTGTTTAGGGGACAAGTTAGGGTACGACAAAGTTTTAGGGTGAGCGTACGTGTTAGGGTACGGGTTAGTGTTAGCGTACGGGTTAGGTTTAGGGGACAGTGTAGGGTAAGGCTTCGGGTAAGTGTTAGGGTTAGGGTTAGGGGACGGGGATGGTTTAGGGGACAGGTTAGGGTACGACAACGGTTTAGGGTGAGCATGCATGTTAGGGTACAGGATTATGTTAGCGTACGTGTTAGGATTAGGGGACGGGTTAGGGTAAGGCTTCGGGTAAGGGTTAGGATTAGGTTTAGTGTTAGGTTTAGGGATAGGTTTAGGGGACGGTTTAGGGGACAGGTTAGGGTATGACAATGGTTTAGGGTGAGCGTACGTGTTAGGGTACGGGTTAGTGTTAGCATACGGGTTTGGATTAGGGTACGGGTTAGTGTAAGGTTTCAGGTAAGGGTTAGGGTTAGGGTTAGGTTCAGGGGACGGGGACGGTTTAGGGGACAGTTTAGGGTACGACAACGGTTTATGGTGAGCGTACGTGTTAGGGTATGGATTAGTGTTAGCGTACGGGTTAGGTTTAGGGGACAGGTTAGGGTAGGGCTTCGGGTAAGGGTTAGGGTTAGGGTTAGGGTTAGGTTTAGGGACGGTTTAGGGGACAGGTTAGGGTACGACAACGGTTTAGGGTGAGCGTCCGTGTTAGGGTTCGTGTCAGTGTTAGCGTACGGGTTAGGTTTAGGGGACAGGTTAGGGTAAGGCTTCGGGTAAGGGTCAGGGTTAGGGTTAGGGTTAGGGGATGGGGATGGTTCAGGGGACATGTTAGGGTGCGACAATGGTTTAGGGTGAGCGTAAGTGTTAGGGTACGGGTTAGTGTTAGCGTATGGGTTAGGATTAGGGGACGGGTTAGGGTAAGGCTTTGGTTAAGGGTTAGGGTTAGGGTTAGGGTTAGGGTTAGGGGACGGGGACGGTTTAGGGGACAGGTTAACGTACCACAATGGTTTAGGGTGAGCGTAAGTGTTTGGGTACGGGTTAATGTTAGCGAACGGGTTAGGATTAGGGGACGTGTTAGTGTAAGGCTTCGGGTAAGGGTTGGGGTTAGGTTTAGGGTAAGGGTTAGGGGACGGGGACGGTTTAGGGGACAGGATAGGGTACCAAAATGGTTTAGGGTGAGCATACGTGTTAGGGTACGGGTTAGTTTTAGCGTACGGGTTAGGATTAGGGGACGGGTTAGGGTAAGGCTTCGGGTAAGGGTTAGGGTTAGGTTGAGGGTTAGGGTTAGTGGACGGGGACTGTTTAGGGGAAAGGTTAGGGTACGACAACGGTTTAGGGTTAGCGTACGTGTTGGCGTATGGGTTAGTGTTAGCGTACGGGTTAGGATTAGGGGACGGCTTAGGGTAAGGCTTCGCCTAAGGGTTAGGGTTAGGGTTAGGGTTAGGGGACGGGGACGGTTTTGGGGAGAGGTTAGGGTACGACAATGGTTTAGTGTGAGCGTACGTGTTAGGGTACGGGTTAGTGTTGGCGTATGGGTTAGGATTAGGGGACGGGTTAGGGTAAGGCTTCGAGTAAGGGTTAGGGTTAGGGTTAGGGTTAGGGTTAGGGGACGGGGATGATTTAGGGGACAGGTTAAGGTACCACAATAGTTTAGGGTGAGCGTACGTGTTAGGTTACGTGTTAGTTTTAGCGTACGGGTTAGGATTAGGGGACGGGTTAGTGTAAGGCTTCGGGTAAGAGTTAGGGTTAGGGTTAGGGTTAGGGTTAAGGTTAGGGGATGGGGATGGTTTAGGGGACATATTAGCGTATGACAATGTTTTAGGGTGAGCGTATGTGTTAGGGAAATGGTTAATGTTAGCGTATGGGTTATGATTAGGGGACGGGTTAGGGTAAGGCTTCGGGTAATGGTGAGGGTTAGGGTTAGGGTTAGGCTTAGGGGACGGGGACGGTTTAGGGGACAGGTTAAGGTACCACAATGGTTTAGGGTGAGCGTACGTGTTAGGGTATGGGTTAGTGTTAGCGTACGGTTTAGGATTAGGGGACGGGTCAGTGTAAGGCTTCGGTTAAGGGTTCGGGTTAGGTTGAGGGGAGGGTTATGGGACGGGGACTGTTTAGGGGACAGGTTAGGGTACAACAACTGTTTAAGGTGAGCGTACGTGTTAGGGTACGGGTTAGTGTTAGTGTATGGGTTAGGATTAGGGGACGGGTTAGGGTAAGGCTTCGGGTAAGTGTTAGGGTTAGGGTTAGGCTTAGGGGATGGGGACGGTTTAGGGGAGAGGTTAGGGTACGCGAACAGTTTAGGGTGAGCGTACGTGTTTGAGTACGGTTTAGTGTTAGCGAACGGGTTAGGATAAGGGGACCTGTTAGAGTAAGTCTTCGGGTAAGGGTTAGGGTTAGGGTTAGGTTTAGGGGACGGGGATTGTGTAGGGGACAGGTTAGGGTATGACAACGGTTTAGGATGAGCGTACGTGTTAGGGTATGGGTTAGTGTTAGCGTACGGTTTAGGATTAGGGGCGAGTTAGGGTAAGGCTTCGGGTAAGGGTTAGAATTAGGGTTAGGGTTAGGGAACGGGGACGGTTTGGTGACAGGTTAGGGTACGACAACGGTTTAGGGTGAGCGTACGTGTTAGGGTACGGGTTAATGTTAGCGTACGGTTTAGGATTAGGGGACGGGTTAGGGTAAGGCTTCGGGTAAAGGTTAGGGTTAGGGTTAGGTTTAGGGTCAGGGTTACGGGATGGGGACGGTTTAGGGGACAGGTTAGGGTACGACAACGGTTTAGGGTGAGTGTACGTGTTAGGGTAAATGTTAGTGTTAGTGTACGGTTTAGGATTAGGGGACTGGTTAGGGTAAGGCTTCGGGTAAGGGTTAGGTTTAGGGTTAGGGTTAGGGTTAGGGTTAGGGTACGTGGACGATTTAGGGGACAGGTTAGTGTACGAAAACGGTTTAGGGTGAGCGTACGTGTTATGGTATGTGTTAGTGTCAGAGTACGGGTTAGGATTAGGGGACGTGTTAGAGTAAGGCTTCGGGTAAGTGTTAGGGTTAGGGTTAGGGTTAGGGTTAGGGGACGGGGACGGTTTAGGGGACAGGTTAGGGTACGACAACGGTATAGGGCGAGCGTAAGTGTTAGCGTACGGGTTAGTGTTAGCGTACGGGTTAGGATTAGGGGACGGTTTAGGGTAAGGCTTCGGGTATGGGTTAGGGTTAGGGTTAGGGTTAGGGTTAGGATTAGTGGACGGGGACGGTTTAGGGGACAGGTTAGGGTACGACAACGATTTAGGGTGAGCGTACGTGTTAGGGTACGGGTTAGTGTTAGCGTACGGTTAGGATTATGGGACGGGTTAGGGTAAGGCTTCGGGTAAGGGTTAGGGTTAGGGTTAAGGTTAGGGTTAGGGTTAGGGGACGGGGACGGTTTAGGGGCCAGGTTAAGGTACGACAAGTATTTAGGATGAGCGTACGTGTTAGGGTACGGTTTAGTGTTAGCGTACGGTTTTGGATTAGGAAACGGGTTAGGGTAAGGCTTCGGGTAAGGGTTAGGGTTAGGGCTAGGGTTAGGTTTAGGGGACGGGGACGGTTTAGGGGACAGGTTAGGGTATGACTACCGTTTAGGTTGAGCGTACGTGTTAGGGTACAGATCAGTGTTAGCCTACGGGTTAGGATTAAGGGACGGGTTAGGGTAAGGCTTTGGGTAAGGGTTAGGATTAGGGTTAGGGGTAGGGTTAGGGTTAGGGGACGGGGAGAGTTTAGTGGACAGGTTAGAGTATGAAAATGGTTTAGGCTGAGCGTACGTGTTAGGGTACGGGATAGTGTTATCTTATGGGTTAGGATTAGGAAACAGATTAGTGTAAGGCTTCGGGTCAGTGTTAGGGTTAGGCTTAGGGTTAGGGGACGGGGACGGGGACGGGGACGGTTTAGGGGACACGTTACGGTACGACAACGGTTTAGGGTGAGGGTACGTGTTAGGGTACGGGTTAGTTTTAGCGTATGGGTTAGTATTAGGGGACGGATTAGGGTAAGGCATCGGGTAAGGGTTAGGGTTAGGTTTAGGTTTAGGGTTAGGGTTAGGGGACAGGGACGGTTTAGGGGACAGGTTAGGGTACGACAACGGTTTAGGGTGAACGTACGTGTTAGGGTACGGGTTAGTGTTAGCGTACGGGTTAGTATTAGGGGACGGGTTAGGGTAAGGCTTCGGGTAAGTGTTAGGGTTCGGGTTAGGGTTAGGGTTAGGGTTAGGGGACGGTTTAGTGGACAGGTTAGGGTACAACAGCGGTTTAGGGTGAGCGTACATGTTAGGGTACGGGTTAGCGTTAGCATACGGGTTATGATTAGGGGACGGGTTAGGGTAAGGCTTCGGTTAAGGGTTAGGGTTAGGGTTAGGGTTAGGATTAGGGGACGGGGACGGTTTAGGGGACAGGTTAGGGTACGACAACGGTTTTGGGTGAATGTACGTGTTAGGGTACGGTTTAGTGTTAGCGTACGGGTTAGGATTAGGGGACGGTTTAGGGTAAGGCTTCGGGTAAGGGTTAGGGTTAGGGTTAGGGTTAGGGGACTGGGACAGTTTAGGGGACAGGTTACGGTACGACAACGTTTTAGGGTGAGCGTACGTGTTAGATTACGGGTTAGTGTTAGCGTACGGGTTAGGATTAGGGGACGGGTTAGGGTAAGGCTTCGGGTAAGGGTTAGGGTTAGGGTTAGGATTAGGGTTAGGGTTAGGTTTAGGAGACGGTTTCGGGGACAGGTTAGGGTACGACAAATTTTTAGGTTTAGCGTACGTGTTAGGGTACGGGTTAGTGTTAGCGTACGGGTTAGGATTAGGGGACGGGTTAGGGTAAGGCTTCGGGTAAGGGTTAGTGTTAGGGTTAGGGTTAGGGTTAGGGGACGGGGACGGTTTACGGGACAGGTTAGGGTACGACAATGGTTTAGGGTGAGCGTAAGTGTTAGGGTACGGGTTAGTGTTAGTGTGCGAGTTAGGTTTATGGGACGGGTTAGCGTAAGGCTTCGGGTAAGGATTTGGTTTAGGGTTAGGGTTAGGTTTAGGGGCGAGGAAGGTTTAGGGGACAGGTTAGGGTACGAGAAAGGTTTAGGGTGAGGGTACGTGTTAGGGTACGGGTTAGTGTTATTGTACGGGTTAGGATTAGGGGACGGGTTAGGGTAAGTCTTCGTGTAATGGTTAGGTTTAGGGTTAGGGTTAGGGTTAGGGTTACGGGACGGGGACGGTTTAGGCGACAGGTTAGTGTATGACAACGGTTTAGGGTGAGCGTTCGTGTTAGGGTACGGATTAGTGTTAGCGTACGGGTTAGGATAAGGGGACGGGTTTGGGTAAGGCTTCAGGTTAGGGTTAGGGTTAGGGTTAGGGTTAGTGTTAGGGTTAGGTTTAGGGGACGGTTTAGAGGACAGGTTAGGGTACGACAACAGTTTAGGTTTAGCGTACGTGTTAGGGTACGTGTTAGTGTTAGCGTACGGGTTAGGATTAGGGGACGGGTTAGGGTAAGGCTTCGGGTAAGGGTTAGGGTTAGGGTTAGGCTTAGAGGACGGGGACGGTTTAGGGGACAGGTTAGGGTTCGACAACGGTTTAGGGTGAGCGTACGTGTTAGGGTACGTGTTAGTGTTAGCGTACGGGTTAGGATTAGGGGACGGGTTAGGGTAAGGCTTCGGGTAAGGGTCAGGGTTTGGGGTAGGGTTAGGGTTAGGGGACGGGGACGGTTTAGGGGACAGGTTAGGGTACGACAACGGTTTAGGGTGAGCGTACGTGTTAGGGTATGCGTTAGTGTTAGCTTACGGGTTAGGATTAGGGGACGGGTTAGGGGAAGGCTTCGGGTAAGGGTTAGGGTTAGGGTTAGGGTTAGGGTTAGGGGACTGGGACGGTTTAGGGGACAGGTTAGGGTATGACAACAGTTTAGGGTGAGCGAACGTGTTAGGGTACGGGTTAGTGTTAGCTTACGGGTTAGGATTAGGGGACGGGTTAGGGTAAGGATTTGGGTAAGGGGTAGGGTTAGGGTTAGGGTTAGGGTTAGGGTTAGGTGACGGGGACGGTTTAGGGGACAGGTTAGTGTACGCAATGTTTTACGGTGAGCATATGTGCTAGGGTACGGGTTAGTGTTAGCGTACGGGTTAGATTTAAGTGACGGGTTAGGGTAAGGCTTCGGGGAAGGGTTAGGTTTAGGGTTAGGGTTAGGGTTAGGGTTAGGGTTAGGGGACGGGGACGGTTTAGGGGACAGGTTAGGGTACGACAACTGTTTAGGGTGAGCGTACGTGTTAGGGTACTGTTTAGTGTTAGCATACGGGTTAGGATTAGGGAACGGGTTAGGGTAAGTCTTCGGGTAAGGGTTAGGGTTAGGGTTAGGGTTAGGGTTAGGGTTAGGGGACAGGGACGGTTTAGGGGACAGGTTAGGGTATGACAACGGTTTAGGGTGAGCGTACATGTTAGGGTACGGGTTAGTGTTAGCATACGGGTTAGGATTAGGGGACGGGTTAGGGTAAGGCTTCGGGTAAGTGTTAGGGTTAGGGTTAGGGTTAGGGGACGGGGACGTTTTAGGGCACAGGTTAGGGTACGACAACGGTTTAGGGTGAACGTTAGTGTTAGGGTATGGGTTAGTGTTAGCGTACGGGTTAGTATTAGGGGACGTGTTTGGGTAAGGCTTCGGGTAAGTGTTAGGGTTAGGGTTAGGGTTAGGGGACGGGGACGTTTTAGGGGACAGGTTAGGGTACGAAAACGGTTTAGGGTGAGCGTACATGTTAGGGTACGGGTTAGTGTTAGCATACGGGTTAGGATTAGGCGACAGGTTAGGGTAAGGCTTCGGGTAAGTGTTAGTGTTAGGGTTACGGTTAGGGTTAGGGTTAGGGGACGGGGACGGTTTAGGGGATAGGTTCGGGTATGACAACGGTTTAGGGTGAGCGTACGTGCTGGGGTACGGGTTAGTGTTAGCGTACGTCTTAGGAATATGGGACGGGTTAGGGTAAGGCTTCGGGTAAGAGTTAGGGTTAGGGTTAGGGTTAGGGTTAGGAGACGGGGACGGTTTAGGGGACAGGTTAGGGTACGACAACGGTTAGGGTGAGCGTACATGTTAGGGTACGGGTTAGTGTTAGCATACGGGTTAGGATTAGGGGACGGGTTAGTGTAAGGCTTGGGGTAAGTGTTAGGTTTAGGGTTAGGGTTAGGGTTAGGGGACGGGGATGGTTAGGGTTAGGGTTAGGGTTAGGGTTAGGGTTAGGGGACGGGGTCGGTTTAGGGGACATGTTAGGGTACGACAACGGTTTAGGGTGAGGGTACGTGTTAGGGTACGGGTTAGTGTTAGCGTACGGGTTAGGATTAGGGGATGGGTTAGGGTAAGGCTTCGGGTAAGGGTTAGGGTTAGGTTTAGGGTTAGGGTTAGGGTTAGGGGACAGGGACGGTTTAGGGAACAGGTTATGGTACGACAACGGTTTAGGGTTAGGGTTAGGGTTAGGGTTAGGGTTAGGGTTAGGGTTAGGGGACGGGGACGGTTTAGGGGACAGGTTAGGGTATGACAACGGTTTAGGATGAGCGTACGTGTTAGGGTACGGTTTAGTGTTAGCGTACGGGTTAGGATTAGGGGTCGGGTTAGGGTAAGGCTTCGTGTAAGGGTTAGGGTTAGGGTTAGGGTTAGGGTTATGGTTAGGGGACGGGGACGGTTTAGGGGACAGGTTAGGGTACGACAACGGTTTAGGGTGAGCGTACGTGTTAGGGTACGGGTTAGTGTTAGCATACAGGTTAGGATTAGGGGACGGGTTAAGGTAAGTCTTTGGGTAAGGTTTAGGGTTAGGGTTAGGGTTAGGGTTAGGGTTAGGGGACGGGGACGGTTTAGGGGACAGGTTACGGTACGACAACGGTTTAGGGTGAGGGTACGTGTTAGGGTACGGGTGAGTGTTAGCGTATGGGTTAGGTTTAGGGGACGGGTTAGGGTAAGGCTTCGGGTAAGGGTTAGGTTTAGGTTTAGGTTTAGGGTTAGGGTTAGGGGACAGGGACGGTTTAGGGGACAGGTTAGAGTACGACAACGGTTTAGGGTGAACGTACGTGTTAGGGTACGGGTTAGTGTTAGCGTACGGATTAGTATTAGGGGACGGGTTAGGGTAAGGCTTCGGGTAAGTGTTAGGGTTGGGTTAGGGTTAGGGTTAGGGGACGGTTTAAGGGACAGGTTATGGTACGACAGCGGTTTAGGGTGAGCGTACATGTCAGGGTACGGGTTAGCGTTAGCATATGGGTTATGATTAGGGTACGGGTTAGGGTAAGGCTTCGGGTAAGGGTTAGGGTTAGGGTTAGGGTTAGGGGACGGGGACGATTTAGGGGACAGGTTAGGGTACGACAACGGTTTTGGGGAACGTACGTGTTAGGGTACGGTTTAGTGTTAGCGTATGGGTTAGGATTAGGGGATGGGTTAGGGTAAGGCTACGGGTAAGGGTTAGGGTTAGGGTTAGGGTTAGGGTTAGGGGACTGGGACAGTTTAGGGGACAGGTTAGGGTACGACAACGTTTTAGGGTGAGCGTACGTGTTAGGGTATGGGTTAGTGTTAGCGTACGGGTTAGGATTAGGGGACGGGTTAGTGTAAGGCTTGGGGTAAGTGTTAGGTTTAGGGTTAGGGTTAGGGTTAGGGGACGGGGATGGTTTAGGGGACAGGTTAGGGTACGACAACGGTTTAGGGTGAGGGTACGTGTTAGGGTACGGGTTAGTGTTAGAATACGGATTAGGATTATGGGACGCGTTAGGGTAAGGCTTCGGGTAAGTGTTAGGGTTAGGGTTAGTGTTCGGGTTAGGGTTAGGGGACGGTTTATGGGACAGGTTTGGGTATGACAACGGTTTAGGGTGGGCGTACGTGTTAGGGTACGGTTTAGCGTTAGCGTTCGGGTTAGGAATAGGGGACGGGTTAGGGTAAGGGTTCGGGTAAGGGTTAGGGGTAGGGTTAGGGTTGGGTTAGGGTTAGGGGACGGGGACGGTTTAGGGGACAGGTTAGGGTACGACAACGGTTTAGGGTGAGCGTACGTGTTAGGGTACGGGTTAGTGTTAGCGTACGGGTTAGGATTAGGGGACGGGTTAGTGTAAGGCTTCGGGTAAGGGTTAGGGTTAGGGTTAGGGTTAGGGGACGGGGACGGTTTAGGGAACAGGTTAGGGTACGACAACGGTTTAGGATGAGCGTACGTGTTAGGGTACGGGTTAGTGTTAGCGTACGGGTTAGGATTAGGGGACGGGTTAGGGTAAGGCTTCGTGTAAGGTTTAGGGTTAGGGTTAGGGTTAGGATTAGGGGACGGGGACGGTTTAGGGGACAGGTTATGGTACGACAACGGTTTAGGGTTAGCGTACGTGTTAGGGTACGGGTTAGTGTTAGCATACGGCTTTGGATTAGGGGCCGGGTTAGGTTAAGGCTTCGGGTAAGGGTTAGGGTTAGGTTTAGGGTTAGGGGACGGGGACGGTTTAGGGGACAGGTTAGGGTACGACAACATTTTAGGGTGAGCGTATGTGTTAGGTTACAGGTTAGTGTTTGCGTACGGGTTAGGATTAGAGGACGGGTTAGGGTAAGGCTTCGGGTAAGGGTTAGGGTTAGGGTTAGGGTTAGGGTTAGGTTTAGGAGATGTTTTCGTGGACAGGTTAGGGTACGACAACTTTTTAGTTTTAACGTACGTGTTAGGGTATGGGTTAGTGTTAGCGTACGGGTTAGGATTAGGGGACGTCTTAGGGTAAGGCTTCGGGTAAGGGTTAGGGTTAGGGTTAGGGTTAGGGTTAGGGGATGGGGACGGTTCAGGGGACAGGTTAGGGTACGACTACGGTTTAGGGTGAGCGTACATGTTAGGGTACGGGTTAGTGTTAGCATGCGAGTTAGTTTTAGGGTACGGGTTAGTGTAAGGCTTCGGGTAAGGGTTTGGGTTAGGGTTAGGGTTAGGTTTAGAGGGCGGGGACGGTTTAGGGGACAGGTTAGGATACAACAACGGTTTAGGGTGAGGGTACGTGTTAGGGTATGGGTTAGTGTTATTGTACGGGTTAGGATTAGGGGACGGGTTAGGGTAAGGCTTCGGGTAAGGGTTAGGTTTAGGGTTAGGGTTAGGGTTAGGGTTACGGGACGGGGACGGTTTAGGGGACAGGTTAGGGTAAGACAACGGTTTAGGGTGAGCGTACATGTTAGGGTACGGGTCAGTGTTAGCGTACGGGTTAGGATTAGGAGAAGGGTTAAGGTAAGGCTTCGGGTAAGGGTTAGGGTTAGGGTTAGGGTTAGGGTTAGGTGACGGGGACGGTTTAGGGGACCGGTTAGGGTATGACAACGATTTAGGGTGAGCGTACGTGTTAGGGTCCGGGTTAGTGTTAGCGTATGTGTTAGGATTTGGGGACGGGTTAGGGTAAGGCTTCGGTTAAGGGTTAGGGTTAGGGGACGGGGACGGTTTAGGGGACAGGTTAGGGTACGACAACGGTTTTGGGTGAATGTACGTGTTAGGGTACGGTTTAGTGTTAGCGTACGGGTTAGGATTAGGGGACGGGTTAGTGTAAGGCTTCGGGTAAGGGTTAGGGTTAGGGTTAGGGTTAGGGGACTGGGACAGTTTAGGGGACAGGTTACGGTACGACAACGTTTTAGGGTGAGCGTACGTGTTAGAGTACGGGTTAGTGTTAGCGTACGGGTTAGGATTAGGGGACGGGTTAGGGTAAGGCTTCGGGTAAGGGTTAGGGTTAGGGTTAGGGTTAGGGTTAGGGTTAGGTTTAGGAGACGGTTTCGGGGACAGGTTAGGGTACGACAAATTTTTAGGTTTAGCGTACGTGTTAGGGTACGGGTTAGTGTTAGCGTACGGGTTAGGATTATGGGACGGGTTAGGGTAAGGCTTCGGGTAAGGGTTAGTGTTAGGGTAAGGGTTAGGGTTAGGGGACGGGGACGGTTTACGGGACAGGTTAGGGTACGACAATGGTTTAGGGTGAGCGTAAGTGTTAGGGTACGGGTTAGTGTTAGTGTGCGAGTTAGGTTTATGGGACGGGTTAGCGTAAGGCTTCGGGTAAGGATTTGGTTTAGGGTTAGGGTTAGGGTTAGGTTTAGGGGCGGGGAAGGTTTAGGGGACAGGTTAGGGTACGACAAAGGTGTAGGGTGAGGGTACGTGTTAGGGTACGGGTTAGTGTTATTGTACGGGTTAGGATTAGGGGACGGGTTAGGGTAAGTCTTCGTGTAATGGTTAGGTTTAGGGTTAGGGTTAGGGTTAGGGTTACGGGACGGGGACGGTTTAGGGGACAGGTTAGGGTAAGACAATGGTTTAGGGTGAGCGTACATGTTAGGGTATGGGTTAGTGTTAGCGTACGGGTTAGGATTAGGAGACGGGTTAGGGTAAGGCTTCGGGTAAGTGTTAGGGTTAGGGTTAAGGTTAGGGTTAGGGTTAGGGGACGGGGACGGTTTAGGCGACAGGTTAGTGTATGACAACGGTTTAGGGTGAGCGTTCGTGTTAGGGTACGGATTAGTGTTAGCGTACGGGTTAGGATAAGGGGACGGGTTAGGGTAAGGCTTCAGGTTAGGGTTAGGGTTAGGGTTAGGGTTAGTGTTAGGGTTAGGTTTAGGGGACGGTTTAGAGGACAGGTTAGGGTACGACAACAGTTTAGGTTTAGCGTACGTGTTAGGGTACGTGTTAGTGTTAGCGTACGGGTTAGGATTAGGGGACGGGTTAGGGTAAGGCTTCGGGTAAGGGTTAGGGTTAGGGTTAGGCTTAGAGGACGGGGACGGTTTAGGGGACAGGTTAGGGTTCGACAACGGTTTAGGGTGAGCGTACGTGTTAGGGTACGTATTAGTGTTAGCTTATGGGTTAGGATTAGGGGACGGGTTAGGGGAAGGCTTCGGGTAAGGGTTAGGGTTAGGGTTAGGGTTAGGGTTAGGGGACTGGGACGGTTTAGGGGACAGGTTAGGGTATGACAACAGTTTAGGGTGAGCGAACGTGTTAGGGTACGGGTTAGTGTTAGCGTACGGGTTAGGATTAGGGGACGGGTTAGGGTAAGGATTTGGGTAAGGGGTAGGGTTAGGGTTAGGGTTAGGGTTAGGGTTAGGTGACGGGGACGGTTTAGGGGACAGGTTAGTGTACGCAATGTTTTACGGTGAGCATATGTGCTAGGGTACGGGTTAGTGTTAGCGTACGGGTTAGATTTAAGTGACGGGTTAGGGTAAGGCTTCGGGTAAGGGTTAGGTTTAGGGTTAGGGTTAGGGTTAGGGTTAGGTTTAGGGGACGGGGACGGTTTAGGGGACAGGTTAGGGTACGACAACTGTTTAGGGTGAGCGTACGTGTTAGGGTACTGTTTAGTGTTAGCATACGGGTTAGGATTAGGGGACGGGTTAGGGTAAGTCTTCGGGTAAGGGTTAGGGTTAGGGTTAGGGTTAGGGGACGGGGACGGTTTAGGGGACAGGTTAGGGTATGACAACGGTTTAGGGTGAGCGTACATGTTAGGGTACGGGTTAGTGTTAGCATACGGGTTAGGATTAGGGGACGGGTTAGGGTAAGGCTTCGGGTAAGTGTTAGGGTTAGGGTTAGGATTAGGGTTAGGGTTAGGGGACGGGGACGTTTTAGGGCACAGGTTAGGGTACGACAATGGTTTAGGGTGAACGTTAGTGTTAGGGTATGGGTTAGTGTTAGCGTACGGGTTAGTATTAGGGGACGTGTTAGGGTAAGGCTTCGGGTAAGTGTTAGGGTTAGGTTTAGGTTTAGGGTTAGGGTTAGGGGACAGGGACGGTTTAGGGGACAGGTTAGAGTACGACAACGGTTTAGGGTGAACGTACGTGTTAGGGTACGGGTTAGTGTTAGCGTACGGATTAGTATTAGGGGACGGGTTAGGGTAAGGCTTCGGGTAAGTGTTAGGGTTAGGGTTAGGGTTAGGGGACGGTTTAAGGGACAGGTTATGGTACGACAGCGGTTTAGGGTGAGCGTACATGTCAGGGTACGGGTTAGCGTTAGCATACGGGTTATGATTAGGGGACGGGTTAGGGTAAGGCTTCGGGTAAGGGTTACGGTTAGGGTTAGGGTTAGGGGACGGGGACGATTTAGGGGACAGTTTAGGGTACGACAACGGTTTTGGGTGAACGTACGTGTTAGGGTACGGTTTAGTGTTAGCGTATGGGTTAGGATTAGGGGATGGGTTAGGGTAAGGCTACGGGTAAGGGTTAGGGTTAGGGTTAGGGTTAGGGGACTGGGACAGTTTAGGGGACAGGTTAGGGTACGACAACGTTTTAGGGTGAGCGTACGTGTTAGGGTATGGGTTAGTGTTAGCGTACGGGTTAGGATTAGGGGACGGGTTAGTGTAAGGCTTGGGGTAAGTGTTAGGTTTAGGGTTAGGGTTAGGGTTAGGGGACGGGGATGGTTTAGGGGACAGGTTAGGGTACGACAACGGTTTAGGGTGAGGGTACGTGTTAGGGTACGGGTTAGTGTTAGAATACGGATTAGGATTATGGGACGCGTTAGGGTAAGGCTTCGGGTAAGTGTTAGGGTTAGGGTTAGTGTTCGGGTTAGGGTTAGGGGACGGTTTATGGGACAGGTTTGGGTATGACAACGGTTTAGGGTGGGCGTACGTGTTAGGGTACGGGTTAGGGTTAGCGTTCGGGTTAGGAATAGGGGACGGGTTAGGGTAAGGGTTCGGGTAAGGGTTAGGGGTAGGGTTAGGGTTGGGTTAGGGTTAGGGGACGGGGACGGTTTAGGGGACAGGTTAGGGTACGACAACGGTTTAGGGTGAGCGTACGTGTTAGGGTACGGGTTAGTGTTAGCGTACGGGTTAGGATTAGGGGACGGGTTAGTGTAAGGCTTCGGGTAAGGGTTAGGGTTAGGGTTAGGGTTAGGGGACGGGGACGGTTTAGGGAACAAGTTAGGGTACGACAACGGTTTAGGATGAGCGTACGTGTTAGGGTACGGGTTAGTGTTAGCGTACGGGTTAGGATTAGGGGACGGGTTAGGGTAAGGCTTCGTGTAAGGTTTAGGGTTAGGGTTAGGGTTAGGGTTAGGGGACGGGGACGGTTTAGGGGACAGGTTATGGTACGACAACGGTTTAGGGTTAGCGTACGTGTTAGGGTACGGGTTAGTGTTAGCATACGGCTTAGGATTAGGGGCCGGGTTAGGTTAAGGCTTCGGGTAAGGGTTAGGGTTAGGTTTAGGGTTAGGGGACGGGGACGGTTTAGGGGACAGGTTAGGGTACGACAACATTTTAGGGTGAGCATATGTTTTAGGTTACAGGTTAGTGTTTGCGTACGGGTTAGGATTAGAGGACGGGTTAGGGTAAGGCTTCGGGTAAGGGTTAGGGTTAGGGTTAGGGTTAGGGTTAGGTTTAGGAGATGTTTTCGTGGACAGGTTAGGGTACGACAACTTTTTAGTTTTAACGTACGTGTTAGGGTATGGGTTAGTGTTAGCGTACGGGTTAGGATTAGGGGACGTCTTAGGGTAAGGCTTCGGGTAAGGGTTAGGGTTAGGGTTAGGGTTAGGGGATGGGGACGGTTCAGGGGACAGGTTAGGGTACGACTACGGTTTAGGGTGAGCGTACATGTTAGGGTACGGGTTAGTGTTAGCATGCGAGTTAGTTTTAGGGTACGGGTTAGTGTAAGGCTTCGGGTAAGGGTTTGGGTTAGGGTTAGGATTAGGGTTAGGTTTAGAGGGCGGGGACGTTTTAGGGGACAGGTTAGGATACGACAACGGTTTAGGGTGAGGGTACGTGTTAGGGTATGGGTTCGTGTTATTGTACGGGTTAGGATTAGGGGACGGGTTAGGGTAAGGCTTCGGGTAAGGGTTAGGTTTAGGTTTAGGGTTAGGGTTAGGGTTACGGGACGGGGACGGTTTAGGGGACAGGTTAGGGTAAGACAACGGTTTAGGGTGAGCGTACATGTTAGGGTACGGGTCAGTGTTAGCGTACGGGTTAGGATTAGGAGAAGGGTTAAGGTAAGGCTTCGGGTAAGGGTTAGGGTTAGGGTTAGGGTTAGGGTTAGGTGACGGGGACGGTTTAGGGGACCGGTTAGGGTATGACAACGATTTAGGGTGAGCGTACGTGTTAGGGTCCGGGTTAGTGTTAGCGTATGTGTTAGGATTTGGGGACGGGTTAGGGTAAGGCTTCGGGTAAGGGTTAGGGTTAGGGTTAGTGTTATGGTTAGGGTTAGGGGACGGGGACGGTTTAGGGGACAGGTTAGTGTACGACAACGGTTTAGGGTGAGCGTACGTGCTAGGGTACGGGTTAATGTTAGCGTACGGGTTAGGATTAGGGGACGGGTTAGGGTAAGGCTTCGGGTAAGGGTTAGGGTTAGGGTTAGGGGTAGGTGACGGGGACGGTTTAGGGGACAGGTTAGGGTACGACAACTGTTTAGGGTGAGCGTACGTGTTAGCGTACGGGTTAGTGTTAGCGTACGGGTTAGTGTTAGCGTACGGGTTAGGATTAGGGGACGGGTTAGGGTAAGGCTTCGGGTAAGGATTAGGGTTAGGGTTAGGGTTAGGGTTAGGGGACGGGGACAGTTTAGGGGACAGGTTAGGGTACGAAAACGGTTTAGGTTGAATGTAGGTGTTAGGGTACGGTTTAGTGTTAGCGTACGGGTTAGTATTAGGGGACGGGTTAGGGTAAGGCTTCGGGTAAGTGTTAGCGTTAGGGTTAGGGTTAGGGTTAGGGGACGGGGACCGTTTAGGGGACAGGTTAGTGTACGATAACGGTTTAGGGTGAGCGTACGTGTTAGGGTAAGGGTTAGTGTTAGCATACGGCTTAGGATTAGGGGACGGGTTAGGGTAAGGCTTCGGGTAAGTGTTGGGGTTAGGGTTATGGTTAGGGTTAGGGGACGGGGACGGTTTAGGGGATAGGTTCGGGTATGACAATGGTTTAGGGTGAGCGTACATGTTAGGGTACGGGTTAGTGTTAGCATACGGGTTAGGATTAGGCGACTGGTTAGGGTAAGGCTTCGGGTAAGTGTTAGTGTTAGGGTTAGGGTTAGGGTTAGGGTTAGGGGACGGGGACGGTTTAGGGGATAGGTTCGGGTATGACAACGGTTTAGGGTGAGCGTACGTGCTGGGTGACGGGTTAGTGTTAGCGTACGGTTTAGGATAAGGGGACGGGTTAGGTAAGGCTTCGTGTAAGGTTTAGGGTTAGGGTTAGGGTTAGGGTTAGGACACGGGGACGGTTTAGGGGACAGGTTAGGGTACGACAACGGTTTAGGGTGAGCGTACCTGTTAGGGTACGGGTTACTGTTAGCATACGGGTTAGGATTAGGGGACGGGTTAGTGTAAGGCTTCGGGTATGTGTTAGGTATAGGGTTAGGGTTAGGGGACGGGGACGGTTTAGGGGATAGTTTCGGGTATGACAACGGTTTAGGGTGAGCGTACGTGTTAGGGTACGGGTTAGTGTTAGCGTACGGGTTAGGAATAGGGGACGGGTTAGGGTAAGGCTTCGTGTAAGGGTTAGGGTTAGGGTTAGGGTTAGGGTTAGGGTTAGGGGACGGGGACGGGGACGGTTTAGGGGACACGTTACGGTACGACAACGGTTTAGGGTGAGGGTACGTGTTAGGGTACGGGTTAGTTTTAGCGTATGGGTTAGTATTAGGGGACGGATTAGGGTAAGGCATCGGGTAAGGGTTAGGGTTAGGTTTAGGTTTAGGGTTAGGGTTAGGGGACAGGGACGGTTTAGGGGACAGGTTAGAGTACGACAACGGTTTAGGGTGAACGTACGTGTTAGAGTACGGGTTAGTGTTAGCGTACGGGTTAGTATTAGGGGACGGGTTAGGGTAAGGCTTCGGGTAAGTGTTAGGGTTAGGGTTAGGGTTAGGGTTAGGGTTAGGGGACGGTTTAGGGGACAGGTTAGGGTACAACAGCGGTTTAGGGTGAGCGTACATGTTAGGGTACGGTTTAGCGTTAGCATACGGGTTATGATTAGGGGACGGGTTAGGGTAAGGCTTCGGTTAAGGGTTAGGGTTAGGGTTAGGGTTAGGGGACGGGGACGGTTTAGGGGACAGGTTAGGGTACGACAACGGTTTTGGGTGAATGTACGTGTTAGGGTACGGTTTAGTGTTAGCGTACGGGTTAGGATTAGGGGACGGGTTAGGGTAAGGCTTCGGGTAAGGGTTAGGGTTAGGGTTAGGGTTAGGGGACTGGGACAGTTTAGGGGACAGGTTATGGTACGACAACGTTTTAGGGTGAGCGTACGTGTTAGAGTACGGGTTAGTGTTAGCGTACGGGTTAGGATTAGGGGACGGGTTAGGGTAAGGCTTCGGGTAAGGGTTAGGGTTAGGGTTAGGGTTAGGGTTAGGGTTAGGTTTAGGAGACGGTTTCGGGGACAGGTTAGGGTACGACAAATTTTTAGGTTTAGCGTACGTGTTAGGGTACGGGTTAGTGTTAGCGTACGGGTTAGGATTAGGGGACGGGTTAGGGTAAGGCTTCGGGTAAGGGTTAGTGTTAGGGTTAGGGTTAGGGTTAGGGGACGGGGACGGTTTACGGGACAGGTTAGGGTACGACAATGGTTTAGGGTGAGCGTAAGTGTTAGGGTACGGGTTAGTGTTAGTGTGCGAGTTAGGTTTATGGGACGGGTTAGCGTAAGGCTTCGGGTAAGGATTTGGTTTAGGGTTAGGGTTAGGGTTAGGTTTAGGGGCGGGGAAGGTTTAGGGGACAGGTTAGGGTACGACAAAGGTTTAGGGTGTGGGTACGTGTTAGGGTACGGGTTAGTGTTATTGTACGGGTTAGGATTAGGGGACGGGTTAGGGTAAGTCTTCGTGTAATGGTTAGGTTTAGGGTTAGGGTTAGGGTTAGGGTTACGGGACGGGGACGGTTTAGGGGACAGGTTAGGGTAAGACAATGGTTTAGGGTGAGCGTACATGTTAAGGTATGGGTTAGTGTTAGCGTACGGGTTAGGATTAGGAGACGGGTTAGGGTAAGGCTTCGGGTAAGTGTTAGGGTTAGGGTTAAGGTTAGGGTTAGGGTTAGGGTTAGGGTTAGTGTTAGGGTTAGGTTTAGGGGACGGTTTAGAGGACAGGTTAGGGTACGACAACAGTTTAGGTTTAGCGTACGTGTTAGGGTACGTGTTAGTGTTAGCGTACGGGTTAGGATTAGGGGACGGGTTAGGGTAAGGCTTCGGGTAAGGGTTAGGGTTAGGGTTAGGCTTAGAGGACAGGGACGGTTTAGGGGACAGGTTAGGGTTCGACAACGGTTTAGGGTGAGCGTACGTGTTAGGGTACGTGTTAGTGTTAGCGTACGGGTTAGGATTAGGGGACGGGTTAGGGTAAGTCTTCGGGTAAGGGTCAGGGTTTGGGGTAGGGTTAGGGTTAGGGGAAGGGGACGGTTTAGGGGACAGGTTAGGGTACGACAACGGTTTAGGGTGAGCGTACGTGTTAGGGTATGCGTTAGTGTTAGCTTACGGGTTAGTATTAGGGGACGGGTTAGGGGAAGGCTTTGGGTAAGGGTTAGGGTTAGGGTTAGGGTTAGGGTTAGGGGACTGGGACGGTTTAGGGGACAGGTTAGGGTATGACAACAGTTTAGGGTGAGCGAACGTGATAGGGTACGGGTTAGTGTTAGCGTACGGGTTAGGATTAGGGGACGGGTTAGGGTAAGGATTTGGGTAAGGGGTAGGGTTAGGGTTAGGGTTAGGGTTAGGGTTAGGTGACGGGGACGGTTTAGGGGACAGGTTAGTGTACGCAATGTTTTACGGTGAGCATATGTGCTAGGGTACGGGTTAGTGTTAGCGTACGGGTTAGATTTAAGTGACGGGTTAGGGTAAGGCTTCGGGTAAGGGTTAGGTTTAGGGTTAGGGTTAGGGTTAGGTTTAGGGTTAGGGGACGGGGACGGTTTAGGGGACCGGTTAGGGTACGACAACTGTTTAGGGTGAGCGTACGTGTTAGGGTACTGTTTAGTGTTAGCATACGGGTTAGGATTAGGGGACGGGTTAGGGTAAGTCTTCGGGTAAGGGTTAGGGTTAGGGTTAGGGTTAGGGTTAGGGTTAGGGGACGGGGACGGTTTAGGGGACAGGTTAGGGTATGACAACGTTTTAGGGTGAGCGTACATGTTAGGGTACGGGTTAGTGTTAGCATACGGGTTAGGATTAGGGGACGGGTTAGGGTAAGGCTTCGGGTAAGTGTTAGGGTTAGGGTTAGGATTAGGGTTAGGGTTAGGGGACGGGGACGTTTTAGGGCACAGGTTAGGGTACGACAACGGTTTAGGGTGAACGTTAGTGTTAGGGTATGGGTTAGTGTTAGCGTACGGGTTAGTATTAGGGGACGTGTTAGGGTAAGGCTTCGGGTAAGTGTTAGGGTTAGGGTTAGGGTTAGGGGACGGGGACGTTTTAGGGGACAGGTTAGGGTACGAAAACGGTTTAGGGTGAGCGTACATGTTAGGGTACGGGTTAGTGTTAGCATACGGGTTAGGATTAGGCGACAGGTTAGGGTAAGGCTTCGGGTAAGTGTTAGTGTTAGGGTTACGGTTAGGGTTAGGGTTAGGGGACGGGGACGGTTTAGGGGATAGGTTCGGGTATGACAACGGTTTAGGGTGAGCGTATGTGCTGCGGTACGGGTTAGTGTTAGCGTACGTCTTAGGAATATGGGACGGGTTAGGGTAAGGCTTCGGGTAAGAGTTAGGGTTAGGGTTAGGGTTAGGGGACGGAGACGGTTTAGGGGACAGGTTAGGGTACGACAACGGTTTAGGATGAGCGTATGTGTTAGGGTACGGGTTAGTGTTAGCGTACGGGTTAGGATTAGGGGACGGGTTAGGGTAAGGCTTCGTGTAAGGTTTAGGGTTAGGGTTAGGGTTAGGGTTAGGAGACGGGGACGGTTTAGGGGACAGGTTAGGGTACGACAACGGTTAGGGTGAGCGTACTAGTTAGGGTACGGGTTAGTGTTAGCATACGGGTTAGGATTAGGGGACGGGTTCGGGGAAGTCTTCGCGTAAGTGTTAGGGTTAGGGTTAGGGTTAGGGGACGGGGTCGGTTTAGGGGACATGTTAGGGTACGACAACGGTGTAGGGTGAGGGTACGTGTTAGGGTACGGGTTAGTGTTAGCGTACGGGTTAGGATTAGGGGATGGGTTAGGGTAAGGCTTCGGGTAAGGGTTAGGGTTAGGTTTAGGGTTAGGGTTAGGGTTAGGGGACAGGGACGGTTTAGGGAACAGGTTATGGTACGACAACGGTTTAGGGTTAGGGTTAGGGTTAGGGTTAGGTTTAGGGTTAGGGTTAGGGTTAGGGGACGGGGACGGTTTAGGGGACAGTTTAGGGTATGACAACGGTTCAGGATGAGCGTACGTGTTAGGGTACGGTTTAGTGTTAGCGTACGGGTTAGGATTAGGGGTCGGGTTAGGGTAAGGCTTCGTGTAAGGGTTAGGGTTAGGGTTAGGGTTAGGGTTATGGTTAGGGGACGGGGACGGTTTAGGGGACAGGTTAGGGTACGACAACGGTTTAGGGTGAGCGTACGTGTTAGGGTACGGGTTAGTGTTAGCATACGGGTTAGGATTAGGGGACGGGTTAAGGTAAGTCTTTGGGTAAGGTTTAGGGTTAGGGTTAGGGTTAGGGTTAGGGGACGGGGACGGTTTAGGGGACAGGTTACGGTACGAGAACGGTTTAGGGTGAGGGTACGTGTTAGGGTACGGGTTAGTGTTAGCGTATGGGTTAGGTTTAGGGGACGGGTTAGGGTAAGGCTTCGGGTAAGGGTTAGGGTTAGGTTTAGGTTTAGGGTTAGGGTTAGGGGACAGGGACGGTTTAGGGGACAATTTAGAGTACGACAACGGTTTAGGGTGAACGTACGTGTTAGGGTACGGGTTAGTGTTAGCGTACGGATTAGTATTAGGGGACGGGTTAGGGTAAGGCTTCGGGTAAGTGTTAGGGTTAGGGTTAGGGTTAGGGTTAGGGTTAGGGGACGGTTTAAGGGACAGGTTATGGTACGACAGCGGTTTAGGGTGAGCGTACATGTCAGGGTACGGGTTAGCGTTAGCATACGGGTTATGATTAGGGGACGGGTTAGGGTAAGGCTTCGGGTAAGGGTTAGGGTTAGGGTTAGGGTTAGGGGACGGGGACGATTTAGGGGACAGGTTAGGGTACGACAACGGTTTTGGGTGAACGTACGTGTTAGGGTACGGTTTAGTGTTAGCGTATGGGTTAGGAATAGGGGATGGGTTAAGGTAAGGCTACGGGTAAGGGTTAGGGTTAGGGTTAGGGTTAGGGTTAGGGGACTGGGACAGTTTAGGGGACAGGTTAGGGTACGACAACGTTTTAGGGTGAGCGTACGTGTTAGGGTATGGGTTAGTGTTAGCGTACGGGTTAGGATTAGGGGACGGGTTAGTGTAAGGCTTGGGGTAAGTGTTAGGTTTAGGGTTAGGGTTAGGGTTAGGGGACGGGGATGGTTTAGGGGACAGGTTAGGGTACGACAACGGTTTAGGGTGAGGGTACGTGTTAGGGTACGGGTTAGTGTTAGAATATGGATTAGGATTATGGGACGCGTTAGTGTAAGGCTTCGGGTAAGTGTTAGGGTTAGGGTTAGTGTTCGGGTTAGGGTTAGGGGACGGTTTATGGGACAGGTTTGGGTATGACAACGGTTTAGGGTGGGCGTACGTGTTAGGGTACGGGTTAGGGTTAGCGTTCGGGTTAGGAATAGGGGACGGGTTAGGGTAAGGGTTCGGGTAAGGGTTAGGGGTAGGGTTAGGGTTGGGTTAGGGTTAGGGGACGGGGACGGTTTAGGGGACCGGTTAGGGTATGACAACGGTTTAGGGTGAGCGTACATGTTAGGGTACGGGTCAGTGTTAGCGTACGGGTTCGGATTAGGAGAAGGGTTAAGGTAAGGCTTCGGGTAAGGGTTAGTGTTAGGGTTAGGGTTAGGGTTAGGTGACGGGGACGGTTTAGGGGACCGGTTAGGGTATGACAACGATTTAGGGTGAGCGTACGTGTTAGGGTCCGGGTTAGTGTTAGCGTATGTGTTAGGATTTGGGGACGGGTTAGGGTAAGGCTTCGGGTAAGGGTTAGGCTTAGGGTTAGTGTTATGGTTAGGGTTAGGGGACGGGGACGGTTTAGGGGACAGGTTAGTGTACGACAACGGTTTAGGGTGAGCATACGTGCTAGGGTACGGGTTAATGTTAGCGTACGGGTTAGGATTAGGGGACGGGTTAGGGTAAGGCTTCGGGTAAGGGTTAGGGTTAGGGTTAGGGGTAGGTGACGGGGACGGTTTAGGGGACAGGTTAGGGTACGACAACTGTTTAGGGTGAGCGTACGTGTTAGCGTACGGGTTAGTGTTAGCGTACGGGTTAGTGTTAGCGTACGGGTTAGGATTAGGGGACGGGTTAGGGTAAGGCTTCGGGTAAGGATTAGGGTTAGGGTTAGGGTTAGGGTTAGGGGACGGGGACAGTTTAGGGGACAGGTTAGGGTACGAAAACGGTTTAGGTTGAATGTAGGTGTTAGGGTACGGTTTAGTGTTAGCGTACGGGTTAGTATTAGGGGACGGGTTAGGGTAAGGCTTCGGGTAAGTGTTAGCGTTAGGGTTAGGGTTAGGGTTAGGGGACGGGGACCGTTTAGGGGACAGGTTAGTGTACGATAACGGTTTAAGGTGAGCGTACGTGTTAGGGTAAGGGTTAGTGTTAGCATACGGCTTAGGATTAGGGGACGGGTTAGGGTAAGGCTTCGGGTAAGTGTTGGGGTTAGGGTTATGGTTAGGGTTAGGGGACGGGGACGGTTTAGGGGATAGATTCGGGTATGACAACGGTTTAGGGTGAGCGTACATGTTAGGGTACGGGTTAGTGTTAGCATACGGGTTAGGATTAGGCGACGGGTTAGTGTAAGGCTTCGGGTAAGTGTTAGTGTTAGGGTTAGGGTTAGGGTTAGGGTTAGGGGAAGGGGACGGTTTAGGGGATAGGTTCGGGTATGACAACGGTTTAGGGTGAGCGTACGTGCTGGGGTACGGGTTAGTGTTAGCGTACGGTTTAGGATTAGGGGACGGGTTAGGTAAGGCTTCGTGTAAGGTTTAGGGTGAGGGTTAGGGTTAGGGTTAGGAGACGGGGACGGTTTAGGGGACAGGTTAGGGTACGACAACGGTTTAGGGTGAGCGTACATGTTAGGGTACGGGTTAGTGTTAGCATACGGGTTAGGATTAGGGGACGGGTTAGTGTAAGGCTTCGGGTATGTGTTAGGTTTAGGGTTAGGGTTAGGGGACGGGGACGGTTTAGGGGATAGTTTCGGGTATGACAACGATTTAGGGTGAGCGTACGTGTTAGGGTACGGGTTAGTGTTAGCGTACGGGTTAGGAATAGGGGACGGGTTAGGGTAAGGCTTCGTGTAAGGGTTAGGGTTAGGGTTAGGGTTAGGGGACGGGGACGGTTTAGGGGACCGGTTAGGGTACGACAATGGTTTAGGATGAGTGTACGTGTTAGGGTATGGGTTAGTGTTAGCGTAAGGGTTAGGATTAGGGGACGGGTTAGGGTAAGCCTTCGTGTAAGGTTTAGGGTTAGGGTTAGGGTTAGGGTTAGGGTTAGGGGACGGGGACGGGGACGGTTTAGGGGACACGTTACGGTATGACAACGGTTTAGGGTGAGGGTACGTGTTAGGGTACGGGTTAGTTTTAGCGTATGGGTTAGTATTAGGGGACGGATTAGGGTAAGGGTTAGGGTTAGGTTTAGGTTTAGGTTTAGGGTTAGGGGACAGGGACGGTTTAGGGGACAGGTTAGAGTACGACAACGGTTTAGGGTGAACGTACGTGTTAGGGTACGGGTTAGTGTTAGCGTACGGGTTAGTATTAGGGGACGGGTTAGGGTAAGGCTTCGGGTAAGTGTTAGGGTTAGGGTTAGGGTTAGGGTTAGGGTTAGGGGACGGTTTAGGGGACAGGTTAGGGTACAACAGCGGTTTAGGGTGAGCGTACATGTTAGGGTACGAGTTAGCGTTAGCATACGGGTTATGATTAGGGGACGGGTTAGTGTAAGGCTTCGGTTAAGGGTTAGGGTTAGGGTTAGGGTTAGGGGACGGGGACGGTTTAGGGGACAGGTTAGGGTACGACAACGGTTTTGGGTGAATGTACGTGTTAGGGTACGGTTTAGTGTTAGCGTACGGGTTAGGATTAGGGTACGGGTTAGGGTAAGGCTTCGGGTAAGGGTTAGGGTTAGGGTTAGGGTTAGGGGACTGGGACAGTTTAGGGGACAGGTTACGGTACGACAACGTTTTAGGGTGAGCGTACGTGTTAGAGTACGGGTTAGTGTTAGCGTACGGGTTAGGATTAGGGGACGGGTTAGGGTAAGGCTTCGGGTAAGGGTTAGGGTTAGGGTTAGGGTTAGGGTTAGGGTTAGGTTTAGGAGACGGTTTCGGGGACAGGTTAGGGTACGACAAATTTTTAGGTTTAGCGTACGTGTTAGGGTACGGGTTAGTGTTAGCGTACGGGTTAGGATTAGGGGACGGGTTAGGGTAAGGCTTCGGGTAAGGGTTAGTGTTAGGGTTAGGGTTAGGGTTAGGGGACGGGGACGGTTTACGGGACAGGTTAGGGTACGACAATGGTTTAGGGTGAGCGTAAGTGTTAGGGTACGGGTTAGTGTTAGTGTGCGAGTTAGGTTTATGGGACGGGTTAGCGTAAGGCTTCGGGTAAGGATTTGGTTTAGGGTTAGGGTTAGGGTTAGGTTTAGGGGCGGGGAAGGTTTAGGGGACAGGTTAGGGTACGACAAAGGTTTAGGGTGAGGGTACGTGTTAGGGTACGGGTTAGTGTTATTGTACGGGTTAGGATTAGGGGACGGGTTAGGGTAAGTCTTCGTGTAATGGTTAGGTTTAGGGTTAGGGTTAGGGTTAGGGTTACGGGACGGGGACGGTTTAGGGGACAGGTTAGGGTAAGACAATGGTTTAGGGTGAGCGTACATGTTAGGGTATGGGTTAGTGTTAGCGTACGGGTTAGGATTAGGAGACGGGTTAGGGTAAGGCTTCGGGTAAGTGTTAGGGTTAGGGTTAAGGTTAGGGTTAGGGTTAGGGTTAGGGTTAGTGTTAGGGTTAGGTTTAGGGGACGGTTTAGAGGACAGGTTAGGGTACGACAACGGTTTAGGGTGAGCGTACGTGTTAGGGTACGGGTTAGTGTTAGCGTACGGGTTAGGATTAGGGGACGGGTTAGTGTAAGGCTTCGGGTAAGGGTTAGGGTTAGGGTTAGGGTTAGGGGACGGGGACGGTTTAGGGAACAGGTTAGGGTACGACAACGGTTTAGGATGAGCGTACGTGTTAGGGTACGGGTTAGTGTTAGCGTACGGGTTAGGATTAGGGGACGGGTTAGGGTAAGGCTTCGTGTAAGGTTTAGGGTTCGGGTTAGGGTTAGGGTTAGGGGACGGGGACGGTTTAGGGGACAGGTTATGGTACGACAACGGTTTAGGGTTAGCGTACGTGTTAGGGTATGGGTTAGTGTTAGCATACGGCTTAGGATTAGGGGACGGGTTAGGTTAAGGCTTCGGGTAAGGGTTAGGGTTAGGTTTAGGGTTAGGGGACGGGGACGGTTTAGGGGACAGGTTAGGGTACGACAACATTTTAGGGTGAGCGTATGTGTTAGGTTACAGGTTAGTGTTTGCGTACGGGTTAGGATTAGAGGACGGGTTAGGGTAAGGCTTCGGGTAAGGGTTAGTGTTAGGGTTAGGGTTAGGGTTAGGGGACGGGGACGGTTTACGGGACAGGTTAGGGTACGACAATGGTTTAGGGTGAGCGTAAGTGTTAGGGTACGGGTTAGTGTTAGTGTGCGAGTTAGGTTTATGGGACGGGTTAGCGTAAGGCTTCGGGTAAGGATTTGGTTTAGGGTTAGGGTTAGGGTTAGGTTTAGGGGCGGGGAAAGTTTAGGGGACAGGTTAGGGTACGACAAAGGTGTAGGGTGAGGGTACGTGTTAGGGTACGGGTTAGTGTTATTGTACGGGTTAGGATTAGGGGACGGGTTAGGGTAAGTCTTCGTGTAATGGTTAGGTTTAGGGTTAGGGTTAGGGTTAGGGTTACGGGACGGGGACGGTTTAGGGGACAGGTTAGGGTAAGACAATGGTTTAGGGTGAGCGTACATGTTAGGGTATGGGTTAGTGTTAGCGTACGGGTTAGGATTAGGAGACGGGTTAGGGTAAGGCTTCGGGTAAGTGTTAGGGTTAGGGTTAAGGTTAGGGTTAGGGTTAGGGGACGGGGACGGTTTAGGCGACAGGTTAGTGTATGACAACGGTTTAGGGTGAGCGTTCGTGTTAGGGTACGGATTAGTGTTAGCGTACGGGTTAGGATAAGGGGACGGGTTAGGGTAAGGCTTCAGGTTAGGGTTAGGGTTAGGGTTAGGGTTAGTGTTAGGGTTAGGTTTAGGGGACGGTTTAGAGGACAGGTTAGGGTACGACAACAGTTTAGGTTTAGCGTACGTGTTAGGGTACGTGTTAGTGTTAGCGTACGGGTTAAGATTAGGGGACGGGTTAGGGTAAGGCTTCGGGTAAGGGTTAGGGTTAGGGTTAGGCTTAGAGGACGGGGACGGTTTAGGGGACAGGTTAGGGTTCGACAACGGTTTAGGTTGAGCGTACGTGTTAGGGTACGTGTTAGTGTTAGCTTATGGGTTAGGATTAGGGAACGGGTTAGGGGAAGGCTTCGGGTAAGGGTTAGGGTTAGGGTTAGGGTTAGGGTTAGGGGACTGGGACGGTTTAGGGGACAGGTTAGGGTATGACAACAGTTTAGGGTGAGCGAACGTGTTAGGGTACGGGTTAGTGTTAGCGTACGGGTTAGGATTAGGGGACGGGTTAGGGTAAGGATTTGGGTAAGGGGTAGGGTTAGGGTTAGGGTTAGGGTTAGGGTTAGGTGACGGGGACGGTTTAGGGGACAGGTTAGTGTACGCAATGTTTTACGGTGAGCATATGTGCTAGGGTACGGGTTAGTGTTAGCGTACGGGTTAGATTTAAGTGACGGGTTAGGGTAAGGCTTCAGGTAAGGGTTAGGTTTAGGGTTAGGGTTAGGGTTAGGGTTAGGTTTAGGGGACGGGGACGGTTTAGGGGACAGGTTAGGGTACGACAACTGTTTAGGGTGAGCGTACGTGTTAGGGTACTGTTTAGTGTTAGCATACGGGTTAGGATTAGGGGACGGGTTAGGGTAAGTCTTCGGGTAAGGGTTAGGGTTAGGGTTAGGGTTAGGGTTAGGGGATGGGGACGGTTTAGGGGACAGGTTAGGGTATGACAACGGTTTAGGGTGAGCGTACATGTTAGGGTACGGGTTAGTGTTAGCATACGGGTTAGGATTAGGGGACGGGTTAGGGTAAGGCTTCGGGTAAGTGTTAGGGTTAGGGTTAGGATTAGGGTTAGGGTTAGGGGACGGGGACGTTTTAGGGCACAGGTTAGTGTACGACAACGGTTTAGGGTGAACGTTAGTGTTAGGGTATGGGTTAGTGTTAGCGTACGGGTTAGTATTAGGGGACGTGTTAGGGTAAGGCTTCGGGTAAGTGTTAGGGTTAGGGTTAGGGTTAGGGGACGGGGACGTTTTAGGGGACAGGTTAGGGTACGAAAACGGTTTAGGGTGAGCGTACATGTTAGGGTACGGGTTAGTGTTAGCATACGGGTTAGGATTAGGCGACAGGTTAGGGTAAGGCTTCGGGTAAGTGTTAGTGTTAGGGTTACGGTTAGGGTTAGGGTTAGGGGACGGGGACGGTTTAGGGGATAGGTTCGGGTATGACAACGGTTTAGGGTGAGCGTACGTGCTGGGGTACGGGTTAGTGTTAGCGTACGTCTTAGGAATATGGGACGGGTTAGGGTAAGGCTTCGGGTAAGAGTTAGGGTTAGGGTTAGGGTTAGGGGACGGGGACGGTTTAGGGGACAGGTTAGGGTACGACAACGGTTTAGGATGAGCGTACGTGTTAGGGTACGGGTTAGTGTTAGCGTACGGGTTAGGATTAGGGGACGGGTTAGGGTAAGGCTTCGTGTAAGGTTTAGGGTTAGGGTTAGGGTTAGGAGACGGGGACGGTTTAGGGGACAGGTTATGGTACGACAACGTTTAGGGTGAGCGTACATGTTAGGGTACGGGTTAGTGTTAGCATACGGGTTAGGATTAGGGGACGGGTTAGGGGAAGTCTTCGCGTAAGGGTTAGGGTTAGGGTTAGGGTTAGGGGACGGGGTCGGTTTAGGGGACATGTTAGGGTACGACAACGGTTTAGGGTGAGGGTACGTGTTAGGGTACGGGTTAGTGTTAGCGTACGGGTTAGGATTAGGGGATGGGTTAGGGTAAGGCTTCGGGTAAGGGTTAGGGTTAGGTTTAGGGTTAGGGTTAGGGTTAGGGGACAGGGACGGTTTAGGGAACAGGTTATGGTACGACAACGGTTTAGGGTTAGGGTTAGGGTTAGGGTTAGGGTTAGGGTTAGGGTTAGGGTTAGGGGACGGGGACGGTTTAGGGGACAGGTTAGGGTATGACAACGGTTTAGGATGAGCGTACGTGTTAGGGTACGGTTAGGGTTAGGGTTAGGGTTAGGGTTAGGGTTAGGGTTAGGGTTAGGGTTAGGGTTAGAGTTATGGTTAGGGGACGGGGACGGTTTAGGGGACAGGTTAGGGTACGACAACGGTTTAGGGTGAGCGTACGTGTTAGGGTACGGGTTAGTGTTAGCATACGGGTTAGGATTAGGGGACGGGTTAAGGTAAGTCTTTGGGTAAGGTTTAGGGTTAGGGTTAGGGTTAGGGTTAGCGTTAGGGGACGGGGATGGTTTAGGGGACAGGTTACGGTACGACAACGGTTTAGGGTGAGGGTACGTGTTAGGGTACGGGTTAGTGTTAGCGTATGGGTTAGGTTTAGGGGACGGGTTAGGGTAAGGCTTCGGGTAAGGGTTAGGGTTAGGTTTAGGTTTAGGGTTAGGGTTAGGGGACAGGGACGGTTTAGGGGACAGGTTAGAGTACGACAACGGTTTAGGGTGAACGTACGTGTTAGGGTACGGGTTAGTGTTAGCGTACGGATTAGTATTAGGGGACGGGTTAGGGTAAGGCTTCGGGTAAGTGTTAGGGTTAGGGTTAGGGTTAGGGGACGGTTTAAGGGACAGGTTATGGTACGACAGCGGTTTAGGTTGAGCGTACATGTCAGGGTACGGGTTAGCGTTAGCATACGGGTTATGATTAGGGGACGGGTTAGGGTAAGGCTTCGGGTAAGGGTTAGGGTTAGGGTTAGGGTTAGGGGACGGGGACGATTTAGGGGACAGGTTAGGGTACGACAACGGTTTTGGGTGAACGTACGTGTTAGGGTACGGTTTAGTGTTAGCGTATGGGTTAGGATTAGGGGATGGGTTAGGGTAAGGCTACGGGTAAGGGTTAGGGTTAGGGTTAGGGTTAGGGTTAGGGGACTGGGACAGTTTAGGGGACAGGTTAGGGTACGACAACGTTTTAGGGTGAGCGTACGTGTTAGGGTATGGGTTAGTGTTAGCGTACGGGTTAGGATTAGGGGACGGGTTAGTGTAAGGCTTGGGGTAAGTGTTAGGTTTAGGGTTAGGGTTAGGGTTAGGGGACGGGGATGGTTTAGGGGACAGGTTAGGGTACGACAACGGTTTAGGGTGAGGGTACGTGTTAGGGTACGGGTTAGTGTTAGAATACGGATTAGGATTATGGGACGCGTTAGGGTAAGGCTTCGGGTAAGTGTTAGGGTTAGGGTTAGTGTTCGGGTTAGGGTTAGGGGACGGTTTATGGGACAGGTTTGGGTATGACAACGGTTTAGGGTGGGCGTACGTGTTAGGGTACGGGTTAGGGTTAGCGTTCGGGTTAGGAATAGGGGACGGGTTAGGGTAAGGGTTCGGGTAAGGGTTAGGGGTAGGGTTAGGGTTGGGTTAGGGTTAGGGGATGGGGACGGTTTAGGGGACAGGTTAGGGTACGACAACGGTTTAGGGTGAGCGTACGTGTTAGGGTACGGGTTAGTGTTAGCGTACGGGTTAGGATTAGGGGACGGGTTAGTGTAAGGCTTCGGGTAAGGGTTAGGGTTAGGGTTAGGGTTAGGGGACGGGGACGGTTTAGGGAACAGGTTAGGGTACGACAACGGTTTAGGATGAGCGTACGTGTTAGGGTACGGGTTAGTGTTAGCGTACGGGTTAGGATTAGGGGACGGGTTAGGGTAAGGCTTCGTGTAAGGTTTAGGGTTAGGGTTAGGGTTAGGGTTAGGGGACGGGGACGGTTTAGGGGACAGGTTATGGTACGACAACGGTTTAGGGTTAGCGTACGTGTTAGGGTACGGGTTAGTGTTAGCATACGGCTTAGGATTAGGGGACGGGTTAGGTTAAGGCTTCGGGTAAGGGTTAGGGTTAGGTTTAGGGTTAGGGGACGGGGACGGTTTAGGGGACAGGTTAGGGTACGACAACATTTTAGGGTGAGCGTATGTTTTAGGTTACAGGTTAGTGTTTGCGTACGGGTTAGGATTAGAGGACGGGTTAGGGTAAGGCTTCGGGTAAGGGTTAGGGTTAGGGTTAGG
The DNA here is from genome assembly GCF_963924675.1 of Phocoena phocoena. NCBI lineage: Eukaryota > Metazoa > Chordata > Mammalia > Artiodactyla > Phocoenidae > Phocoena > Phocoena phocoena. The sequence continues at coordinate 102,234,835 of NC_089229.1, forward strand.
GTTAGGGTTAGGTTTAGGAGATGTTTTCGTGGACAGGTTAGGGTACGACAACTTTTTAGTTTTAACGTACGTGTTAGGGTATGGGTTAGTGTTAGCGTACGGGTTAGGATTAGGGGACGTCTTAGGGTAAGGCTTCGGGTAAGGGTTAGGGTTAGGGTTAGGGTTAGGGGATGGGGACGGTTCAGGGGACAGGTTAGGGTACGACTACGGTTTAAGGTGAGCGTACATGTTAGGGTACGTGTTAGTGTTAGCATGCGAGTTAGTTTTAGGGTACGGGTTAGTGTAAGGCTTCGGGTAAGGGTTTGGGTTAGGGTTAGGATTAGGGTTAGGTTTAGAGGGCGGGGACGGTTTAGGGGACAGGTTAGGATACGACAACGGTTTAGGGTGAGGGTATGTGTTAGGGTATGGGTTAGTGTTATTGTACGGGTTAGGATTAGGGGACGGGTTAGGGTAAGGCTTCGGGTAAGGGTTAGGTTTAGGGTTAGGGTTAGGGTTAGGGTTACGGGACGGGGACGGTTTAGGGGACAGGTTAGGGTAAGACAACGGTTTAGGGTGAGCGTACATGTTAGGGTACGGGTCAGTGTTAGCGTACGGGTTAGGATTAGGAGAAGGGTTAAGGTAAGGCTTCGGGTAAGGGTTAGGGTTAGGGTTAGGGTTAGGGTTAGGTGACGGGGACGGTTTAGGGGACCGGTTAGGGTATGACAACGATTTAGGGTGAGCGTACGTGTTAGGGTCCGGGTTAGTGTTAGCGTATGTGTAAGGATTTGGGGACGGGTTAGGGTAAGGCTTCGGGTAAGGGTTAGGGTTAGGGTTAGTGTTATGGTTAGGGTTAGGGGACGGGGACGGTTTAGGGGACAGGTTAGTGTACGACAACGGTTTAGGGTGAGCGTACGTGCTAGGGTACGGGTTAATGTTAGCGTACGGGTTAGGATTAGGGGACGGGTTAGGGTAAGGCTTCGGGTAAGGGTTAGGGTTAGGGTTAGGGGTAGGTGACGGGGACGGTTTAGGGGACAGGTTAGGGTACGACAACTGTTTAGGGTGAGCGTACGTGTTAGCGTACGGGTTAGTGTTAGCGTACGGGTTAGTGTTAGCGTACGGGTTAGGATTAGGGGACGGGTTAGGGTAAGGCTTCGGGTAAGGATTAGGGTTAGGGTTAGGGTTAGGGTTAGGGGACGGGGACAGTTTAGGGGACAGGTTAGGGTACGAAAACGGTTTAGGTTGAATGTAGGTGTTAGGGTACGGTTTAGTGTTAGCGTACGGGTTAGTATTAGGGGACGGGTTAGGGTAAGGCTTCGGGTAAGTGTTAGCGTTAGGGTTAGGGTTAGGGTTAGGGGACGGGGACCGTTTAGGGGACAGGTTAGTGTACGATAACGGTTTAGGGTGAGCGTACGTGTTAGGGTAAGGGTTAGTGTTAGCATACGGCTTAGGATTAGGGGAAGGGTTAGGGTAAGGCTTCGGGTAAGTGTTGGGGTTAGGGTTATGGTTAGGGTTAGGGGACGGGGACGGTTTAGGGGATAGGTTCGGGTATGACAACGGTTTAGGGTGAGCGTACATGTTAGGGTACGGGTTAGTGTTAGCATACGGGTTAGGATTAGGCGACGGGTTAGGGTAAGGCTTCGGGTAAGTGTTAGTGTTAGGGTTAGGGTTAGGGTTAGGGTTAGGGGACGGGGACGGTTTAGGGGATAGGTTCGGGTATGACAACGGTTTAGGGTGAGCGTACGTGCTGGGGTACGGGTTAGTGTTAGCGTACGGTTTAGGATAAGGGGACGGGTTAGGTAAGGCTTCGTGTAAGGTTTAGGGTTAGGGTTAGGGTTAGGGTTAGGACACGGGGACGGTTTAGGGGACAGGTTAGGGTACGACAACGGTTTAGGGTGAGCGTACATGTTAGGGTACGGGTTACTGTTAGCATACGGGTTAGGATTAGGGGACGGGTTAGTGTAAGGCTTCGGGTATGTGTTAGGTATAGGGTTAGGGTTAGGGGACGGGACGGTTTAGGGGATAGTTTCGGGTATGACAACGGTTTAGGGTGAGCGTACGTGTTAGGGTACGGGTTAGTGTTAGCGTACGGGTTAGGAATAGGGGACGGGTTAGGGTAAGGCTTCGTGTAAGGGTTAGGGTTAGGGTTAGGGTTAGGGGACGGGGACGGTTTAGGGGACCGGTTAGGGTACGACAATGGTTTAGGATGAGTGTACGTGTTAGGGTACGGGTTAGTGTTAGCGTAAGGGTTAGGATTAGGGGACGGGTTAGGGTAAGCCTTCGTGTAAGGTTTAGGGTTAGGGTTAGGGTTAGGGTTAGGGTTAGGGGACGGGGACGGGGACGGTTTAGGGGACACGTTACGGTACGACAACGGTTTAGTGTGAGGGTACGTGTTAGGGTACGGGTTAGTTTTAGCGTATGGGTTAGTATTAGGGGACGGATTAGGGTAAGGCATCGGGTAAGGGTTAGGGTTAGGTTTAGGTTTAGGGTTAGGGTTAGGGGACAGGGACGGTTTAGGGGACAGGTTAGAGTACGACAACGGTTTAGGGTGAACGTACGTGTTAGGGTACGGGTTAGTGTTAGCGTACGGGTTAGTATTAGGGGACGGGTTAGGGTAAGGCTTCGGGTAAGTGTTAGGGTTAGGGTTAGGGTTAGGGTTAGGGTTAGGGGACGGTTTAGGGGACAGGTTAGGGTACAACAGCGGTTTAGGGTGAGCGTACATGTTAGGGTACGGGTTAGCGTTAGCATACGGGTTATGATTAGGGGACGGGTTAGGGTAAGGCTTCGGTTAAGGGTTAGGGTTAGGGTTAGGGTTAGGGGACGGGGACGGTTTAGGGGACAGGTTAGGGTACGACAACGGTTTTGGGTGAATGTACGTGTTAGGGTACGGTTTAGTGTTAGCGTACGGGTTAGGATTAGGGGACGGGTTAGGGTAAGGCTTCGGGTAAGGGTTAGGGTTAGGGTTAGGGTTAGGGGACTGGGACAGTTTAGGGGACAGGTTACGGTACGACAACGTTTTAGGGTGAGTGTACGTGTTAGAGTACGGGTTAGTGTTAGCGTACGGGTTAGGATTAGGGGACGGGTTAGGGTAAGGCTTCGGGTAAGGGTTAGGGTTAGGGTTAGGGTTAGGGTTAGGTTTAGGAGACGGTTTCGGGGACAGGTTAGGGTACGACAAATTTTTAGGTTTAGCGTACGTGTTCGGGTACGGGTTAGTGTTAGCGTACGGGTTAGGATTAGGGGACGGGTTAGGGTAAGGCTTCGGGTAAGGGTTAGTGTTAGGGTTAGGGTTAGGGTTAGGGGACGGGGACGGTTTACGGGACAGGTTAGGGTACGACAATGGTTTAGGGTGAGCGTAAGTGTTAGGGTACGGGTTAGTGTTAGTGTGCGAGTTAGGTTTATGGGACGGGTTAGCGTAAGGCTTCGGGTAAGGATTTGGTTTAGGGTTAGGGTTAGGGTTAGGTTTAGGGGCGGGGAAGGTTTAGGGGACAGGTTAGGGTACGACAAAGGTTTAGGGTGAGGGTACGTGTTAGGGTACGGGTTAGTGTTATTGTACGGGTTAGGATTAGGGGACGGGTTAGGGTAAGTCTTCGTGTAATGGTTAGGTTTAGGGTTAGGGTTAGGGTTAGGGTTACGGGACGGGGACGGTTTAGGGGACAGGTTAGGGTAAGACAATGGTTTAGGGTGAGCGTACATGTTAGGGTATGGGTTAGTGTTAGCGTACGGGTTAGGATTAGGAGACGGGTTAGGGTAAGGCTTCGGGTAAGTGTTAGGGTTAGGGTTAAGGTTAGGGTTAGGGTTAGGGTTAGGGTTAGTGTTAGGGTTAGGTTTAGGGGACGGTTTAGAGGACAGGTTAGGGTACGACAACAGTTTAGGTTTAGCGTACGTGTTAGGGTACGTGTTAGTGTTAGCGTACGGGTTAGGATTAGGGGACGGGTTAGGGTAAGGCTTCGGGTAAGGGTTAGGGTTAGGGTTAGGCTTAGAGGACAGGGACGGTTTAGGGGACAGGTTAGGGTTCGACAACGGTTTAGGGTGAGCGTACGTGTTAGGGTACGTGTTAGTGTTAGCGTACGGGTTAGGATTAGGGGACGGGTTAGGGTAAGGCTTCGGGTAAGGGTCAGGGTTTGGGGTAGGGTTAGGGTTAGGGGAAGGGGACGGTTTAGGGGACAGGTTAGGGTACGACAACGGTTTAGGGTGAGCGTACGTGTTAGGGTATGCGTTAGTGTTAGCTTACGGGTTAGTATTAGGGGACGGGTTAGGGGAAGGCTTCGGGTAAGGGTTAGGGTTAGGGTTAGGGTTAGGGTTAGGGGACTGGGACGGTTTAGGGGACAGGTTAGGGTATGACAACAGTTTAGGGTGAGCGAACGTGTTAGGGTACGGGTTAGTGTTAGCGTACGGGTTAGGATTAGGGGACGGGTTAGGGTAAGGATTTGGGTAAGGGGTAGGGTTAGGGTTAGGGTTAGGGTTAGGGTTAGGTGACGGGGACGGTTTAGGGGACAGGTTAGTGTACGCAATGTTTTACGGTGAGCATATGTGCTAGGGTACGGGTTAGTGTTAGCGTACGGGTTAGATTTAAGTGACGGGTTAGGGTAAGGCTTCGGGTAAGGGTTAGGTTTAGGGTTAGGGTTAGGGTTAGGGTTAGGGTTAGGGGACGGGGACGGTTTAGGGGACAGGTTAGGGTACGACAACTGTTTAGGGTGAGCGTACGTGTTAGGGTACTGTTTAGTGTTAGCATACGGGTTAGGATTAGGGGACGGGTTAGGGTAAGTCTTCGGGTAAGGGTTAGGGTTAGGGTTAGGGTTAGGGTTAGGGTTAGGGGACGGGGACGGTTTAGGGGACAGGTTAGTGTATGACAACGGTTTAGGGTGAGCGTACATGTTAGGGTACGGGTTAGTGTTAGCATACGGGTTAGGATTAGGGGACGGGTTAGGGTAAGGCTTCGGGTAAGTGTTAGGGTTAGGGTTAGGATTAGGGTTAGGGTTAGGGGACGGGGACGTTTTAGGGCACAGGTTAGGGTACGACAACGGTTTAGGGTGAACGTTAGTGTTAGGGTATGGGTTAGTGTTAGCGTACGGGTTAGTATTAGGGGACGTGTTAGGGTAAGGCTTCGGGTAAGTGTTAGGGTTAGGGTTAGGGTTAGGGGACGGGGACGTTTTAGGGGACAGGTTAGGGTACGAAAACGGTTTAGGGTGAGCGTACATGTTAGGGTACGGGTTAGTGTTAGCATACGGGTTAGGATTAGGCGACAGGTTAGGGTAAGGCTTCGGGTAAGTGTTAGTGTTAGGGTTACGGTTAGGGTTAGGGTTAGGGGACGGGGACGGTTTAGGGGATAGGTTCGGGTATGACAACGGTTTAGGGTGAGCGTACGTGCTGCGGTACGGGTTAGTGTTAGCGTACGTCTTAGGAATATGGGACGGGTTAGGGTAAGGCTTCGGGTAAGAGTTAGGGTTAGGGTTAGGGTTAGGGGACGGAGACGGTTTAGGGGACAGGTTAGGGTACGACAACGGTTTAGGATGAGCGTACGTGTTAGGGTACGGGTTAGTGTTAGCGTACGGGTTAGGATTAGGGGACGGGTTAGGGTAAGGCTTCGTGTAAGGTTTAGGGTTAGGGTTAGGGTTAGGGTTAGGAGACGGGAACGGTTTAGGGGACAGGTTAGGGTACGACAACGGTTAGGGTGAGCGTACATGTTAGGGTACGGGTTAGTGTTAGCATACGGGTTAGGATTAGGGGACGGGTTAGGGGAAGTCTTCGCGTAAGGGTTAGGGTTAGGGTTAGGGTTAGGGGACGGGGTCGGTTTAGGGGACATGTTAGGGTACGACAACGGTTTAGGGTGAGGGTACGTGTTAGGGTACGGGTTAGTGTTAGCGTACGGGTTAGGATTAGGGGATGGGTTAGGGTAAGGCTTCGGGTAAGGGTTAGGGTTAGGTTTAGGGTTAGGGTTAGGGTTAGGGGACAGGGACGTTTTAGGGAACAGGTTATGGTACGACAACGGTTTAGGGTTAGGGTTAGGGTTAGGGTTAGGTTTAGGGTTAGGGTTAGGGTTAGGGGACGGGGACGGTTTAGGGGACAGGTTAGGGTATGACAACGGTTTAGGATGAGCGTACGTGTTAGGGTACGGTTTAGTGTTAGCGTACGGGTTAGGATTAGGGGTCGGGTTAGGGTAAGGCTTCGTGTAAGGCTTCGTGTAAGGGTTAGGGTTAGGGTTAGGGTTAGGGTTATGGTTAGGGGACGGGGATGGTTTAGGGGACAGGTTAGGGTACGACAACGGTTTAGAATGAGCGTACGTGTTAGGGTACGGGTTAGTGTTAGCGTACGGGTTAGGATTAGGGGACCGGTTAGGGTAAGGCTTCGTGTAAGGTTTAGGGTTAGGGTTAGGGTTAGGAGACGGGGACGGTTTAGGGGACAGGTCATGGTACGACAACGGTTAGGGTGAGCGTACATGTTAGGGTACGGGTTAGTGTTAGCATACGGGTTAGGATTAGGGGACGGGTTAGGGGAAGTCTTCGCGTAAGGGTTAGGGTTAGGGTTAGGGTTAGGGGACGGGGTCGGTTTAGGGGACATGTTAGGGTACGACAACGGTTTAGGGTGAGGGTACGTGTTAGGGTACGGGTTAGTGTTAGCGTACGGGTTAGGATTAGGGGATGGGTTAGGGTAAGGCTTCGGGTAAGGGTTAGGGTTAGGTTTAGGGTTAGGGTTAGGGTTAGGGGACAGGGACGGTTTAGGGAACAGGTTATGGTACGACAACGGTTTAGGGTTAGGGTTAGGGTTAGGGTTAGGGTTAGGGTTAGGGTTAGGGTTAGGGGACGGGGACGGTTTAGGGGACAGGTTAGGGTATGACAGCGGTTTAGGATGAGCGTACGTGTTAGGGTACGGTTAGGGTTAGGGTTAGGGTTAGGGTTAGGGTTAGGGTTAGGGTTATGGTTAGAGTTATGGTTAGGGGACGGGGACGGTTTAGGGGACAGGTTAGGGTACGACAACGGTTTAGGGTGAGCGTACGTGTTAGGGTACGGGTTAGTGTTAGCATACGGGTTAGGATTAGGGGACGGGTTAAGGTAAGTCTTTGGGTAAGGTTTAGGGTTAGGGTTAGGGTTAGGGTTAGGGTTAGGGGACGGGGATGGTTTAGGGGACAGGTTACGGTACGACAACGGTTTAGGGTGAGGGTACGTGTTAGGGTACGGGTTAGTGTTAGCGTATGGGTTAGGTTTAGGGGACGGGTTAGGGTAAGGCTTCGGGTAAGGGTTAGGGTTAGGTTTAGGTTTAGGGATAGGGTTAGGGGACAGGGACGGTTTAGGGGACAGGTTAGAGTACGACAACGGTTTAGGGTGAACGTACGTGTTAGGGTACGGGTTAGTGTTAGCGTACGGATTAGTATTAGGGGACGGGTTAGGGTAAGGCTTCGGGTAAGTGTTAGGGTTAGGGTTAGGGTTAGGGGACGGTTTAAGGGACAGGTTATGGTACGACAGCGGTTTAGGTTGAGCGTACATGTCAGGGTACGGGTTAGCGTTAGCATACGGGTTATGATTAGGGGACGGGTTAGGGTAAGGCTTCGGGTAAGGGTTAGGGTTAGGGTTAGGGTTAGGGGACGGGGACGATTTAGGGGACAGGTTAGGGTACGACAACGGTTTTGGGTGAACGTACGTGTTAGGGTACGGTTTAGTGTTAGCGTATGGGTTAGGATTAGGGGATGGGTTAGGGTAAGGCTACGGGTAAGGGTTAGGGTTAGGGTTAGGGTTAGGGTTAGGGGACTGGGACAGTTTAGGGGACAGGTTAGGGTACGACAACGTTTTAGGGTGAGCGTACGTGTTAGGGTATGGGTTAGTGTTAGCGTACGGGTTAGGATTAGGGGACGGGTTAGTGTAAGGCTTGGGGTAAGTGTTAGGTTTAGGGTTAGGGTTAGGGTTAGGGGACGGGGATGGTTTAGGGGACAGGTTAGGGTACGACAACGGTTTAGGGTGAGGGTACGTGTTAGGGTACGGGTTAGTGTTAGAATACGGATTAGGATTATGGGACGCGTTAGGGTAAGGCTTCGGGTAAGTGTTAGGGTTAGGGTTAGTGTTCGGGTTAGGGTTAGGGGACGGCTTATGGGACAGGTTTGGGTATGACAACGGTTTAGGGTGGGCGTACGTGTTAGGGTACGGGTTAGGGTTAGCGTTCGGGTTAGGAATAGGGGACGGGTTAGGTTAAGGCTTCGGGTAAGGGTTAGGGGTAGGGTTAGGGTTAGGGGACGGGGACGGTTTAGGGGACAGGTTAGGGTACGACAACATTTTAGGGTGAGCGTATGTTTTAGGTTACAGGTTAGTGTTTGCGTACGGGTTAGGATTAGAGGACGGGTTAGGGTAAGGCTTCGGGTAAGGGTTAGGGTTAGGGTTAGGGTTAGGGTTAGGTTTAGGAGATGTTTTCGTGGACAGGTTAGGGTACGACAACTTTTTAGTTTTAACGTACGTGTTAGGGTATGGGTTAGTGTTAGCGTACGGGTTAGGATTAGGGGACGTCTTAGGGTAAGGCTTCGGGTAAGGGTTAGGGTTAGGGTTAGGGTTAGGGGATGGGGACGGTTCAGGGGACAGGTTAGGGTACGACTACGGTTTAGGGTGAGCGTACATGTTAGGGTACGGGTTAGTGTTAGCATGCGAGTTAGTTTTAGGGTACGGGTTAGTGTAAGGCTTCGGGTAAGGGTTTGGGTTAGGGTTAGGATTAGGGTTAGGTTTAGAGGGCGGGGACGGTTTAGGGGACAGGTTAGGATACGACAACGGTTTAGGGTGAGGGTATGTGTTAGGGTATGGGTTAGTGTTATTGTACGGGTTAGGATTAGGGGACGGGTTAGGGTAAGGCTTCGGGTAAGGGTTAGGTTTAGGGTTAGGGTTAGGGTTAGGGTTACGGGACGGGGACGGTTTAGGGGACAGGTTAGGGTAAGACAACGGTTTAGGGTGAGCGTACATGTTAGGGTACGGGTCAGTGTTAGCGTACGGGTTAGGATTAGGAGAAGGGTTAAGGTAAGGCTTCGGGTAAGGGTTAGGGTTAGGGTTAGGGTTAGGGTTAGGTGACGGGGACGGTTTAGGGGACCGGTTAGGGTATGACAACGATTTAGGGTGAGCGTACGTGTTAGGGTCCGGGTTAGTGTTAGCGTATGTGTTAGGATTTGGGGACGGGTTAGGGTAAGGCTTCGGGTAAGGGTTAGGGTTAGGGTTAGTGTTATGGTTAGGGTTAGGGGACGGGGACGGTTTAGGGGACAGGTTAGTGTACGACAACGGTTTAGGGTGAGCGTACGTGCTAGGGTACGGGTTAATGTTAGCGTACGGGTTAGGATTAGGGGACGGGTTAGGGTAAGGCTTCGGGTAAGGGTTAGGGTTAGGGTTAGGGGTAGGTGACGGGGACGGTTTAGGGGACAGGTTAGGGTACGACAACTGTTTAGGGTGAGCGTACGTGTTAGCGTACGGGTTAGTGTTAGCGTACGGGTTAGTGTTAGCGTACGGGTTAGGATTAGGGGACGGGTTAGGGTAAGGCTTCGGGTAAGGATTAGGGTTAGGGTTAGGGTTAGGGTTAGGGGACGGGGACAGTTTAGGGGACAGGTTAGGGTACGAAAACGGTTTAGGTTGAATGTAGGTGTTAGGGTACGGTTTAGTGTTAGCGTACGGGTTAGTATTAGGGGACGGGTTAGGGTAAGGCTTCGGGTAAGTGTTAGCGTTAGGGTTAGGGTTAGGGTTAGGGGACGGGGACCATTTAGGGGACAGGTTAGTGTACGATAACGGTTTAGGGTGAGCGTACGTGTTAGGGTAAGGGTTAGTGTTAGCATACGGCTTAGGATTAGGGGACGGGTTAGGGTAAGGCTTCGGGTAAGTGTTGGGGTTAGGGTTATGGTTAGGGTTAGGGGACGGGGACGGTTTAGGGGATAGGTTCGGGTATGACAATGGTTTAGGGTGAGCGTACATGTTAGGGTACGGGTTAGTGTTAGCATACGGGTTAGGATTAGGCGACGGGTTAGGGTAAGGCTTCGGGTAAGTGTTAGTGTTAGGGTTAGGGTTAGGGGACGGGGACGGTTTAGGGGATAGGTTCGGGTATGACAACGGTTTAGGGTGAGCGTACGTGCTGGGGTACGGGTTAGTGTTAGCGTACGGTTTAGGATAAGGGGACGGGTTAGGTAAGGCTTCGTGTAAGGTTTAGGGTTAGGGTTAGGGTTAGGGTTAGGACACGGGGACGGTTTAGGGGACAGGTTAGGGTACGACAACGGTTTAGGGTGAGCGTACATGTTAGGGTACGGGTTACTGTTAGCATACGGGTTAGGATTAGGGGACGGGTTAGTGTAAGGCTTCGGGTATGTGTTAGGTATAGGGTTAGGGTTAGGGGACGGGGACGGTTTAGGGGATAGTTTCGGGTATGACAACGGTTTAGGGTGAGCGTACGTGTTAGGGTACGGGTTAGTGTTAGCGTACGGGTTAGGAATAGGGGACGGGTTAGGGTAAGGCTTCGTGTAAGGGTTAGGGTTAGGGTTAGGGTTAGGGGACGGGGACGGTTTAGGGGACCGGTTAGGGTACGACAATGGTTTAGGATGAGTGTACGTGTTAGGGTACGGGTTAGTGTTAGCGTAAGGGTTAGGATTAGGGGACGGGTTAGGGTAAGCCTTCGTGTAAGGTTTAGGGTTAGGGTTAGGGTTAGGGTTAGGGTTAGGGGACGGGGACGGGGACGGTTTAGGGGACACGTTACGGTACGACAACGGTTTAGGGTGAGGGTACGTGTTAGGGTACGGGTTAGTTTTAGCGTATGGGTTAGTATTAGGGGACGGATTAGGGTAAGGCATCGGGTAAGGGTTAGGGTTAGGTTTAGGTTTAGGGTTAGGGTTAGGGGACAGGGACGGTTTAGGGGACAGGTTAGAGTACGACAACGGTTTAGGGTGAACGTACGTGTTAGGGTACGGGTTAGTGTTAGCGTACGGGTTAGTATTAGGGGACGGGTTAGGGTAAGGCTTCGGGTAAGTGTTAGGGTTAGGGTTAGGGTTAGGGTTAGGGTTAGGGGACGGTTTAGGGGACAGGTTAGGGTACAACAGCGGTTTAGGGTGAGCGTACATGTTAGGGTACGGGTTAGCGTTAGCATACGGGTTATGATTAGGGGACGGGTTAGGGTAAGGCTTCGGTTAAGGGTTAGGGTTAGGGTTAGGGTTAGGGGACGGGGACGGTTTAGGGGACAGGTTAGGGTACGACAACGGTTTTGGGTGAATGTACGTGTTAGGGTACGGTTTAGTGTTAGCGTACGGGTTAGGATTAGGGGACGGGTTAGGGTAAGGCTTCGGGTAAGGGTTAGGGTTAGGGTTAGGGTTAGGGGACTGGGACAGTTTAGGGGACAGGTTACGGTACGACAACGTTTTAGGGTGAGCGTACGTGTTAGAGTACGGGTTAGTGTTAGCGTACGGGTTAGGATTAGGGGACGGGTTAGGGTAAGGCTTCGGGTAAGGGTTAGGGTTAGGGTTAGGGTTAGGGTTAGGGTTAGGTTTAGGAGACGGTTTCGGGGACAGGTTAGGGTACGACAAATTTTTAGGTTTAGCGTACGTGTTAGGGTACGGGTTAGTGTTAGCGTACGGGTTAGGATTAGGGGACGGGTTAGGGTAAGGCTTCGGGTAAGGGTTAGTGTTAGGGTTAGGGTTAGGGTTAGGGGACGGGGACGGTTTACGGGACAGGTTAGGGTACGACAATGGTTTAGGGTGAGCGTAAGTGTTAGGGTACGGGTTAGTGTTAGTGTGCGAGTTAGGTTTATGGGACGGGTTAGCGTAAGGCTTCGGGTAAGGATTTGGTTTAGGGTTAGGGTTAGGGTTAGGTTTAGGGGCGGGGAAGGTTTAGGGGACAGGTTAGGGTACGACAAAGGTTTAGGGTGAGGGTACGTGTTAGGGTACGGGTTAGTGTTATTGTACGGGTTAGGATTAGGGGACGGGTTAGGGTAAGTCTTCGTGTAATGGTTAGGTTTAGGGTTAGGGTTAGGGTTAGGGTTACGGGACGGGGACGGTTTAGGGGACAGGTTAGGGTAAGACAATGGTTTAGGGTGAGCGTACATGTTAGGGTATGGGTTAGTGTTAGCGTACGGGTTAGGATTAGGAGACGGGTTAGGGTAAGGCTTCGGGTAAGTGTTAGGGTTAGGGTTAAGGTTAGGGTTAGGGTTAGGGTTAGGGTTAGTGTTAGGGTTAGGTTTAGGGGACGGTTCAGAGGACAGGATAGGGTACGACAACACTTTAGGTTTAGCGTACGTGTTAGGGTACGTGTTAGTGTTAGCGTACGGGTTAGGATTAGGGGACGGGTTAGGGTAAGGCTTCGGGTAAGGGTTAGGGTTAGGGTTAGGCTTAGAGGACAGGGACGGTTTAGGGGACAGGTTAGGGTTCGACAACGGTTTAGGGTGAGCGTACGTGTTAGGGTACGTGTTAGTGTTAGCGTACGGGTTAGGATTAGGGGACGGGTTAGGGTAAGGCTTCGGGTAAGGGTCAGGGTTTGGGGTAGGGTTAGGGTTAGGGGAAGGGGACGGTTTAGGGGACAGGTTAGGGTACGACAACGGTTTAGGGTGAGCGTACGTGTTAGGGTATGCGTTAGTGTTAGCTTACGGGTTAGTATTAGGGGACGGGTTAGGGGAAGGCTTCGGGTAAGGGTTAGGGTTAGGGTTAGGGTTAGGGTTAGGGGACTGGGACGGTTTAGGGGACAGGTTAGGGTATGACAACAGTTTAGGGTGAGCGAACGTGTTAGGGTACGGGTTAGTGTTAGCGTACGGGTTAGGATTAGGGGACGGGTTAGGGTAAGGATTTGGGTAAGGGGTAGGGTTAGGGTTAGGGTTAGGGTTAGGGTTAGGTGACGGGGACGGTTTAGGGGACAGGTTAGTGTACGCAATGTTTTACGGTGAGCATATGTGCTAGGGTACGGGTTAGTGTTAGCGTACGGGTTAGATTTAAGTGACGGGTTAGGGTAAGGCTTCGGGTAAGGGTTAGGTTTAGGGTTAGGGTTAGGGTTAGGGTTAGGGTTAGGGGACGGGGACGGTTTAGGGGACAGGTTAGGGTACGACAACTGTTTAGGGTGAGCGTACGTGTTAGGGTACTGTTTAGTGTTAGCATACGGGTTAGGATTAGGGGACGGGTTAGGGTAAGTCTTCGGGTAAGGGTTAGGGTTAGGGTTAGGGTTAGGGTTAGGGTTAGGGGACGGGGACGGTTTAGGGGACAGGTTAGTGTATGACAACGGTTTAGGGTGAGCGTACATGTTAGGGTACGGGTTAGTGTTAGCATACGGGTTAGGATTAGGGGACGGGTTAGGGTAAGGCTTCGGGTAAGTGTTAGGGTTAGGGTTAGGATTAGGGTTAGGGTTAAAGGACGGGGACGTTTTAGGGCACAGGTTAGGGTACGACAACGGTTTAGGGTGAACGTTAGTGTTAGGGTATGGGTTAGTGTTAGCGTACGGGTTAGTATTAGGGGACGTGTTAGGGTAAGGCTTCGGGTAAGTGTTAGGGTTAGGGTTAGGGTTAGGGGACGGGGACGTTTTAGGGGACAGGTTAGGGTACGAAAACGGTTTAGGGTGAGCGTACATGTTAGGGTACGGGTTAGTGTTAGCATACGGGTTAGGATTAGGCGACAGGTTAGGGTAAGGCTTCGGGTAAGTGTTAGTGTTAGGGTTACGGTTAGGGTTAGGGTTAGGGGACGGGGACGGTTTAGGGGATAGGTTCGGGTATGACAACGGTTTAGGGTGAGCGTACGTGCTGGGGTACGGGTTAGTGTTAGCGTACGTCTTAGGAATATGGGACGGGTTAGGGTAAGGCTTCGGATAAGAGTTAGGGTTAGGGTTAGGGTTAGGGGACGGAGACGGTTTAGGGGACAGGTTAGGGTACGACAATGGTTTAGGATGAGCGTACGTGTTAGGGTACGGGTTAGTGTTAGCGTACGGGTTAGGATTAGGGGACGGGTTAGGGTAAGGCTTCGTGTAAGGTTTAGGGTTAGGGTTAGGGTTAGGGTTAGGAGACGGGGACGGTTTAGGGGACAGGTTAGGGTACGACAACGGTTAGGGTGAGCGTACATGTTAGGGTACGGGTTAGTGTTAGCATACGGGTTAGGATTAGGGGACGGGTTAGGGGAAGTCTTCGCGTAAGGGTTAGGGTTAGGGTTAGGGTTAGGGGACGGGGTCGGTTTAGGGGACATGTTAGGGTACGACAACGGTTTAGGGTGAGGGTACGTGTTAGGGTACGGGTTAGTGTTAGCGTACGGGTTAGGATTAGGGGATGGGTTAGGGTAAGGCTTCGGGTAAGGGTTAGGGTTAGGTTTAGGGTTAGGGTTAGGGTTAGGGGACAGGGACGTTTTAGGGAACAGGTTATGGTACGACAACGGTTTAGGGTTAGGGTTAGGGTTAGGGTTAGGTTTAGGGTTAGGGTTAGGGTTAGGTGACGGGGACGGTTTAGGGGACAGGTTAGGGTATGACAACGGTTTAGGATGAGCGTACGTGTTAGGGTACGGTTTAGTGTTAGCGTACGGGTTAGGATTAGGGGTCGGGTTAGGGTAAGGCTTCGTGTAAGGGTTAGGGTTAGGGTTAGGGTTAGGGTTATGGTTAGGGGACGGGGACGGTTTAGGGGACAGGTTAGGGTACGACAACGGTTTAGGGTGAGCGTACGTGTTAGGGTACGGGTTAGTGTTAGCATACGGTTTAGGATTAGGGGACGGGTTAAGGTAAGTCTTTGGGTAAGGGTTAGGGTTAGGGTTAGGGTTAGGGTTAGGGGACGGGGACGGTTTAGGGGACAGGTTACGGTACGAGAACGGTTTAGGGTGAGGGTACGTGTTAGGGTACGGGTTAGTGTTAGCGTATGGGTTAGGTTTAGGGGACGGGTTAGGGTAAGGCTTCGGGTAAGGGTTAGGGTTAGGTTTAGGTTTAGGGTTAGGGTTAGGGGACAGGGATGGTTTAGGGGACAGGTTAGAGTACGACAACGGTTTAGGGTGAACGTACGTGTTAGGGTACGGGTTAGTGTTAGCGTACGGATTAGTATTGGGGACGGGTTAGGGTAAGGCTTCGGGTAAGTGTTAGGGTTAGGGTTAGGGTTAGGGTTAGGGTTAGGGTTAGGGGACGGTTTAAGGGACAGGTTATGGTACGACAGCGGTTTAGGGTGAGCGTACATGTCAGGGTACGGGTTCGCGTTAGCATACGGGTTATGATTAGGGGACGGGTTAGGGTAAGGCTTCGGGTAAGGGTTAGGGTTAGGGTTAGGGTTAGGGGACGGGGACGATTTAGGGGACAGGTTAGGGTACGACAATGGTTTTGGGTGAACGTACGTGTTAGGGTACGGTTTAGTGTTAGCGTATGGGTTAGGAATAGGGGATGGGTTAGGGTAAGGCTACGGGTAAGGGTTAGGGTTAGGGTTAGGGTTAGGGTTAGGGGACTGGGACAGTTTAGGGGACAGGTTAGGGTACGACAACGTTTTAGGGTGAGCGTACGTGTTAGGGTATGGGTTAGTGTTAGCGTACGGGTGAGGATTAGGGGACGGGTTAGTGTAAGGCTTGGGGTAAGTGTTAGGTTTAGGGTTAGGGTTAGGGTTAGGGGACGGGGATGGTTTAGGGGACAGGTTAGGGTACGACAACGGTTTAGGGTGAGGGTACGTGTTAGGGTACGGGTTAGTGTTAGAATATGGATTAGGATTATGGGACGCGTTAGGGTAAGGCTTCGGGTAAGTGTTAGGGTTAGGGTTAGTGTTCGGGTTAGGGTTAGGGGACGGTTTATGGGACAGGTTTGGGTATGACAACGGTTTAGGGTGGGCGTACGTGTTAGGGTACGGGTTAGGGTTAGCGTTCGGTTTAGGAATAGGGGACGGGTTAGGGTAAGGGTTCGGGTAAGGGTTAGGGGTAGGGTTAGGGTTGGGTTAGGGTTAGGGGACGGGGACGGTTTAGGGGACAGGTTAGGGTACGACAACGGTTTAGGGTGAGCGTACATGTTAGGGTACGGGTCAGTGTTAGCGTACGGGTTCGGATTAGGAGAAGGGTTAAGGTAAGGCTTCGGGTAAGGGTTAGGGTTAGGGTTAGGGTTAGGGTTAGGTGACGGGGACTGTTTAGGGGACCGGTTAGGGTATGACAACGATTTAGGGTGAGCGTACGTGTTAGGGTCCGGGTTAGTGTTAGCGTATGTGTTAGGATTTGGGGACGGGTTAGGGTAAGGCTTCGGGTAAGGGTTAGGGTTAGAGTTAGTGTTATGGTTAGGGTTAGGGGACGGGGACGGTTTAGGGGACAGGTTAGTGTACGACAACGGTTTAGGGTGAGCGTACGTGCTAGGGTACGGGTTAATGTTAGCGTACGGGTTAGGATTAGGGGACGGGTTAGGGTAAGGCTTCGGGTAAGGGTTAGGGTTAGGGTAGGGGTAGGTGACGGGGACGGTTTAGGGGACAGGTTAGGGTACGACAACTGTTTAGGGTGAGCGTACGTGTTAGCGTACGGGTTAGTGTTAGCGTACGGGTTAGTGTTAGCGTACGGGTAAGGATTAGGGGACCGGTTAAGGTACGGCTTCGGGTAAGGATTAGGGTTAGGGTTAGGGTTAGGGTTAGGGGACGGGGACAGTTTAGGGGACAGGTTAGGGTACGAAAACGGTTTAGGTTGAATGTAGGTGTTAGGGTACGGTTTAGTGTTAGCGTACGGGTTAGTATTAGGGGACGGGTTAGGTTAAGGCTTCGGGTAAGTGTTAGCGTTAGGGTTAGGGTTAGGGTTAGGGGACGGGGACCGTTTAGGGGACAGGTTAGTGTACGATAACGGTTTAGGGTGAGCGTACGTGTTAGGGTAAGGGTTAGTGTTAGCATACGGCTTAGGATTAGGGGACGGGTTAGGGTAAGGCTTCGGGTAAGTGTTGGGGTTAGGGTTATGGTTAGGGTTAGGGGACGGGGACGGTTTAGGGGATAGGTTCGGGTATGACAACGGTTTAGGGTGAGCGTACATGTTAGGGTACGGGTTAGTGTTAGCATACGGGTTAGGATTAGGCGACGGGTTAGTGTAAGGCTTCGGGTAAGTGTTAGTGTTAGGGTTAGGGTTAGGGTTAGGGTTAGGGGACGGGGACGGTTTAGGGGATAGGTTCGGGTATGACAACGGTTTAGGGTGAGCGTACATGTTAGGGTACGGGTTAGTGTTAGCATACGGGTTAGGATTAGGGGACGGGTTAGTGTAAGACTTCGGGTATGTGTTAGGTTTAGGGTTAGGGTTAGGGGACGGGG